>NC_058131.1:104060576-104077828 GCF_016433145.1 Gracilinanus agilis
ATTTATATCCTTGAGTGCATATATTAACAAATTAAGGAGGGCAGAGATCAATGAATTGGGCATGCAACTCAAAAAATTAGAAAGTGAGCAAATTAAAAATCCCCAGATGAAAACTAAATTAGAAATACTAAAAACCAAGGGAGAAATTAATAAAATTGAAAGTAAAAGAACTATTGAATTAATAAATAAGACTAGAAGCTGGTACTTTGAAAAAACAGATAAAATAGACAAAGTACTGGTCAATCTAATAAAAAAAAAGGAAAGAAGAAAACCAAATTGATAGTATCAAAGATGAAAAGGGAGACCTCACCTCTAATGAAGAGGAAATTAAGGCAATCATTAGTGGGGGAAAAAGAAATGAAAATATGAAAAGAAAATAACAGCTTAAAGGACAAAAATTGTCCATATGGAAAAAGAGGCATAGAAATCAAATGAAGTAATAAGCAAATTAGAGACCAGAATTGACCTGCTGGAAGCCATGAAAAGCAGGATAAACCAAACTGAAAATCAAAAGATCATACCTGAAAATCAGTCCTTTAAAACTATACTTGGGCAAGTGGAAGCTCATGATCTCACAAGACAGCAAAAATTTATAAAGTAAAATCAAAAGAAGGAAAAAATAGAAGGAAACATGAAATGTCTCATTGAAAAGATAAGTGACCTGGGAAAAAATCTAGGAGAGACAATTTGAGAATTACTGGTATACCTAAAAGTCTGGAACAAAATTAAAGCCTTGACATCATATGACAAGAAATTATCCAAGAAAACTGCCTTGATATTCTTGAATAAAAGGGCAAAATAGACATTGAAAGAATTCATAGATCACCCCCTACATTACATCTCCAAAAGACAACCACCAAGAATGTTATAGCCAAATTCAAAAGCTTTTAGGTCAAAGAAAAATAGTTTAAATGGCCAAAAAGAGACAATTCAGATATGAAATAGCCCCAGTCAGGATTACACAAGATCCAGCAGCCTCCATAACAAAAGTCTGCAAGGTAAGGAATATGATATAAAGGAAGGAAAGACAATTGGGTCTACAACCAAGAATCACTTTCTCATCAAAACTGACTATATACTTTCAGGAGAAATCATGGGCATTTAATAAAATAGAAGGTTTCCAAGCATTCCTAAAGAAAAGACCAGAACTAAATGGAAAATTTGATATCCAAATACAAAATTCAAGAGAATCATAAAAAAGTAAATAAGAAAGAGGGGGGAAAATGTTAAAGCCTTCAGCAAGGTCAAATTGATTACATTCCTATAGGGAAAAATGATATTTGTAACTTTTAAAAATTGTTTTCATTATCATAGTAGAAAGAAGAAATATTCATAGGAAGAGATTGTGGTATTGAGCTGTTTAAGATGATATTTATAAAAATATTGGCTGGTGGGAGACAAAAAAGAGGATGGTAGTAAGATAAACTCAAAGGAAGATTAAAAATAATATAAATTATACCACATAAAGAGGAACATGGGCAAGGGCAGAAGAATACTATCATAAGAAAGAGAGGAAGAAAGTGGTCATAGGTAATACTTAAACCTTATTCTCAGTGAAATCAATTCTGAGAGGGAAGAACAGCCAGATCTATTAGGGTATAGAATTCTATCTTACCCTACAGGGAAGATGAAAGGGAATAAGGAAGGGGGGGGGTGTGATAGGTAAAGGCTTTAAAAGATTTTTACAAGCATATTAGGGAAAGCCTTGGCTGCAAGTTATGGACATTCTGAATAGAATGCAGGGGGTAGGGAGGAGAGAGCTAAGCAACAGGTTTGACAGCTTGGCTAAGGACCTGAGGAAGAGGGCTTGGGTTTGAGTTCTCCCAACTGATCCAGAGATGTCTTCAGGATACCAGGAACCAACTCATCCACAGCCGATGATCCAAAAGTAACCAGGTAGGGAGATATGTCTGCAACCTGTCTACCAGAACATAGGCCTCTTCCCTACTCAGAGTTGACTTGCAGGATGATATCTTCAGCCTTTACAACCTTCACCAATCTCCAAGATCCCAGGTCAAATAGGGACTGCTGAATGCACTTCTGCTCCAAACCCCTCACAAAACAGCAATGTCTGTTGCTTAGCTCTCTCCTCCCTACCCCCTGCATTCTATTCAGAATGTCCATGACTTCCAAACAAGGCTTTCCCTAATATGCTTGCAAAAATCTATCTTTATACTTTTAAAGCCTATACCTATTACAAGGGAGTGAGTCAGGAAGTATTAAAAGGGAAGGAAAGGTTTGAGGGAGGGAGGCAGGTAAATAATAGGCCTTAATGAGGCATAACAGGGGAATACAGAGGGAAGTGGGAAGGAAAGTAAAATGAGGGTGAGAAAAAGGGGGACTGATTAAAAGCAAAACACTGGTATAAAAGGATATAGTGAAAGAAGAAATAAAAACAATGAGGAATACACAGGTGGTAATCAGAAGTCTGAATGTGAATGGGATGAACTCATCCATAAAATGGAAACAGGCAGCAAAGTGAATTAAAAACCCAAATCCTACCATATGTTGTCTAAAAGAAACACACAGGAGGCAGTTAGACACACACAGGGTAAAAATAAGAGACTGGAAGAGAATTAGAGTTAATAGCTATATGGAAAAAAGTAAATAGGGTTAAAAAGGATTACACCTTCTTCTCAGAGGTACATGGTACTTTCACAAAGATTGACCATGTACTAGGTCATAAAAACATTCCAAACAAATACACAAAAGTAGAAATAATAAATGCAAACTTTTCAGATCATAATGCAATAAAAATAATAATTTGTAAGGGTACATGGAGAGGTAAATCAAAAATTATTCAGAAATTAAATAATAAGATTTTCCACAATTGGTTGGTTAAAAAACAAGTCATAGAAACCATTACTAATTTCATTGAAGAGAATGACAATGAGGAGACATCATATCAAAATCTATGGGATCCAGCCAAAGCAGTATTCAGGGGAAAATTTATTTCCCTAAGTTGCATATATTAACAAATGAGAGAGGGAAGGGGTCAATGAATTGAGTGTGCAAATTAAAAAACCAGAAAAAAAACAAATTAAAAATCCCCAGATAAAAAATAAATTAGAAATCCTAAAAAGTAAAGGAGAAATTAATAAAATTGAAAGTAAAAGAACTATGGAATTAATAAATAAGACTAGGAGTTGGCACTTTGAAAAAACAAATACAATATATAAAGTACTGGTTAATCTAATTAAAAAAGGAAGGAAGAAAACCAAATTAACAGAATCAAAAATGAAATGGGTGACATCGTCTCTAATGAAGAGGAAATTAAGGTCATTATTAAGAACTATTTTGCCCAATTATATGGCAATAAATATAGCAATCTAGGTGAAATGGATGAAAATCTACAAAAAATATAAATTGCCTTGATTAACAGAAGAGGAAATAGAATACTTAAATAATCCCAAATGGGGGGAAAGAAATTGAGCAAGCCATCAAAGAACTCCCTAAGAAAAAATTTTAGAGCCAAATGGAGTCACAAATGAATTCTATCAAACATTTAAATATCAATTAATCCCAGGACTCTACAAACTATTTGACAAAATAGGCAAATTAAGAGTCTTACCAAATTCTTTTTATGATACAAATATGGTACTGATTCCCATGCTAGGAAGACAAAAAACAGAGAAGGAAAACTATAGACCAATATCCTTAATGAATATAGATGCAAAAATATTCAATGAAATAATAGTTCAAACGCAACAACAAGTTATCAAAGGAGTATTCACTATGACCAGATGGGATTTATACCAGGAATGCAAGGATGGTTTAATATTAGGAAAACCATCTGCATAATTGACCATATCAACAAGTAAACTAATAGAAATCACATGATCATCTCAATAGATACAGAAAATGTCTTTGACAAAACATAACACCCATTCCTACTGAAAACACTAGAAAATATAGGAATAAAAGGGCCTTCCCTCAAAATAATAAACAATATTTATTTAAAACCACCAGCAAGTATTATCCGCAATGGGCATAAATTAGGTGCCTTCCCAATGAGATCAGGAGTGAAGCAGAGATGCCCATTATCACTACTACTATTTAATATTGTACTAGAAATGCTAACAGTAGCAATTAGAGAAGAAAAAAATTGAAAAGATAAAAGTAGGCAATGAGGAAACTAAACTTTTCACTCTTTGCAGATGACATGATGGTATACCTAGAGAATCCAAGAAAATCAACTAAAAAACTAGTAGAAACAATCAATAACTTTAGCAAAATTGAAGGGTACAAAATAAACCCACATAAATCATCAGCAATCCTATGTTTCCAACACAACTCAGCAGCAAGAGTTAGAAAGAGAAACTCCATTTCAAATTACTCTAGACAAGATAAAATACCTGGGAATCTACTTGCCAAGACAAATACAGGAATTGTATGAACATAACTACAAAACACTCTTCACACAAATGGGAAAACATCAACCACTCATGGGTAAGATGAGCTAATATAATAAAAATTACCATCCTAACAAAATTAATTCATTTATTCAGTGCTGTACCTATCAAACTACCAAAAAACTTTTTAATAGAATTTTAAAAAATCATTAAAAAGTTCATCTGGAAGAACAAAAGATCAAGAATATCAAAGGAAATAATGAAAAAAATGTGAAGGATGGAGGCCTAGCTTTACCAGGTTTCAAATTATACTATAAAGCAGTGATTCTCAAAGTTGGTGCTACTGCCCCCTGGTGGGTGCTGCAGCAATCCAGGGGAGCAGTGATGGCCAGAGGTGCATTTATCTTTCCTATTAATTGTTATTAAATTTTTTTAATTAATTTCCAAGGGGCTAAGTAATATTTTTTCTGGAAAGTGGGCAGTAGGCCAAAAAAGTTTGAGAACCACTGCTATAAAGCAATGATAATCAAAACCATATGGTAATATATGGTTTAGAAATATTAGGGTGGATGAATGGTATAGACTTAAGGTAAACAACCGTAGCAAGATAGTATTTGATAAACCCAAAGAGCCCAATTTTTGGAACAAGAACCCATTATTTGACAAAAACTGCTAGGATAATTGGAAAACAGTATGGGAGAACTTAGACTTAGATAAGTATCTTATACCCTATACCAAGGTTAACTCAGAGTGTGTAAATGACTTAAAATAGGAAAATAAATTTCAAACCTTCACCTTCTGTTTAGAATCTATTCTAAGTATTGGTTCCAAAGCAGAAGAGCTGTAAGAGCTAGGCAATGAGCGTTAAGTGACTTGTGTAAGGGGTAAAAAGGGGATTTGATCGGGTGAATATTAAAAGGTTTGGTTGCCAGGGAATTGAATATCAATCCCCAATTAAGGAATAATCTCAAGTCAAATTGACTTGTATGGAAGTTTATTTACAAATGAGAAGAGAAAGAGTAAATAAGAAAATGAGAGAGAGGATAAGTAATCTAACACACTAGGTAATTTACTCCAATCCCTTAGTTTAACCCAAGCAGATCTAATTAGCCATCAGTCAAGAGAGGGTAGGCCTTGAGCCCAAGGCCGCGGGCCAGAAGGCCCTGGAATTCCAGGAAGATTTGGTCTTTACACTCACCACATGTAATTCTAAAGGAAAGATTTAAGAACAGTCTCACCAAGGTCTCAGGGTCTGAGGTCCAGAATGAAGAGCTTTTTCAGGTCCAAGACACAAAGGAGAAGAGTCCAGCTGAACTCACTGAACTCTATTTTAAAGGGGCTTCTTTTGCATCACTTCCTGTACCTTCCTCTTAGTTTACGAGTCCCATCACAACAGACGCTTTTCTTAGGACTGCCCAGGAGACAGTCAGTAAATTCTAATTCATCACTCACTCTAGCACACATGGGACACAGACCTCCGAATTTGTGAAATAAGTGGGGATGTTTTCACCTTTGGTGATTAAATCTAAAGATGGGCTGGGCAGATTTAATTTCATTATCACACTTGTCCAGGATCACAGAGTCTAAGGCCATATTTGAACTCAGGACCTCCCATCTCCAAGCCTGGTTCTCTATCTATCTACTGAGCCAATACTACCTAGCTGTGCAAGAAGGAACATTTTTTTAAAGTATATATATTTTTAAAACTAAGGGAGGGAACAGCTGGGTAGCTCAGTGGATTGAGAGCCAGGCCTAGAGACGGGAGGTCCTAGGTTCAAATCTCATCTCAGACGCTTTCCAGCCGTGTGACCCTGGGCAAGTCACTTAACCCCCATTGCCTAGCCCTTACCACTCTTCTGTGGTAAAGGTTTAAAAAAAAAAAAGCAAACTAAGGGCTATTTAATACGGAAAGCATTAAGCCAATAAACATTCATTAAGCACCTACTGTGTTTTAGGTACTTTTGCTATGTTGAAGATACAAAAAAAGTCAAAGGTCAGTCCTTTCTTTAGAGGAGCTCAAAATTACAAAAAAGACCAGTTTTATTTAAAAATATGATGGGTAACAAAAAGTTAATAAAATGGATGCTTATATTCTTTTACATGGTGCAGAAGAAAAATGATTTAATTAAATACTCACCACCTAGAGTCAAGAGACTTGGATTTGACTCTCAGATCTAATACTTCCTAGCTGTGTGTCCCTAGGCAAGTTATAAAACCTCTGTGAGCCTCAATTTCTTCATCTGTCAAATGGGAATATAATACTGATACTGCATTTTTATGAGCCAACAGCTTTGTAATTTTTATAAGTTTTACATAATGAGCTATTATCACTATTATATGAAAAAAAGAGAAAAGATTCTAAATTAAAATGCAACAAATTTAAAACCACTGAAGGGGAATATTTCTTTGCATGACACCTAGTAATTAGTATGCAGAATTTACTACCAGTGGGTATTCTGTCTCAAACAGTTTAGCAAGAAAGACTGTGTGGCACAGATTTAAATAATATGCTCAAGAGGGCAGGAGAAAATAAAACTGGAAGGGGTTTCAATCCCTAGATTTTAATACATGAGCCAGAGGGAGAAGAAGGAATGAGAACCAGATGTGTTGGGTTCCTTTGCTCTAATCTACAGTTCACTTAAGGGAAGATGGCTTTAGGAAGATATTGGCTTTTCTCCTGCCTCAGGTTTCATGCAAAGCATTGAAGTGTCATTATGGTTATTTCCACTGCACACCATAGTCATTACCATTGTATGGTATTGCCCACTTGGGTGTGCTGCTGGGGTTTTAAGCCTCTCTTAGACACATCTGGCACACGCCACTGCCAGTCGGAATAGCTAACTGGTTGGGAAATACAAAGTGTTTTTTCCCCTGGTGAATGTATTGCTAAAATGAATCAAGTCTTTGCCTAATCAAGATCCAGTGACCAAGCTTCCCACTTGATTTATATGTGCATTTTTCAAAGCAGAATTGCCTTTAGGTACATGAAATAATAATATAGATTTTAAATTTCATCTACAACTGTTACCAAGTCACTAAGACTTTTCTTCTGGAAATGTACAGGAAAGCCATTTTACCATGATTATATAGATCGGGCAAGTTTATATGATCTTGGAAGATGATGACTGGCTATGTTGATAGCACTGTAGTTCAGAAAGCCATCAACTCGAATCTCTTTAATAGGTAGGAATTTGTATTTACTTCTGAAAGGCCAAAAAAATTAAGATCTCTGATAAACTAGTCAATCCAATTGGATTTAAGACAATGTGGGAGGCAGAAAAATAATGAAATCAATTCTGTTTTAATCCCTCCTAATACATAGTGTGAATTGTTCTGGCTAATGAGGATATTACCCTGTTGGAAGATTGAACAAAAACAGCTTTCTGACCTCACAGCACTAAAAGCCAAGAGAGGTAGGAGGTAACAAAGAATACTTTAAATTTTCACATATATCTGCGCCAGTATCTCTCAGGCTGGGGAGTTAAAAATAATCTTACAGGCTGGCATCTGGGTCAGGGCTTGTCTCATTTGCCAAAACAAAGTAGAATATTCTCTTCATTAACTTCAAATCTGCTGTAAAATGTCCTAGTCCCTTCTCACATTATCTGTGTCTTGCCCCTCCTTCAACTCACCTTGGGAACATAAAACTGACTCTCAAGAAGCGTGGTTTTTACCCAGTGAAATTGTGCGTCAGGGAGGGGGGAGTACATGAAAAATATTCTAATTTAATTAATTAATTAAAATTTTCAATTATAAAAACAAAAATTAAATTAAAAAAGAAGAGTGGTTTTAATGAATCCCAGTGCCTTGTACAAGATGGTAGCAGTTTGTAGTTGTATAAGCCACCCTGTAAAAAAAAATTCCAACTATGGCAAGTGGCATCAATGTAAGCATAACGTTCTTTTCAAAAGATGTCCCTCTATATTCAAAGATACAGACATTCTGTCAAGAGAACTTGGGTGTCAGCCTTTGTATATGAGCGTTATTATGAAGGAATGTCTCACTTCAGCATTTTCTCCAGATGCCTCTGCATCGAAATCAGTGGTGTTTTCTCTTCATCTCCACATCCATTAATTGCAGTCAAGAGAAAATGAACACTAGACAAACCTTAAAAAAAAAAAAAAAAAAACTTTAGATGTGATATCAGAATAACAGGGCCTGACGTGTAGCAAGAGGAAAAGGCGCATTTATGTAAACAGATACTATATTACTTATATGTATAGAAAAGTATATATAATTTATGTTTACACATAAACATTTATGTGTTGTGTATATGTGAGCTTGTTACATATACACATATATTTTAAATATTTATATGTGCATATTTTGTATACATATAGTATTTTAAATAGACATGCATATTATGTGTGTATATATGTATACTCATGTATGTTACTTATATGTATAGAAAAGTATATATAATTTATATTTACACATAAACATTCAGTGTAGCCATATCACACACAACATATAGTAACAAAAATAGAGACATGCCTTTAATGTGTCTGCTTATATGTATTGCATATATGTATGTAGGTATATCTTTACAAATAATTCAGGTAGATATATATGTATGTATATATCTCCCCCACTTAAAATCCATCTCTTCCATCCAAATTCTAAGGTAACATGTAACATTTGACCTTAAAACTGGGTCAGATTATATTTATATGTACACTCAGTAAACACATGTCTATGTTGTACATAAATACAAATATATAAACTGTATGTGGAAAATATGTGGATTATTACATGTGTGGTATCATAATGTGATATTCATAACATATATTTTGCCTCCTTTCACAACTAGATATGACATTCATTTAGGGCAATAATACAATATATCTGCATATAGTATACATACATATATACACAATATATGTATATATTATATAAGCTACATATGTATCTGTGTTTGTACTTATTGTGCATAATATATAATGGGGTAGAAATTGAATTTTTTTCCTTTTCTACACCTCCCCCAATTATGACTCACCCCTCCATCCAACATACTCCAAGGTACCATGTAACATTTAGCTTTGAGACTGCGACAGATTTTATGTCTAACACCAAATAAGAATTATAATGTCATAGAACTTCCCTGGTATTTTATATAGTTTGTCTACACTAGCCATAATACAATGGTAATTGTAGATTGATTCTGCAGGAACCAAAAAATAAATAGCTAAACTCGGGCTTTACAATTTTTATCTTTAGCAATAAAGGAGAGGAAATGATCTTAGAGGTCAAAAGGTATGGTGGAAAGCATTAGACTCAATTTGAAGAACTGGGTTCCAATCCTAACTTTGACATTTCTTAAAAGTCCTAATCTCTCATCCTCAGTTTCCCTTTCTGAAAAATGAGACAATAATACCTGCAACACCTACCCCCCAGTAGAAGGGGAGGAATCACTTGTAGAAATTAATGCATTATATAAAATGAGGTATTATGATGATGATTATAGGGGAGACAAAGTTCTAACTGGGAATAAACCTACAATGGTATCTCTCATCTTCTTTCCAAAGACAAGGGGGAATAAAAGGTAACACAGTTAGGATGTATAACCTCAAATTTGTTTCCATCTATCTACACAATTATACACATACAATTTACACAATAAAATTTATACACATAAAAAATGCAAGTATATGTATGCATGTGTATGTATGAACAAACATTTTCTGAGTGCCATGCTAAATGCTAAGAAACATAGAAAGCTGATCCAAGGCAAACTTAGAAAGGAAGACAGGAGAAATGGGGTGGGGAGAGGATGGAGAAAAACCCAGAAAATAATTTCTGAAGAAGGTGATAATGAAGGTGGTCATGAAGGTGAAGGAGGAGGACCAGAAACTCCATGAGGCAAAAGTGAAGAGGGACAGCCAATGCCAAGCTGGAGGTATGAAGGCAATACCCAGCAGCTCTCTTACTTTTGCATCTTGACTTTCAGTGTTTCCCAGCGTTAAAATTACAGTGCTTGTTCTTGTCTCCAATGGCTTCTAAAAAGTAAACATAATTTGTTCTCTAACTACTAGTCATTTTCCTTCCCATAACCCTGTACAGCCCAGATTAGTGGCTTCATTTTGCCTAACACCGCTTTAAAATTGCATCTCTATTGTCACCCCTAAATCTAACTGATTCCCAAGTGTCAGTTCATAAACATTGACAATTCCTTCCTGATTCCATTATTCAAGGGGTCCTTGGAGCAATCAGCACTGGTTTCTTTAAGAGGATACACACTTGTTCTCATAAACCAAAAATATTTCCATTCCTGCTGATATGCAATTTCAATCACAATCATCCTGAATACTTAAACTCTGAGGGCCCTCCAAAATAGACCATTTATTAACCAAAGTATATTAGCAATCCTATCCACACCTCCCCTGCATTGCTAATTTGGTGTAACTTCTAAAGACAGGATTGCACAGTTATTTGTGAGTTTCCCAGCACTTAATAAGCTTATAAATTCTGACAATTTTGACAACCACTCCAGACTCATAAAATGTAATTTTTATGACTGTCATTTAAGTGGGTCTAATCCTCCACATGGCTCACAGATTTACTTAACAGAGGCTGATGATAACCATGCTGAGTTTATAACACTCTTAATTCATGTTTTATTTCGAGGAAATAGTAATATGGTAAATGGTAATGTGGGCTCCTGATATATAGGCATTTTATCCTATTCCACACAAATGATTTTTCAGTTCAAGGTTTAACCACTGAGAGCAAGAAATTCCAAGACTTGAAAGAGGCATTAATTCTATTGTTAGGACATAGGCAAGCACCACGTAGTTGTCTTCAACTACATCAAGGAATGGATCTTTCTGAGATGGGAAGTCAAAGGAGAAAAGAGAAGCAAGTGAGTCCAACATAGGCAGGATTTCTTTTTTGTCACCAGTAACAGAACTTTTGGTACTATTTCTCTAAATGTGTGCTAAAATTTAATGGTGTAATTTCTGTCTTTATCTGCTAGTCTTCCAAATACATAAGCTATCATTTAAAAATAATAACACGGCTTTTAGAAACCATAAGTCTTTTACCTCTTCCAATAACTAACTACACCAACTGTTTAAACTCTTTCTGTTACATTTTATTCTATATTATTATATGTCACCAAATAGTCATATTAATTCATCTTAGTTTTTGTGCTTTTTTTTAGAGTTTCATTAGTATGTCTATAAATCTCCTAGGAATAGTGTGTGTGTGTGTGTGTGTGTGTGTGTATACACACACATATATATGTATATGTATGTATTTGTGGATACATATACACACATCTATATGTGATATTCATATACTATGTAGTTATTTACTCTTTTCTCTTAGACATAATAGAATCTTTAAGATATAAGAGACTACTTTAGAGATTGTCTAATTCAACCTCTGCTTAATAGATAACATCTTTAACATCTAAAGGATAACATCTATAGCATCCCATAATAAGTGTTCATTCAGTTTCCTCTTAAAGAAACCCAATGATAAGGAGCACATTGCCTCATTAGGCAAACCATTTCATTGTTGGTAGAAACAAAAGCATTTATTTCCTAGAGTCATTTCTCCATATTGACTGGGGAATAAACAAATAGTCTTTGAAAAGTCTGATGAAGTTAAGAAATGACTTTCATATGAGGACACAAGAAGTTAATTGGTTTATAAATTCATCATAATTTATAATTTAATTTAAGCAAAATTGATAGTGTTTACTCCAAATTTCTGAGATTCAGAATGGCATATATAAACCCTAAAAATAAAAACAGGATTAAAAGAAATGATTGGGGAATGGGAGTAGCAGAAAAGAGATAAGCCTAACAATTACAACTCCAAATGCAAATGGATTGAAATCCCCCAATAAAATGAAAAAGTCACACAGAATGAATAAAAAGACAAAATCCAACATTATGTTGCTTCCAGGAAACATTTTAATCCAGAAATATGTTGTAGAAGTTTTAAAAAATGCCAAGATTTTCCAATTGATTAAATGTATTGACTTAAGGGAGAATGGGGAATTGTGGATAACAAGTTATCACTGGTGTCTGTGGTCTAGTTCAATTGGCATTCTTACAGTTCTTTTTACATGAAACTCCACCTTCCATTTCTATACCTTACACTAACCTTGAATGCACTCCCTCATCACTTCTACCTCTTAAAATTCCTCACTTCTTTCAATACTCAATTCATAAACCACCTCCTATATGTAAACCTTTTCTTCAGATCCTCTCAGCATCTAATGTCCTCCATGACAAAGATACCTTGAATTTTTTTGTATATAAACATAATAGCATCTAAATTCTTAGAGGAAAGATTTTTACATTTTTGTCTTTGTATCCTTGGTACATAGCAGAGTGCCAGGTCTGGTGTTTGTTTAATAAATGCACAATGGATGCATTTCATGAATGTTTATCAGTTGACTGAACTCAACTTCATTTTTTCTGAGATTACCTCAGCAGTCCCAGTCATATATCAGTTAAAATGTATTGGAATTTTAAATATGAATCATTGTTTCAGGGAGAAATTGGAGTCATTAAAAGAATCGTGAAATTTCTCAAAGGCAGTTCAATGAGAGTAAAAAAATGCTCAATTAAATAAAGAAAATGATTGGTTTCATATGTGGTCTAGCGGCAAGAACAATGAATTTGGAGTCAGAATACTTATGATAAAATCCTTGTTCTATTTGCTACCTGAATGACCTTAGATAGGTTATTTAACCTTCCTGGTCCTCAATTTTCTCATCTGTAAAATGAGAGAATTTGTCTCTAGCAGGGGCTATTAACTTTTCTTTGCATCATGGAACCCTTTGGCAGTCTGGTGAAACCTATGGACCATTTCTCAGAATAATGGGTTTTTACTCATAATTGAAGGAAATGCTAAGTTTCAGTTAGAGATGAGTGAAAATAAAGATGTAATTTTTCCTATTCAAATTCACAAACCCACCCACAAAATTCAAATCCACCCACACATCTCTTGGAGGTCTATGAAAATACAGGTTAAGAACCCTAGCTCTAGATACATAACAGGCCATCAGTGGACACTGAGAATCAATTAGATAGATAGAAGAACCAGGAGTGAGCAGGGTCACTATAAATACATGGAAAATGGTCACCTATCTTCTTTTGGTCAGCTCTAATTGTTGGGAATTTTATATGTTTTGTTTTTCCTGACATGAAACCTAACTTTGCTGCTTTGTAACCTCTGCCCATTGCTCCTGGTTCTGCTCCTTAGAGTGAACAAGTATAATCCCTCCTTACCCCAGCACTCCAAAGTTTACTTTTCTCTAAGCTAAATATCTTCAGTCAATCCTTGCATGTCAACACAAGGCCCTTGACCGAAAAGGTCGCCCTCCTCTGGTCACTCTCCAGCTTATCAGTGTCCTTAAACTGGGATTCCTCAAACTGAAGACAATATTCTATATGAAGTCTAATGACAGCAGAGTAGAATGGGACCATAATCTCCCAATTCCTGGAAGCTATGTCCCCAGCTCAAGATCACATTAGATTTTGGGCTACCACATCACACCGCTGACCCATGAGCTCACCACAGTCTATGGAAAGCCCTAGAACTCTCTCAGAACAACTATTGTTTACCCATGTTTTCCCACATTAATTTCATGAAATAAATTTTTGAACTCAAGTTTAAGACTCAAAATTTATCTTTATTGACTTTCATCTTATTAGATTTAGCTCAATGCTTTAACCTGTAAAAATTCTTTTGGATTCAAACTCTACCCTCTAGTATTACCTGCCCCTGTCATTGTGCCACTGGTAAATTTGATGAAAATGCACACACCTATGCCTTTATCCAAGACACTGGTAAAAATTTAAACATTTCAGGGCCAAGTCACTCTAGTACTGCACTAGAGACCTCCTGCCTAACTCCTATTCCACAAGAGATGTCCTAGAGACCTACATTGATAGGGAACAATTAAAAACTCTACACTCTTGAGTCTAGCCACCCAACCAATTCTTCATCCATCTCATTTTAAAATTGTCTGATCCATGTCTCTTTATCTTCTTCACAAGAATAGGACAAATACTTTGTCAAAAGCTTTGATAAATCTACATGAACTAAAAGAACAGTATCCTTGTCATTCTCTAGGAAAGTAATGCTGGGCTTTTGAAGAGACAGTCTGGCAAGATTGAGTTTTGATAAAGTCATGAAGGCTTTTTGTAATCATCACTTTCATTTCTAAATATGTGCCAACCATCTCTTTAATGATCTTTTCAAGAATTTTTGTAGGATTCAAAGTCTGGTTCACTGGCCTAAAGCTGGCAGACTTTTCCCTTCCTATTTTTGGACATTAGGACAATATTTGCTATCTCTCTCATCTCAAGGTACTTCTCTCATTTACAATGAGCTTTCAGATATCACTGACAGAGGCTCAGCAATCATATCTGCCAGTTCTTTCAGATCCTGAAGAAGCTGTGCATCTGAGCCAGATGACTTGAGTTCACCCAGGACACCTTGGTGATCTCTTACTATCGTGTAATGACCAGGTTATGGTTTTTTGTCTGAGCCATGGATCACTCAGAGACCAAGGTTCAAACAAATGTTCCTTTCCTTAAAAATATGCTTCTGTCTTCCTGTAGAAATATTTCCCAAGGAGTTTAAGAACAGTTCAGAAAGATCAAAAGAATTGAAAGTAAATAGTAAGAAAGCTTTTTTCAAACCTTTATTCTTTTCTTGCCCAAAGGATACACCACCAGGTCCTAGAACTGTCCCTTTGGGTGCCAAAGTTAGTCCAAACTGTCCCAGGACCACACTACAACTTTTTGTTTGCAACTGTCCTCACTTGTTATGGGATGTGGGGAGGGAGTATATTAACCCATACCTCCCCAGCATCACCGGGACCCTAACCCATGCTATTTTACTGATCTTGGGTATGAACTCTCTATTAGTCATTTTGGTTCTGTAACTTTTAGGGTGAAGTTAATTCTTCTCTTCAGAGAAAATAACAACCTAAGTATGAGTTGAGCAGGTCTGCCAGCTCTCTGTTTTCAGTCATGAGCATACCATCCATCCCAAACAAAGAGCCCCTTCTTCAACCCACTGTTTTCCTCCCAATATACCATTTTTCTTCTCCTCTATCATAAATTCTAAGATGAAGTGATCACATCCCACCTCCACCCCAAAGTTCCCACCATTTCCACACATGGGTCTGCAGTTTGCTAGATGGTGTGGTGGGTCTGGAGTCAAGATGAACTCAAATGTAGCCTCAGGCATATTCTAGCTGAATGACCCTGACCAAGTCACTTAATCTCTGCCTTATTTTTTTTTTCAGCTGTAAAATGTGGCTAATAACAGCACCTACCTCACAGGTTTGTTGTGAGTGTCAAATGAGATAATATTTGTAAAGGATTTAGTCCAGTATCATAGTAGACACATAATAAATGTTTATTCCAGTATCCCAGAATCCAGTTCTTCTCTGATAATAAAAGCCAGTTTCAGAATTTCTCGTGGTTGTTCATCAATCTCTTGATGGATGAGAATATTACTAAGGCAAATCAAAAAGTCATTAGCTGCTCTTCATTTGGAGGGGAGAGACAGAGAGAGAGAGAAACAGAGAGACAGAAACAGAGACAGAGACAGAGAGAGGAGCAAGTTAAGATAATTGAAATCCTCCATCACTAGTATATCTTATTTTGCCATACATATCAAGCTTCTCGTGTATTTTTTTCTCCCTCCTTTCACCTTCACCCAAATACTTTCCATCATGATTTCTATCTCTAGTTCTTAAGTTTCCTCATGTGAGTAAACCTTTTTAATATACAAAGCTACTCTCCTTTTTGCCTAATCTGTTTCTATTTTGGTAGAATGTGTTACCTATGTAGGTTATGTATTTACACAGATTTGGCTAGATTGGATTCATAGGAAGATATAAAAAGTATTTCTTCCTGTCTCCAATGAAGACTTTGATTCCTACAAAGAAAGGTCCAGGAGATTGGAACCACAAGGCTAGCAACTCAGTTCTCCTCAGAAATGGTACCAAATAGATACTTTTTCCCTATTGAATTTTGTTATCTTTCCTTTAAGAGTCCTTTATTCTCCCGGAAGTACCTAAAGCATGGAGAGGCATTCTTTAACTCTGTTCAACTCTTCCTATTGGAGGAGATCTACCTACATTTTGAATATAGACGTCACTAAACTTTGAACACAAGGCAAGTTACTGAAGAATTTCCACTGTTCTCCACAGTGTTTGAGCTTTGCACTCTTTTTTCTTAAAAACCACTTACATATATTTATACTTCAAAACTAAAAACCTGGTTAAAGCATTTTACAACCAATTAAATTCTTATTGACTAAACTACCTCACTCAAATCCCATTCCTTCATTTCAACAATTCCATAGCTATGCTTTTCTCCCCTTCAGCCTTATACTAATCCATCTGTCCCAATAATTTGTTCGACCCACCAACCACTGAGTCAATTTTCTTTATCTTTTCATTGTTCCATTTGCTTTAGTTCATCTACCTTGCCTCTTCTCACTGCCTAACTTTTCCTTTTCTTTTTCCATATTCTTCTTGAGTCTACTTCTCCAGATTCTGCATCCTTCCATCCTCCTTGATCTTCTTTAATTCTTCTTAACCACTTTACATCCTTATTAATTTTTCTAGATTCTATTTTCCTTAAAGCAAGCAGAGCCTGGAGCAGTATCTTAGTCTGGAGATTTTTCTTCAAAATTTCTTCATTTTCTCCCCAATTTTCCAAAAAACTTCCCCAGATTCAACCTAATGAATTCAAATTCCTTCACTATGCCACTTTTTTCTCCCTTTTATTTGGCTTAAATTATTGTCTACTCATCTCACAGAAGTTGGAAGAGAAATTAAGAAAGAAATTAGAAAGGAAGAAATTAGAAAGAAAGAAAGAAAGAAAGAAAGAAAGAAAGAAAGAAAGAAAGAAAGAAAGA
>NC_058131.1:104078214-104101404 GCF_016433145.1 Gracilinanus agilis
GAAGGAAGGAAGGAAGGAAGGAAGGAAGGAAGGAAAAAGAGAGAAAGAAAGAGAGAAAGAAAGAAAAAAGAAGAAACATTTACATGCATGTATCTCTAAAACCCAGGTTAGTATCTAGCATATGAAACAATTAATAGATATTTGTTAAATGAATGAATGAACCTATAATATCTTCATAACGTTTTATACTTTTATTTCAAACTTCAAATTGTGACAGGGAATCACTGAACTTGAGTCAGATCCCTCACCACTGTCTAGCTTTTAAATGGCACCTGAGAGATGAAAGAGAAACTTTTGAAATCCTCTAGGCTGAATGCACTGTGGGCAATGATGGGTCTGTCAGGTTTTCAATAGCCTGCAAAATGTATTAATTAATTCAGGTGAGAGAGTGAAGGTCTTATCTAAGTCTTGTCCCAATTAGACAAGAGGGATTTCCACTTCAAAACAACTGTCTCTTCAAACAAAGGGTTGTTTTAATGAACAAGGAAGGCAAGTATTTTTACATTCCTATTATGCCCAAGTGCTGGAAATAGTTGAGGACAGCTGAGGGGTCACACCGCAGTGAAGCAAGTGAGCACTCCTTACATGCACTGGAATTGGGAATTTACATTGCTTTGGACTTTATTGTCTTTTTTTTTTAGTTCAAGCTTACTCACTTTGAATTCTGGAATGAGGATCCTGAATTCTGTTCAAGATCTTTCCAACTTATCAACCACAAGCTTTCAATTTACCAGGTTTTTATTAAAAAGTTACTGAGGTTGATTTATTTTTTTAAATAACGACATCTAGAATGAATTATCATCCATGTTTTAAGAAAATTTTATTATAACTCGTTTTAATAACCTTTAAATGGATCATGTTCTAATATTGATGATAGAGTTCTGTCACCATGGTAACTAGTACTTTTAGAATGATACACTCCAAATGAAAGAAGACTGGAAAAATCTGAGTTTCAACACACTCTCTTCCTCTTATTCATATCCAGGCCCAATTTATTGACAATTTACAAAGCCTATGTCTGCTCTATGTACATAGGTACTATTGAAATTGACTGTCAGTACAACTACATATCATAGTTTGTACAATAGGCATTTTTTGTCTATCTTGTTTTTCCAGTATGTAATATCATGCTGCCTCTTCACTTTGCTTCAGCTAGGCCTGTAATGAATTTGGATTTTAAAAAATCAGTGATCAAAATTTCACTCTGCCTCTTACTGACTAAAAGTTTGGACCAATCACAACCTCTCTGAATCTATCTCCTCATCTATGAAATGAGAATGTTAGACTAAATGAATTCTACTGTCCCTACCAACTCTATAGCTATAATCCCATTATTTCAGTGATCTAGAAATCATGATTCTACTTGAGGAAGGCCTAAAACTTACCATGATTTTTGAAATCAGCACAATCTCATATGCCCAAGAGAAAATTCTAAAAGGCTATATATCATCTGCAAGAAACCCCTCTCCCACTTGAACCTGGCACAAAACATTTTCCATGATGATGATGTATACCTTTGGCTGCTTATTTTATGCCTTACCTAATATCAACAAGCAGACAGTTATTTTAATACAAATATTCTGGCAGTGATGTGGTACAGTAAAAACAAGCAAACAAAACTGAATTTCAAGTACATCAATCCTCAAAGATTCAAAGCTACAAGTGACCCAAAGTAGAACAGAAATAAGCATGGTAGGCACTGATAGGCTGTTACTATAGGTACACAGTGAATGCCTTTGTTTAAAGAGACTCCAGTGATTTCCCAGGATTATAGATTGAGTACTGGAAGAAACCTTGGAAGCTTTTTATTTTACAGATAAAGAAATTGATGCTGAAAAGCCTTCAGTGACTTGTTCAAACTCACATAGGTAATAAAAAGCATAAATGGAATTTGCATCCAGGTATTTGGACTCTAAAGGCAGCACTCTTTCCACTACAATCTAGCATGAGTGGAATTAGAAGAAGGTAAGTCAAGAGACATGGCAAAAGGGAAGAATGAAAGGACAGATAAACCCAAATGCTGCTCTGCTATTCACAAAATCCAAAAATAAATAGAGCAAGCATCCAACATGTAGGAGGAGCATCTAGTGGAAAATAGAAGAAAATGGCCCAAAATCACAGTGAAGGAGAAGACATGCCTAGGCTGCTATCTGTATCAATGAAGGAAATATTTCTGTTAATGAAATCACAAATCCTCTGAAGTATACACAAGCACACAGTGTCCTAGGTGCTACAGGGCGACATTGATCCCTGCCCTCAAAGAGATTGCAATAGAGTAAAGTGCATATACAAATAAGTGTATTTTTTAAAATAATGCATGAAAAAGATAGAGAGTGCAGGAAGAATGTGGAAGAGGAAGTTGGGGGATGAGGGATATGACCTTAATAAGGTAATCTTGTCTGCTTAGAATGTAAAATACATGAAGAAAAATAATATTAAAAATCTAGAAAGGTAAGTGGAAACCAGATAGCAGAGGAACTTGAATGACAAACTGAGATTTGGGCTTGGTTTTACAGAGAATAAGAAATCTTTGAAAGTTTGGGGGTGGCTGGACTTAGGGTGGGGAAGGAGGTTTGAGTAGGGAAATGGTTGGATCAGCACTTCGCATAAAGGAAAATAAATCTGACAGCAATTATGAAAGTATCTTGGAGGGAGAAAAGAATAGAGAAGGGGTCAGCTAGGGGACTCAGTGGATTGAGAACCAGATCTAGAGATAAGAGGTTCTGGGTTCAAAAGTAACTCAGACACTTCCTACCTGTGTGACTCTGAGGTCACTTAAGCCCCATAGTCCAACCCTTATCATTCTCCTGACTTGGAACCAATACACAGTATTGATTCTAAGATGGAAGGTAAGAGGGTTTTGTTTGTTTGTTTGTTTTTTAATGGAAAAAGATCAGCTGGTCAGGAGGTCCTTGCAATAGTCCAGATAAGAGGTAATAAGGACATTAATTAGAGTGATGGCTATGGAAGTAGAAAATCTTATTTGACTGTTTCAGTTACAAATTATCTTCTCATTAGGGAAGATTTTGATAAAATGAATTGAGGAAAAGCTTTTGAAAAACATTTTTTATCTTATGAGGATTGAAGGAGAATCTTTTTTCTGCTATTTCAGGTTTTGACAGCTTGTCTCCCAATTACATATAAAACCTAAGTGGAGAAATATTCATTTTTAACAAGTTATCATAGAAATACTTTTGCATATTCAAGAAGGGAGTCTCTTAGAAATGTGAAACTTGTTTGAATGAAGTGAAACCTTTTACCAAAAAATGCTCTTACCCACAAAGAAACAACCAATTTTTAGGTTATTTTCTGAAACTCACAAAACACTTATTTAACATATGGTTGCTCATACAATTTGATATACAGATATTCAATATTAAGATTTAATAAGAATCTTGCTATAATATTAATGTGATGGGTGACCTAGATTTGGAGATAAAAAATGACTTAAAACAAGATGTCATTGATTAAATTACAAATAATTATTTTTCAATATATAATTTGGATTGGTTGTTCACCTCCAAAATATTTCCACAGGCAAACAGGAAAATCTTGATTCAAGTCCCACTTCTGACAAACTAGCTCTATGACCCTGTGAAAATAACTTAACATCTCAAGTACTGAAGGCAACTTTCTAAAACTATCATTCACAAAACAGAAGCAGAATTTGACTATATCAATGAAGTCAAAAGTCTGATTTTTTTTAAAAGCCTACAGCAGAAAACCCTGTTGAATCAAATAAGATCTTAAATTCTTTCATAATTCTTTTTTGACCCATATTCAAAACATATCAAAGGGTTCACGAATAAATTTCAGAAGATCCATGAAACTAGATCTCCTCCAGTATAATGGATACCTATGGGGTTTCATTATTCTCAAATTGCTTCAAGGTTTCTTTATTTAAGCAGCAGTCTAAGCAGGTAACAATAAGAATACATAATGGGTTCATGTACTCATCCTTCAAAAGTACTAGAGTTTTATTTTCCATTTATTTTTCTAGACTTATTTTTATGAAATTGAATGTTAGTCGCAAAAAAAGCAAAATGCAGATAGACCATGAAACTTGAACTAAGAAATGCCACAGAATGGATTTAAACTCAACCCATATCTTAAATAAGGATCATGAATCAATCTCCTTATAAGACTGAGGAATCATACATGTAAATGTATAAGGCACTACCTGTATATTATTGATCATGCTACAAATACACTTTAGATTTCAGATGGACTTAAATCACATTTTTTCACTTGTATTCTATGGAATCTTTTTTCCTGATCTAGAACCAAAAGTAGAAATTTTCAAAGCTTCTGATATTCTGTAGGACAAATTGTTCTCCTCATCATCTTTTACTTGTGAAATCAATTTTTAAACTAACTAAAAGGATATATATATATATTTTTTTTTTAATTCACTATGGTATATTGAGATCTTTTTGGATCCTGATTCTGGCCATCCTGTGCATTAGTTATTCCTCTCAGGTTTGAGTAATTTAATTTAATAAGGATGTCATCCATGACTTTATTGAAATTATTGACCAAAATGTTAAATAGCACAGAGCCAAGCAAAAATCCCTGGAGCACTCTCCTGATGACCCTCTGCCAAGTTGACCTCAAAACATTAATGATTTTAAGTGCAGCATTTCAACTATTTTTAAATCATCATGAGGCCTGTCTCTCCATTTTTTCCCACAAGAATAGCATGAAATAATGTACTCCATAGCTAAAATTTTGATATACTTTATCTATAGGATTCTACTAGATTACCGATTCTGTCCAAAAAAGGAATCTCTCATGGCCTTTTTTTTGATGGCATCATATATTATCCCTTGTGATCACCATTTTTTTCTCTAGATCTTCCTTTTCTAGAAAATCCATATTTGAGCTGTGGGCATTTTCATGGGCTGACCCTTATGCATAGAATGTTCCTATCCTCATCTATTCCTCCTGGTGCCTCAGTATTCTTTCCAAAAGTACCAAGTGAAATCTCACCTTCAAGAGGAAACCTTTCCCAATCCTTCTTAATTTTAGTGCCTTCCCTCTGTTAATTATTTCCCATTTATCTTACATATAGCTTGTTTGTACATATCTGTTTGCTTGTTGTCTCTTGGACTGTTAGTTCATTGAGGGCAAGGATTTCCTTTTGGCATTCTTTGTATTCCCAGCACCTACCATAGTAGGTATTTAATAATGATCATTGACTAACTGGTTTTTAGTTACCACTTTAATAAAAGTATAGAATTTTTTCCTTAAATCAAAATAAATATCATTGTTTCATAGAATGAAACATCTGCTTTCTTTCATTTTTTTTTCAAAAATAAGGATAGTATGTGACTTATTCTAGTTTTCAAGGGATCTCCTATTATTCATGAGCTCTCATATCATCAACAGTGGCTCAGCAATCAAGTGTGTCAGTTTGTTCAGTACAATACCTAAAGGTGGAGTTTCTCTAAACACAGCCTCATAAACTCATTAAGGAGAATACAAAGCTCTTGGTCAATAAGGCACTGGGCATGGAGCCAGGAAGATCTGACATCAAATTCATCTTCACATACTTACTGGTTGTGTGACCCTGGGCAAGTCACTTCAACTCTGCTTGACTCAGTTTTCTCAAATGTAAAATGGGGATAACAATGACACATAGTAGATGCTACATATATGCTTATGCTACCTTCTTATGTGTGGTGGGTATCAATACCCTGCTAGGCTTTTTTGTTTTTGACATAGGAAATAGAAACAAAAAAGCAATTAAGTTTCTCTGTCCTTTCTCTGTGGAACATTGTTCCTACGACCATAAATGGGAATCCTATCCTTTTTTCTATCTTTCTTTTTTCCCCCAGAAAACCCTTCTTGTCCTTAGTTTTCTTCATTCTGAATTTTTAACTATGCTGATGTTATTCTTAATACCTTTCCATTCTTTTACATATTTCTCTATTCTTTGCCTCTGTTTCAACCTTCTGAAGAGATATTTGTTTTCTGTTAATAGGTATAGAAGCCTCTTCAGACAACTTCTCCTTTTCCTTCTTATTAGAATAATTTCTTTTTATTTCTTTAGAATTTCATTCTCAAGATTTGCTCATATCTTTCAAGTCAACATCCTCAATAGTATTTTACTCTGTGGGGCCTTATCTATCATTCCTCTGAACATTTAGAAATATTTTGTCCTGAAACACGAGAAAGTAATCATTTCTCCACACAGTTTCTATCATTTTAGACCAAGAAACTAGATTCTCCTTATTGGCAAGAAATATCTAGAATAGAATTTCCCTGTTGTTTTCTCTATCTTTTGAAGGAATAAATCATTAAAGCATTTTAATAAGTTATTAGCTTCTTGAATTTTGATGATGAAAGCTCTAGCAGATGTCTGGATAATTCAAGTTCCCTATGGCACCTGATCTAGCTTGCCTCTGTTCCAGGCATAAGCCTATTTTCCTATTTTCAAAACTTCTCATCTAGTTCCTCTTTCTGTCCAAAAATATTTATAGGGACTTTTTGAACACAAAAATCATTTCTGATATTCCCTCTGTAGATTTTCCTTTAAATACTCTCAACCATGTTTCTTCATTCTGGTTTCTGGATTTCCTCTGATAAAGTAAGGTTTTTTTTATTCAAAGATATTTTATTTTTACAATTACATGAAATGATAATTTTCAACATACATTTTCCAAAATTATAAGATGCAAATTGTTTTCTTCCCTCCTTTCCCTCCTCCCTCTTGGAGATGGTAGGCAATTTGATCTGCATTATACATGTACTATCATACAAAACATGCTTCTACACAGGTCATTGTTTTAAAAGAATAAACACATAAATTTAAAATCCCAAAATAAAACCATAAATAAACTAATGTGAAAAGTAGTATGCTTTGATCTGCTTCCAAACTCCAACAGTTCCTTCTCAGGTGCTTTCTCATAAGTCCTTCAGAATTGTACTGAATCATTGTATTGCTGAGAGTAGCTAAGTCTTTCACAGTTAATCATTATACAATATTGCTGTTATTATGTACAATATTCTTTGGATTCTACTAATTTTGCTCTGCCTCAGTTCATGTAAATCCAGCTTTTTCTGAAATCATCCTGTTGATCAATTCTTATAGCATAATAGTATTCCATCACCGACATATACCACAATTTGTTCAGCCATTCCCCAACCATCCCCAGTAGGCAACCCCTCAATTTCCAATTCTTTGCCACCATTAAAAGAGCTTGCTATAAATATTTTTGTACAAGTAGGTCATTCCCCTTTTTTATGATCTCTTTGGTTTACAGACACAGAAGTGGCATTTTAAGACCAAAGTGTATGCACATTTTTATTGCCCTTTGGGCATGTTAGGATTCCAAATTGCCCCTTGGAATGGTTGGGTCAGTTCACAACTCCATCAACAATGCATTAGTGTCCCAATTTTGCTACATCCTCTCCAACATTTATCACTTTCCTTTACTGTCATATTAGTATTCTAATGGGTGTGAGATGGCACCTGAGGGTAGTTTTCATTTGCATTTCTCTAATCAAGAGTTATTTAGAACATTTTTCCATGTGAATATTGATAGCTTTGATTTTTTTTATCTGAAAATTGCTTGTTCATAACCTTTGACCATTTGTCAATTGGTGAATGACTTGTATTCTTATAAATTTGACTTTTAAATAAGCTTTCCTAACATATAATGCTACCCTACCTCAACCCTCTTTACTGTGTTGATTAAGAAGCATTTATTAAGTGACTATTATATGCCATGGAATTGTGCTAAGTGCCTATGTGATTTTGGAACAAAGAAGGTGTCTTCATCTACAGTCACATTCCACTCATGAGTTTTAATCCACTTTCTCATACATTTGAGACCAAATTTGCCTTGTGGTCTCAAGATCTCTAGTTTCATCCTACTAGTTGCTTATACTTTGGTCACTGATATAGAGAAATGCACCATAAAACTCTTTTATTGGGTTCTATGAACTGGCTTATTCAGCTTTTTTTTCCAAAAGTGTAGCTTCAAAGAAGTAGAACAATGAACTACATACAACACTGGCCAAGGAGTCAGACAGACCTTGGTCTGAAACCTGCATCATACACTTACTAACTGTGTGACACTAGGAAAGTCATTTAAATTTTCTGAAGCTTAGTTTCCTTATCCATAACATGGGGAAGGGAATAGATCCTACTTCACAGGGTTGCTATGAGGGTCAAATGGGAACCATACATTTTGAAAACCTTCTAGTATTCCATAACTTATATAGACCTTCACAACTACAATGTAGCTATTTTGTATATTATCTAATTTTCATATAGGTATTTATAGAAACATTTTTAATTCCTCTTCCTTTTCAGTCCTTTCCAAACTTTAAAATCCTATAACTTAGCCTACAAATATTATACAAATATTGTAAAAATATTCAAGGTGTAAAATGCCTAACACTTTTTGAATGAGCTTCAATATATTAATCCATAAGTGCTAAATTAAAATTGTCACAGTATACTTCACGTATGGTAACTGGTGTTGAAATGCTGAGAAAGGGATAAACAAGACAACTAAAATGCTGAGATTTTCAAAAAAGTTACAGTGGAAAATACATTATTAGCTTAGAATTCGCATTCTCAGTCTGTGAAAAATGTACTATTTCCTTTCTCAAAATAATTTTATGATTATGATTAACTCTGAATACTTAGTAAAATTGGAAACCTTAGTATAATAGCTTTTAACAACTGACTTACTGTTTATCATGAAATAATCTCCTCAGACTGAATGAAATTGCATTTAAAATTTTCTGAGCTATACCTAACATGATCTTAAGCAGTTATTCTAAATTTTCATTGCTTTAGTTCAAATATTTCATGTCTGACCCTTCATGATCCCATTTTAGTTTTCTTCGCAAAGATACCAAAATGTTTTGCCTTTTGCTTCTCCAGCTTATTTTATAGATGAGGAAACTGAGACAAATAGTGCCTTGCTCAACTTAAGTGATTTGCGTAAAGTCACTTAGCTAGTAAGTGCCTGAGACCAGTTTTGAATTTAGGTCTTCCTAACTCCAGGCTCAGAGACCTATCCACTGCACCACCTAGTTGCCCTACTCTAACTTTATTCATGAAAAAAATGAATACATATATATTTTTACAAATAATAATAATAACTAACATTTATATATGCTAAGTACTTTATAATTACTATGTCATTTGATCATCACAATAACCCTGGGGTATATTTGCTATTATTATCTACATTTTTGGACCAAAAAAAAAAAAACCAAGACAAACAAGAATTCAGTGACTTGCCCAGGTTCACACTTCTGATTGGACTAAGGTTTATATTGAGATTAGACTTGTTTTCTTTTGCTTCAGAGAGCATGACTAGAATGAGTAAGTAGAAATTGAAAAGAGATTTTAGGCCCAAATAAAGAAAAATTCCAACAATTAAGCAAATTCTTAAGACAATATTCATATTAATGTCCAAGCTGGACTACATGACTTCTGAGATTCCTTCTGTCTCTAAGGTTCTGTGATTCTGATTATAATAATAAGTCAAAAAGTAAACAGAATAGATGTCAAAGAGATCCAGGTTCCTTAGAGATCATTCTCTGAGCAGGAAAAAGACTCAGACATCACCTTTTGTTAATAGTAACTGCCAAATCATTAAATAAAGCAATCATTCCTTTTGCTTATTGAGTGACAGGAGATGTGAGGGAAAAGAATAGATGCTCATTAGCCCTTTGGGCCAAAACCAGGTCACTTTCTCCTTTCTTTGATGGATTTAGTTATCACTAAGGCAAACCAACAAAATATTTGATGTGCTCTCAGCTGAGGGTATTATGAATTCATCATTCGACTGTAACTGCTCTCTCGGAAGTCACAAAGATATCTTAATTGCCAAATCAAGTGGCTTTTTCACAATCTTTATCCTTCTTGTCTTCTCTGTAGCATTTCACATTGATGGTCACCTTCTACTCCTGGATATTTCTTCCTTTGGGTTCTCATAACTTTGCTTTTTTTTGGAGAGAGAGGCTGCACAGGTTGCTTTTAATATGTTAATCTACTCCTTCCTCAAATCTGCCTTTTAGAATCCTTAGCTTCCTTCATTGATCAACATAGGCATCACCTACTTCCTAAGAACTTTCCTGATTTCCCCATTTACTAGTTTCCCTCTTACCTCCAATAACAATCACTTCATATTTTAAATTTAAGTTCATATTTTCATAATTTCAAATTTCATATTTAAAATCACTTTATATATATTTTGAATTAACATATGTGGTCCTGTTTCTTCCTCTAATGGAATATAAACTCCTTAAAGACAACTTTTAATACTTGTCATAATATTTGGCACTTAATAGGAACTTAATAACTTTTTTTGAATGATGAGTAAGGGAAACAGTGTAGCATAGCAGAGACTGTTAGAATTCAAAGATGAAAAGCTAGGCTTAACTGGATCTTTAAACACTTACTAACCAAGTGACTCTTGAGAAGCCAAAATCTCTCAGTCTTAATTTCCTCATCTGTACCTCACAGGATTATTTACAGAAAGAACTTTTACTCATCTTAAACTGCTCTGTAGAGTTAATATAAAGGACATTTTTGGGCCAGAAAATGTGTTGGACCAGTCATTAGTGAGACTGTAAGATAGATGCATATTCTTGTTCCTGCTTACACTTCTGAAAAGAAAAAGAATCAGAAGTTTCAGCCTATTGGGTATACAGTATTGGATAGGGGCACACATAAGAAGATAAGAAGACATTGTAGAGTTTTTTATTTGCACTGATGGAGAGAGATCTGATGAGATCATGGATTTTTAAAATAAGGGCATATACTATACCTAGACCTTGAGAAATGTGTTTTTTAATGTTATCTTTTTATGTTGTCAGAGAATATCACCTAGAAATTTATCTCATCTCCAAAATAAAGTTCATTCTTGGGAATTTTTTAGAGAAAGCATTAAGTATTTTAGTAGTAGCACGAATAAACTCTGGGGATTTCTTTCTGTTTAGTACATTCCCACTGCAATCAGAAGTAATGTTTATAGTAAATGACCATTTGACATACCATTATTTTAGAATAAACTCAACTTTTCACTTTGGAATAATTCACTGAAATATTTATTTGATGCCTTTTATATATACAGCTTTGTCTCTAAGTTTAAAGCTAAGGTCAATTTTTATTTTAACTCAAAAGTCAAAATTGAGTGTTTTGTTTGAAGAATTCAAATACTCTATAAATCTTTTAAAAAATACAAGCAATTTTAATTCTGGTGATAGTAATGTCTCATAATCAAGAGATTTTAAATAATTTTTTCTCAAGTTTTGGAGCTTTAAATTTCAAGAAGACTTTAAGTTTTCATAACCTTGCTTAGCTATTATCTAAGCGGTGAATATTTGTAAGGCTATGTAGGCTGACTGAAAGCTCCTTTGAAAATTTTTACTCACAAACTCCTACTTTAGTTATACAAAGTAAATATTCAATCAAGCTTCTTTCTTCAAAGAGTATGATGAGGAGAGGCTGATAAAATTTGACAAGCCTGGAGGAAAAGGCCTTGGCTGAATATGTCTCAAGACATTCATACCCACATTGACACAAAATTCAAAATTTTGATGTTTCCTATGTAAGGTTTAATTCATTATCCTGCTCTGGATGGCCTACTGGAACATCGAGAATGACAACAAAGTTGTATCTTATGTAGCCCTGAGCTGCACCTTTGGATTTGGTCTTTTAAAAAGAATTTGACACATATCTAGAGAGAAAAGAGAGAAGTAAATTGGAAACCAAAATTTAAAGACAATGGTTCCCAAAAGTAAATCTTCTGTGACCCTTCATGGCTCCCAGAGAACCAGAGAAGGTGGCCGTAAAGATATAGTAGGGCTACATAAAATGCCATGACTGAACAATGAGCCAGAATACCATATCTGGAGAAATGACAAATAAAAACTAAGTAAATCTATGACTCAGAAAACAAAGTTAATATAGAAATAATATACCAATTGCCTCTGAAGAAAATGAAAACATGTCATACCCAAAATCCAGAGTTTTTAAGTCAAAGAAAAATAGATATTGAATTTCAGAAAGAATTTGAGTACCAAAGAATTATAAGGATTCTCTGACTGTTCAACTATAGGAAGGAAAGAAAACATTGGATTACCATATTCCAAAAAAACAAACAAAAAAATAAAAAATAAAACACCAAAAACACTTCAAACATGAAAAAGTAATCTTCAAAACTTAATATAATTATATAGTTTTAAAAAATAACATCTTTGACAGAATAAAGGATTTTCCAGCCTTCCTAATGAATAGACCAGCAGAATCAAATGAAAACCCTGGAGACAAAGTAAACTGAGATTGATAAATATATTTGAGCAATGAGATAGAGATAATGATGAAGTGCTTACATTCTAGAAGAGGAAGAAAAGATGTGTCCCTTTAGAATGCCACTGACTTCTTCGACCATAGAAAGAGTGAATTAGACAGACATGGGGCATAGGAATGACTTGGTTTTATATTGTTTTTAAAAAAGGGGTGGGAAAGAATGAAAATAGAACATTCTATGGAAGGAAGGAGGAGGAAGAATCTGTCATTTCTAATAACTAAGATAGATGAGGGAAAGAGGCTATAAACATAAAGAGAGCAACTAAAGATTCAAAGTAAGGAAATGACAAACATCTGCATTTTAAGATAATGAGTCTAGCAGCACATAATAGATTGGAGAGGAATGAACATGAAAAAAGAGAGATCCATTGGAAGGCTATTATAGTAGTCCACAAGAGAAGTGAGAAAAGTAAGAACAAAGGTAGTAGATGGAGAGCAGGAGATAGGTGTGAGAGTGGTTGTGGAGACAGAATGAACAGAACTTAGCAATTGATGTTCTATCAAGACTGAGGAAAAGGAAGATTTGAGAATGTCTCCAAAGTTACAAACCTAAGGGAAAAGAAGAATGGGAAAGTTTAGGAAAGGAATCAGTTTTAAAACTTGTTGATCTTCATTTTGGACAAGTTGAATTGGAGATGCATTAGGATGTTTCTAAGGAGAAGTTCATCAAGCAGTTAAAACGATTTTGCTGCATCTTTGGCCTAATGACTAAGCCCCAGGACTTAAGTCAAGAAGAGCTAGATTTGAATCCATCCTTAAGACATTTACTGGGCATAATACTTAGCAGCTTCCTTAATCTCTCTGTATTTCAATTTCTCCCCATATAAAATAAGGACAATAATTGACTTGTGTGCATCAAATGAAGTAATATATGGTAAGTAACTGTATAAACCTTAAAGAACTGTACAAAAAAGCCATTAGTATAATATAAATTATATAATATATAATAAAATAATATTAATTCAATTATCATCTCTCATTAAAAAAATTAAGTATTTATTATGTGTAAATTACTATGCTAAGAGCTAGGAAGACAGAAAATTTAGATAACACTGACTGTCCTCAGGGGAGAAGTGGCATAGGAAAAAATATTACAATACAATGTGAAGAACATTGAATTAGATGTCAACAACCTTTTTTCCATTTATTAAAATATAAAGTTATAAAAAAATAGACCATTTTCACTTTAGTCCGTCATTTTTACTACACAACAGTCATACTCCATTAGAGTATGTTTCCTAGACAGGACACGAGAAAGAAGAAGTTAACTATTTTAACCAGAATTTCACTCCACCTTCACTTCTTCTTCCACCCTTAAAAAAATATTACTAATAACCACAATAACCTCAAGAGGTAGCAAAAAATACTAAGCAATTCAGATCTGGGTAATGGAAAGAGGGATTCATTGTAAACATTAGAATCATATTCACAATGAAGAAAATTTAATCTTAACCTAGGTTTGGAGGCTACCATTTACTATGTAAAGAAAGTTAAAAAAAAATTTTTTTTTTGCTTAATCATAATCCATTTGAAGATCTGAAACTGACAAGAATTGAAATGTGACCATTCAGAAAATTTTGGGTTTTTATAAAAGGCATTACTCACACTGCTTGGCTATGTGATTTTCTGCTTTGTTAAGTTATTGCTGCTGGCATTACAAAGCCCTTCAGATGCATAATCTGGAATAAAGAATTATGTACGAGAAAATGGACTTTTGAAAATGTCACTGGTTAAAGATTCCTCCCCAAGAAGACTTCAAAACCGTGTGATTCCAATGATAAAATCTAAGAGATTTTTTTTCAATTTCTAATCCTTAAAATGATCAAAAATGTTAACCTTAGGAGGAACACACGGAGTGAGAGATTGCCCATCTACTAAGAAGCCTAGGAAACAGCTTTAACAGCTTTCATATTGCTATTGGCAAGGAATAATTGCAGCATATCTGACTTCAGGAATAATAGTCAGAGCAGCCTGAGTTTGGGGAGGTATGGAATATGCTACCGATTCAGTGAAACACATAAGTTAAATAATTGGAAGTAAGTAATTAGAAGGGTAGTACCCAAAGGGAACCATCATCAACTCAGCATGTAAAAGGTTGAAGACAACAATCCCCCCAAAAGACACTAGAGCAAATCACAATCTCCACACAAAATACTCATGTTGTTTAGTGGAAAGGGAGAACTGAAAATAGAATCGTGCTAAACATGGGCTCTACTCCCAGTTCCAAGAGTTGTTGTGTCCCTATTAATAAATTGCATTACTTCTCTAAACCTCAGTTTCATCACCTATAAAATGGGGATAATAATGACTGCATGCCCTACTCCACAGTGACATTGTCAGGATTAAGTGAAAATCTATACATTGGAGAGATAATTTGGTGATTGAAGTCAGCAGACCTAGCCTCAATCCTAGTTCTGATAATAATTAGCCATATCTTTAAAACTGGAATTATAACATTGGCACTCCCTACCAATTAACCAACAAGCATTTGTTAAGCATCTAGTATGTACCAGGCACTGGGGTAGGTTCTAAGGTTACACAGAGAATACATTGTAGGCATGCAGTAAATGCAAAGTCAGAGACGTGGAAATGGAGTATTATGTGTGAGAAATAGTAAGAAGTTGGACCAAAGAGAACAGGAAAGGGGGATTATATCTAACAAAATTAGAAAGGTAGTTTGGGAGCAAGTTACAAGATGCTTTAAAGATTCAACAAAGCAGTTACTATTTGTTCCTAAAGGCAACAGGGAGTCATTAGATTTTGTTGAGTAGGAGATGAACATGGTCAGATCTGCACTTCAAGAACATCACTTTATAAAAGCCATTTGGAACATGGATTGAAATAGGTTAATTAGGAGATTTACAATTGTCTAGGGCAGCGAAGTATTGGCATGGGTGCAGAGCCAGCACTCCAGGAACTGCTCCATTCCCAGCGCCCAAGGACATTTTTGCATGCCCAGATCCTCTGTCCAGCCTCCCAAAGCAAGCACTTTCTCCTTCTGTTCTCTTGGTCAATGCAGTGGGGCTCACAGATAGCTTGAAGTTGCCCTCTGGGCACTCACACTCAAAAACCCAATGCTTGAGGGGGAAGGGATGAAGGCTTGAACTAGGTTGTGGTCCAGGTCAGTAGAAAGAAAGAGGTGAATTTGAAAGATGTGGAAATAGTAGCAAGCTCTATTAACTAATCGATCATGTGGGATAAGGAAGAATGAGGAATCAATGAAATAAAGAATCTGAATGGCCAGAAAGATGGTGGTGTCCTCAACAAAAATGCAAAAATTCAGAAATGGTATGGAGAAGAGAGAAGAAAAAAGGAATTGTACATTGTTTATGCTATTTGAGATATAGATAGTGATCACACAGAGTTATTTTGAGGAAAGTGATTTGTGAAACTCAGAATGTTATATCAGTGTGATTTGATGTCATTTTTATTGATTATAATTAAGAGAATCTTGGCACTAAAAGTGCAGTATTTAAAAGAATCCATAAGAAGATGAAAGAGTTTGAAGATGGAAAAAGGACCCAATAAAAGGTTTCAGTTAAAAAGGGACCCAGATGGCACATGAATGTGATTTGGACTTGCTGTTTTAAAGTGAAGTTATTAAAATGGGAACCATGGAGAAAGAAATCAGAAGTGCTGCAAAACTCACAGCATCAACAACAGCCTCCTCAAAGTACAACCCATTATTTGTGCCAGGGGGGACATGAAAGAGCAAAATAGAAGGATGAAAGTTAGGATAATGTCCAACAGGGAATTCATATGCAAAGAGACAATCATAGTAGCTGGGCACAACGAAGAGGAACCCTGTGGATGTTCACAAAATGGGTTGTTGAAGTACCACTGATTGGGTCAATATCTCAGTCTACATGATAAAAATGCTCCTAAGTCCAAAAAATAGATTGATTCATGTAGGATTGCAAGCCCCATTGGTAACTATTATGATGATCTGCTTGACAGAAAAAATAGTAGAGCCAGTCATTCTTCTCTGTGTTCTGAGACCATGAGAAGACAATAAAATTGGAATAAATAATAAATACCAATATCCCACTTGCTAGGGATGCTTCAGGACAGTAGAGATATCATTGACCACTGAAATGAATGAACTATGAATGTTCATAAAACAGAGCAACACCATATCATAACAAATTTGGAAACAGATTTTACCAATTTTAGGTAAGGTACTAATGATACTCTTATAAATAACATAAAAATGCATTTATAGCCTATTTAAGACATTTAAAAATAACTTTATAATTTGGTTTAGATGAGAAGAAATCAGGTGAAATGAGGAATTAAAAAACAATTTCAGAGGGACAAGTTGAAAAGTATGAGATCAGTGAAAACTGCCCTAATATTCTAGAACTAGAGGGTAAAATAAAAATTGAAATAATCCACCAATCACCTCTTAAATGAGATTCCCAAAATGAAAACTCCCAGTGTAAGGATTAAATTTTAATGGTCTGGTTAAAATATATGATGATAATAAATAATAGTAGTGGTTGCCTATTCAAAGTATTATTGCTCAAAGTCAAAATGACTTTAATAGCTTTTATTTACAAAAGAAATGGAAAGAGTGAAAGCAGAGAAATCTAAAAGGGTAGAGAAGATATTAGCCTATCTAATTAAATATTGCTTTGGTGCTCAACTCAGCCAGGACTTGTTGACCTTCAACAGGAATTAAACTCTCTCCAGAAGACAGGAAGGGAAAGCCAGCTATCCACTCACCCAAGTTCCCTCCAAGAGACAGGTCAAGACAATGAATCGAGCTGAAGGTGATTCTTGAAGCTGACTTCCTTCTTGAAGTCCAACTCCTTCTTGAAGCCTACTTCTTTCTTAGAGTCGATTTCCTTTTCTAGCCCCAGAAATTCAGGGTCTTTTATAGTGGGTTCTTGTCTCTTCCCTTTTTCAAAGGCACCAATCTCAGCTTCCAAATTATCTAGCATTGCCCAGAGGGCAGTGTTTGTGGGAACCAGTTCTCACCTTCTGGAGTGGTTAATAATCATCAAAAGGGTTCACAGATTCTTGACTGATTGAGTTTCTGAAGGTATGAATTTTCTAAGTGGTTTGCTAGCTCCTCCACCTAGTTCAAGCTTTTTTTGACTCAATAGGTAGACAAAGGAGAGTTAATCCTGTCTTCACAATCTAGTGAGGTACTAAGAAGGGGTACTTAAGTTATTGTTAACCAAAGTGTTAGCTCCAACTAGGCAAAGAGAATAAGGGATTCCCTTTTGCAAATGTAAACTCAAAGAGAACAAGGAATTCCCTTTTACACCAAAAATATAATAGCTGAATCCCAGAGCTTCCTGGTCAAGGAGAAAATGTAGCAAGCAGCCAAGAAGAAATAATTCAAATGGTGTGGAGCCCCAATTAGTATCACATGTATTGCAGGATTGATGCAAGATCTCTTGCATTTGCAAAATTATCCTAGGCAATCCTGGCAGTTAGGGGAATGGAACTTTGACCCAGCAAGTCCCTGTCTCAAGACCTAACTGTTGGGGCAGGGTCTATAAATACCCCTGGAGAACCAACCTGGGGGATCTGATTTCCTTGACCTCACCCAGATATCCAGCTACCCCCTGGACTTCCCCTTGGGGCCCCGGGAGGGTGGGATTGGTAGGTTGTGGAACGTGGGAAGGAATTAGTTGTTAGCCTAGCCAGGACACCCTTAAATCAAATCATTACCCTCTTTGTCAAGCTAGTAGACCACTCTACATCAGGGCAGGGGAATTTATCCCCAGCTGAGGGGCCCGTTCCCTCAGCCTGATCTTACCTTCTGAGGCCCTCTGCCAGCACTGGCCAATGTAATAAGGGGAATTATCTAGATGTAATAAGGGGATTAAGCTAGTGGGGTAATAAGTTGTTTGTAATATGGGAATAGGCTAGAGGTAAGGTTGCAATAGAGATAAGGGAAGTAAAGGACTAAAGGTAATGTTAATAGGGATAAGGCACTGAGGATGGGGTTTGTGGATCGCTAAGGCAGTAAATAGATAACGAAGATACAATGGTGAAGGTGGTAGATTGAGGTGGTAGGAGAAGTAAGGGAATGACTAAATTTAGGGAATATAAACATGGAGGTATAAAGAGTTGCAAGGGCAGACAGCTACAGCCTGAGATACACAGACTGGGACACAGGTTTGAGACAGAGACACTAAAGGGAAACAGATTGAGCCCTTTAAGCAGGAAGGGCACTTCTACAGACAAAGGTTAGGGCCAGCCAAGAATGGCTTGAAACTGACTAGAGGGCTTCTAGTCAGTTTCTCAGGTTCACAAAGGAATAGCTCAAAGGAAGTATTGAGATTGCACTTCCTCCAAAATGGACACCTCCAATTCCCTTCACGACCCAGGAACAATGTTATTCCTTTCTCCCCTTCTCCCTTTCTCTTATCAATCAACTAATGAACTAGCCAAAGGTTTGATTACTTGAAAATTGTGTTTATTGATTTTTAAGGTTGATTGGAAGGGATGGAGAGGTACAAGGTAACTCTAACAGCCACCTAGGGAAAGCTTCAGGTGGGGGAGGGAGACAGGAATGTGAGACTGAGATAGGACCTGCCTAACTCACCCCCAAAGGGTTTTGTAGCCTAGGGATTAGGAAAGTTGGATATAATGATTCAAGAGATAATTTGTAACAAGGGTAAGCCCTATTTGACTACAGGGAAACTATGTCTACCAAGTTTGAAAGCTAAACCCCAGGTCCACCCTCCTTTAAAAACCCCAAGAAATTTAGGAAGGGAAAATGATGATTGGAAATAAGGGAGGTTAGGGAGATCTAAAGGAAATAGTTAAGCTAACAGATTTTAAGAGAAAAGCTGCAGAATGTAGGCCAGATTTTCAGTCTAAAGAACAGAGCTCAGTTGACCCTTCTACTCTCATCGAGTCCCCCAGGTCAACTGACTAACCTCAGGATTCTAAACCCTTTTCTAACTGTCAGAAATTCTGCAGTAAGGCTTTGCAGGGCTGATATGCATCCTATTTGCTCTACACCACTCACCCCTAGCAACAGCTTCCCCAGACCCTAACCCTCTTCCCTCAGTTTACCCCTGTTGTTTAAATAAACCCCTTGCCTGATTCTGAGAGCTACCGTAGTTCATTTATACCATCAACCAGGGCTAAGGGGCTGAGGAGAAGGTGGATAGCTACCACTTGTCTCCAGAGGGGGTTAGACCAGGCATCCATTTTGCTCAGAAAGTGTGCCAGGTCCACATCCTGTTGGTTTCTAGTTTCACAACAGGGAGTGATGAGCCTAAAAATCAACCTCCAGCCCCAAATATTTTCTGCTCCCTTATCTTACCCCCATGACAAACCTACAAATATTTCCCTGATGAATATTTACCTCCTTGAGGAACATTTACCTCACTGATGGAATATTTACCTCCCTGATGAATATTTGCTTCCTTGAGGAATGTTTACTGCCCTGATGAACATTTACCTCCTTAAGGAATATTTACCCCCTTGATGAATATTTGACCAGATGCTTCCTGACCCCTGACCCTGAAATACCCTCCCTTGCCAGATGCTTCCTGACCATCTGTCCCTGACACCACCCTGATGATAACGCATGTACCAACTCCCTTCCCCAAACTTTTCTATATAAACCCCTGGCTGAAGAAGCCTCAGAGTCAGTATGACAAACTCCTCTCTGCCACTGACCCTAGCTTCTCTGCTAGCCAATAAAGGAGCCTCTTCTTGCGTATGCATTGTCAGTGTGATTCTTCCTGCCACAACCAAATCTGGGCCAGACTCCAAAGTCTTGGTACAATAGGAGGGCTCCTCACTCCCCACCTTAAAGAAGCCTGCAGACAGCAAGGAGACTGACTGGACATCTCAGCTCAGACCCACACATCCCTGGCTGTCTCAAACCAACAAATACTGTCGTTGTAGGCTCCCTGGCCCAGGAGACTTACTGGTGCCACCAGCTCCCCTAATATCAGCCTATTTATTCCCCTATTACACACAAGATTTAGCAGTTTCCATGTTAAAGGAATAAAGAACTGGAATATGATATTCTTCAAGACAAAGGAGCAAGAATTACAATCAAGAATAACCAACCCAACAAAACAGTATAATTCTTCAGTGAGATGAATGGATATTTAATTAAGAAAAAAAAGATTTTAAAGCAGCCCTGATGAAAGACCAGAGCAGAATAGAAAATTGACATTCAAGCATGACACAAGAGAAATGAAATCATAAAGAATTAATGAGGTTAAACTATTTACATTACTATATGGGAATATGATATATAAAATTTCCATGAACTTTATTAGTAGAGCAGTTAGACGGACTCCACATAGACAGAGGGCAAAGGTATTAATAGATTATATTGGGATGATCTCAAAATAATAAATGAAGGGGTGAGAGAGAGGGATACAGTAGAAGGATAAAGGAAGAAAAATGAGGAAAATTATCTTACAGATAAGAGATATAAAAAGAAGAACTTTTACAGCAAAGGGCAAAATGGGAGGGGCAATATCTGAACATCTTTTCATTGGAATTGGTTCAAAGAGGGAAGAATATGTGTACTCACTCAGTGGGATATAAAAATCTTACTTAACAAGGAAGAGAAGCCAGAGAAAGTGATAAAAGGGAGGATAGATTTAAGGGAGGCTGTGGTGAGAAGAAAAACAAATATTTGAGCAGGGATAGGGTGAAAAAGAGACACAGAGAGGTTGAATAGAAGAAAATAGGATGCAATAAAATATACAGTAAGTAATTGTAAATGTGAATGTGAATGTAATAAACTCGCTTATAGTATAGAAGCAGAGAGCAGAATTGTTTAGAAAACATAATCTAACACATTGCTTACAAAAAAACACACTTGAAAAAAGACACATAGTTAAAATAAAGGACTATAGAAAAATCTACTATGCTTCATCTGAGGTGAAAAAACTGGCAGGGGCAGCAATTATGATAAAACAAAAGCAAAAATAGAGCAAATTAAAAGAGATAATTGGAGAAACTATATTTTATTCAAAGTCACCATAGTCAATTAAGTAATACCAATATTAAACATATATAGACCAAATGGTAGAGATCCAAATAAAATTTTAAAGATACAAATAAAGTCAATGTAACCAAAATTAGAAAGAAAGCTGGTAACTGGGCAGAGATGGGAGACTTTATAGGACATTTCTCTAATAAAGGCCTCATATCTCAAATATATAGTAAACTGAGTCAAAGTTTAAAAAATAAGCACCATTAGTGAATTGATAAATGCCCAAAGAATATGAAGACAGTTTTCAGAAGAAGAAATTAAAGATTTCTGTAATCATATAAAAATGCTCTAAATCACAATTGATGAGAGAAATGCAAATTAAAATGTCTGAGGTAACACCTCATACCTATAAGATTGGATAACATGACAGAAAAAAAAGGAAAATGACAAATGCTAGAGGAGATGTATAAAACTGAGACAATAATGTGCTGTTCTTGGAGTTGTGAACTGGTCCAGCTATTTTGAATAACAATTTGGAACTCTGCCCACAGGCCAAAAAACCATGTGTGTCCTTTGCCTAGTAATTCCACTAAGAGGTCTATATCCCAAAGAAATCATTGGGAAAAGAAAAGGACATATGTACAAAATATACAGAGCAACTCTTTTAGTGACTGCAAAGAATTAGAAATTGAAGAGATGCTCATCGATTGAGGAAAGTCTAGAAAAGTGATATACAATTATGATGAAATACTAATATGCTATAAGAATTAATGAGCAGGATGGTTTCAGAAAAACATGGGAAGATTTATATGAACTGTTATAAAGTGAACAGAACCAGGAGATGATTGTACATAGTGATAGTAATATTGTAATGATGACCAACTGTGAAAAATTGCTATTTGAACAATATAATGACCCAAGACAATTCCAAAGGACTACAAAGAGAGAATTTATCTAATCATAATGCAAATTGAAATATAATTTTATTTTTTAAATTTTCCTTGATTTTTAATACAGCTACTATGAAAATGTGTTGCATGATTTCACATGTATAATTAATATATCTCTTCCCTTTTCAATAGGTGGAGGAGGAGCTTAGGAAGGGAGAGAATTTGGAATTCAAAAAAATGTTTAATGGGTGTTAAAAATAAATAATTATTTTAAATAGAAAAAAAAATTGAAAAGTAGTCATAAGAGCTGCCTTTATATCTCACTTTAGGTTTTTCAAAGCACTTTGTATACTTTATCTCATTTGATTCTTACAATCTTGTGAGATAGGTGCTATTATCCCTATTTTACAGATGATAAAATAGGCTAAGATAGAATAAATGACATTTTCAGCATCACAGACTTTGTAAGGGATTCAGGATCTAAACTCAGGTGTATTCTTCAAATGTTAAAAAAAAAATATTTCAGGACCAGCATATAGTAAGAAGGATGTTCTAGACAAGTGATTCCCAAAGTGGGTGCCACCACCCCCTGGTGGGTGCTGCAGCAATCCAAGGGGCAACGATGGCCACAGTTGCATTTGTCTTTCCTATTAATTGCTATTAATTTTAAAAAAGAAAAACAATTTCCAGGGGCGCTAAGTAATATTTTTTCTGGAAAGGGGGCAGTAGGCCAAAAAAGTTTGGGAACCACTGTTCTAGACATTGCTACACCAAAAACCACTGGAGGAAATTTGGTGTTTTTAAGGAGTACACTTAAAGATAGGTTCAAACATTAGCAAGGCAGATGTAACTTAAGAAAACTGCTGAAGGTGGGGACAGGTGGGTAACTCAGTGGACTGAGATTCAGACCTAGAGAAGGAGGTCCTAGATTCAAATGTGACCTCAGATACTTCCCAGTTGTATGATCCTGGGCAAGTCACTTAACCCCCATTGCCTAGCCCTTACCACCCTTCTGCCTTGGAGCTAAA
>NC_058131.1:104101771-104141581 GCF_016433145.1 Gracilinanus agilis
GGAGGGAAGGAAGGAAGGAAGGAAGGAAGGAAGGAGGGAGGAAAAAACTGCTGAAGGTATGAAGGTATATGGAAAGAAATGAGAAGATTATATTCAATAGTTAGCTGATATATGATGGGGATAACAAAATTATTAAATCACTGATTCAGAGCTAGAACAAAACTTAAAAGTTATCTTATATAATCACCTCATTATTAAAATGATACAAACACAATACCAATCAAGAACAACTAATATTAAATAAAGCATTTCTCAGGAATATTTCCTGAGTTAAGTTCGTTATGGTTCTATTTTGTCTTAAATCCACTATCATCTTTCCTAAAAAGAACTGAATATGACTTCTATATTAAAGAAGGAGTAGAACTAAAACTTAAATTCATCATTTTCATGTGCATGGATGACATCACATTATAAGAGTTCCTTGACTAACAGAATCTTTCTCCAGTAGGCCAAAATGTCATATGGACACTATAGTTGTAAAATTTTTAATATGTCAAGATTAAAAATATTTCAAACTTCATACCCTCTCTGAACTCAGCCAGCAACGTGTTGCCAAAGAATTATCAAAGAAATGTTGGAGTCATTCATGGGTTCATTTGAGGAAAAGGTAAATTTTGCAAAAGCAATTCAAGACCTAGCCAATACCAACAGAAATCATGAAATAATTAGTCCTGGGGAGTCTGGAATCAGTAATTAATGTAAGTAATACAAAAAAATTAATAGAAACTGTGCAAAAAAAATCTTCACAGACTACAAAGATTTTAATGCCAACTGAAGACCTACATAACAATGACCTAGAAACTAAACTGTATATAAGAAAATCATTATGGGTTTCATATGTTCATAGCTGACATCTCCAAACCATACATACAGAGCTCAAAAATCCTTAAAAATTCAACCAATAAACTATATTGGAACCAAACAACAAACCAACACAGACTGAATTATTGCCCAATGTGACATTGCTTTATAAAAATTTTAAAACATTTTCAATATGTCACCATGACAAATAATCATCATATCCAAATCTTACTGAGTTAAGGACTTTGAAAATAGGGAGACCTAACATAAGAAACCAAGATTATTTGGAATTACACTGAGATACTTATCATTCCCACCACTCTGACTCCTATTGGAGTTTTACTGATGATGCATTATGTGAGCATACAGATGAGCTTCTGTTCTAATATGTTTATTAACCTATAAAAAAACAATGCCAGAACCATTTCCATCAATGATCTATTGGAAAAGGGGAAAAAAACAAAGAAAAATATTGTTACAATTATGTAATTTAAATTTTATACAGTATTTTACATATATTATCTCATTTAATCCTCACAACAGTCCTATGAGTTAGGTATTGTCAGTAACCCCATTTGACAAATCAGGAAAAGAGGGTAAGAGAGTTAAAAACCATTCCAGATTCACACAACTAGGAAACATCTCAGGCAGGATTCAAACTAAGTCTTCCTGACTCTAGATCCAATACTTTATCCTCTTATCAAGCCTGCTTTTTAGGGGGAAAATAAAGAATAAAAATGAAGCAAAGCTTCAAAAGCCAACCAGCCAACCAAACAATATCAATCTTTCTCAAAGATGAGCAATATTTGTGTATGTTATAATGCATGCATTCTAAATCAATTTGAATCACTTCTGGAACATTCAAACGTTAGCATTTTATCCTAAAAGCCAAACTAAGGGAAGGGAAAAAACATTCTAAAGAAATTTGAGCACACACAAATGGAATGGTGTTCAAAAACAGGCATTCCCTGGAGAAGTGTGAAGTAGTAAAAACAGAAAGGTGACTGGGATAGTAAGATGGAAAGAAAAGAGAATAATTGATTAAAACAGATGCACTGTGAACAAACTCTGTATCTCTAGAGAAAAGCCAATGTATTCCTAATGTCATTCCCTGGGCACTTTGTGTATCACCTTATCAATAAATGGCACAATCACAGCTGCCAACTGTCCCTCTGGAGACTAAGAACAAAAAGGTATTATTATTGAATATTAACCACAACAATTTGCATTCTTATTACATGTAAGAACTTTCAAGGCCTGTTCACATGCATTTTCCTTTTAACCTCATTTTTTCTGACCTTCAAAAAATATATACAATTTTATTCAGATTTTGAATCTTGATATTCTAATATCCATGTACTTAATTTTATCTCTCCTTTTTAATGGGATGATGGCTTTTGGAATTAATTTTTCCTTTGTCATCTAGTAAGCTGGATTTATAATAGACAAAATTCTGAAGTGTAGCTTGTTTCTTAAAATAGAAAAAAAAAACACATCTTGTCTGATAGCAGAGCACAGATATGCCATAGAGACTGTTTATGAGTGTCTGTTCTACTTTGGCCTAGGAGTTAAGAAAAATATGCCTAGGAGAGACTAAAAAGTAGGTAACTAACAAAGAGATGCTTGTCCATCTCAACCCAACATTCTGTTTAGAATTTCCTCTGGCCTGCAGAGAATAATATGAAGACAAAAAAATATGCTCCAGAGCAAATGTCTAAAATACCCAAAATGGCAAACCAAAGAGGTTTGTTCCTCAGGATAAATCATACTTATAGGGATTAACTTTTAATTTTTTTGTCCAAAATTGAATCAAGATGAACCTAGAATTATAACTTTACTGAAGAAGGATCTTCCAAAGTTATCCAGGTCAAAACCCTTAATTTTACAGTTGAGGAAACTGAGGTCTAAAGACTAAGTGATTTATTCAGGGAAATAAGGAATTGACACTACTCAGAAAGGTCTATACGTATACCCAAAATATATCTCACTGTGGAGATGTAATAAGAGCCTTATTATATAATCAATGTATACTAGCATATGTATTTAAGAATACATATGAAAGAAGCTTTAAGTAAAAATGATGCCACTATGAAGATATTAATATTTTAAAATAAACTCTTTAAATGTTTCAGATATAATGGTAGTATTTGGAGGGGTGATGGTAATGGAGGTTGCTGCAATCATTTTCTTGGTTTTCAATCCTTTTAAGTGGTCACATATTATAAAGATATATATATATACATATATATATCTAAATATTTCTATTTCATCATTCAGTCAAATCATGATTGAGTTATAGTATAATGATGCTACCATAAGAAAGAGCATTTTTGTCTAAAACCTTCAAGTCTAAATGCCATATATTCTACAACAAACAAAAAGAAAAGCAAACGTAGTTCTTTGGGTACTGAGATGACCATCACAGTGACGATACTAAAAGGATTAGTGGCTACACCATTATTGAGGGAAGTGCTTGAATTTGGGAAGGAATAATTGGCTGTTTTTAAAAATATCCGAGATTCACAAAGAAATACATGCAGGTAAGACTGGTTTAGCTTCTATACCCTCTTCATTATTACTACTGAATGTTCTTCAGGACTTCTTCAAAGCTGCCCTTGAGACAGTGACAAGTATGAAAGGGCTTGGTTTCAAATCTTTGCTTTGACCGACTTTGAGCAGGTCTCTCTGAGACTCAGTTTCCTCAACTACAAAATTAAGGATCTTGAATCAGAGGACTCTTCCACCATAAATTTATAATCTTATCTTCATCTTGATTTGATTTCAACTGGACAAATAACTGAAAGGTTGCTCCCTTTAAATGTGATTTGTCCTAGTCCTACAAATTCATGCCCTTGCAGTGTATAGAAGTGATCATATATAAAGGGAAAAGCTAAAAATTACCTTTAGTTTTACAATGTCTGCATTGACAACAACTAAGTAAATAATATAGAATGACTTTTTTATGTGATTAACTTATCATAGTACAAAATCAAATGACATGGAATTTAATCTAATGTACAAAGAGAAAGCTTAATTTATTTCACTAATGAGTCTGATATTCAGCACTTTGATTGAGTAAGCATTAAATGAATATCTATAATTTTCAAAGTTTTAGGATATTAAAATCTAATCGTAACTAGAGTGGGGTGGGGAATATGCAATGAGCCTAAGTGGTTATTCAGGTAGAAAGATGGCACAGTGGCCAGGCCTGGAGTCAGAAAGATTCATGTGCTGAGTTTAAATCTGGCTTTAGGTACTTACTAGCTATGTGACCCTGGGCAAGTTACTTAACCCTGTTTGCCTCAGTTTCCTCATCTGTAAAATGAGCTATAGAAGGAAATGGCAAACAATTCCAGTATCTCTGCCAAGAATATCCCCAAATGGGAAGAGTTTGGACCTAAGTGAATAACAAAAAAGGGGGTTATACAATATTAATTTATATCAATCTTCCTTTACTCATAAATTGTTCAGATAATAAACATGCTAAATCTCAAGTGTTTAAATTTCATAACACTCCGTGTCATACTATTCCCCTCTGAGAGTGATCGATCAAAGTTTGATGGCCCTGGAAGCCTGGTGCATAATCATGCAATGCCTATACCAAGAATGTCACATGAACATGAATCTGGTTCCTACACAACAAAAACGACAAATTAAATTAAAGAAATTCCTAAATGGACAACTGAAATGGTCAAGGAGATAGAGAATGTCCAATATAAAGTTAAACAAAAAATTTATAAATCACATTTACAAGTGAATTCGATTATTATTTATCAAGTATGCTCTACTGTCTAGATACTATGCTTGATGATGGAGATGCAAAGACAAAATGAAAGATTCCCCACCTTCAATGATATTACATTACAATGAAGGAATATTACCTTCATCATCATATATAAATATAAAATACATTCAAAATTATTTCAAAGAAACTAAAAGAGGAGAATGACATCATTAATAACTGGAGGAATTAAGAAAGACACATTTTAGGAGGTGGCACTAGCTGAACTTGTTAAGAAAACAAGAAATTCCAAGAAGCCAAAGTATGATGGGAGTGCCCTTCTGGAATAGGGGACAGGCTGGACAAAGGTGCAAAAACAGGAGGATAAAATATCATAAATGGGAAACAGCAGTAGACCAGTTCTACAAAGCACTTTATACAAAGCCTGTTGCTCACAATTATTTGATCTTTTAAAAAAAAACCACTTAATTAATATGTTTTTCAGACCAGTAGCTAAGGCTCCTAGAGGTGAAATCATCTCTCACAAGACACCATAGAAGAAAGTGACCGTGTTTTCCCAGATGCTAACATGGCAGAGATGACCAAAGCTGACTGAATCAGAACCTTCAGAAGATGCTGACAGCTCTGACCATACAACTGATCAAAAAAGCTCCTTCTAAGCACATGTTTAGACTCAGAACCAATCCAAAATATCCAGTCTTTCCACAGCACTTCCCTTCATAAATTGTCATAATTCTTCTGGAAATAGGTACCCTGCCCCCATGATCCCTTGTGTCCACCAAGTAAGATGTCCATGTGGAAGACCTCTATTACATAAGTAAATTCAAACTACATAAAAAGTTATTTGGGTGAGGGGAAGAGAATGTTAATGTCCAGGAGACTAAGTAAGTGCCTCTTAAAGGAGATGTCACTTGAAGTAAGCCTTGAAGAGAGGCAAAAATTCCAAGAGTGCAAGAGGCCATCCAAGTTCATGACATTCGCACAGCCCCACATGAGCTCTGACAAAGCAGCAAAGCAGGTGTCAGAAGGATGGAAATCTCTCACTCAATTTCCTCTATGTGACTCTTTTCTCACTAGCATTCACTTTTTACTGAAACTATTGCAATCAGTATCCTTATTCAGCCCCAGGGAGACACAGAAAAACAATACAGGTTCATGGCAATAACAACCACAGTCACAGACTATACTATCCCCAAATAAACCCCCATAATACAGACTTCCCCTAGAAGTCACTTCACAACAAACTAACATATAGTGAGTTAGTTAAAGATTTTAAATCTCTAACTCAAATTCCCATATACAGGTGCCTGCAAGAACAGGCCAGAACAGTCTCCAAGTTTCCCCCTGCCAGATCCAATTTGGTACAGTAATTTAATATAAAAGAACAATGAATGAAATATGAAGAAATTGTCTCCCATGAAAAGGCCTGTATGTTCTCACCACTATATCCCAAGAGATACATCAAACACACCTAACACATTGTCTCCAAAGATAAGATGTATGGTGGGAATGGAATTCATGTCAACATTGATGTAACCTTGAGAAAAATGATATAAAAATTAAAATCAGCAGATGGCACTTCAGATCGGCCACTGCAAACCTACTGGGTCTCTGGCTCTTCTCACTCCATTTTTGCTCAATTGTCCCACCCCCAAGGAGAACTGGACTGCTGGTAACCCCCCTCCTATCCCCCAGCACAAGAGGAAAGGAGGAAGGGAATTCTAGGCATAGGAAACAGCCTGTTAAAGGAATAGAGCTAGCTAGGACATGGCATGTCATAAATAGGAAGTGACAAGTAGAATCAGTTTGACTGGAAGGTAAGGTATATGATGGAAAAGTAAAAGACACTCTGGAAAGACAGGTTCCAGCTATAGCATGGTAAATTTATATCAAATAGTTCATAATTATCCTAGATGCAATAGGGATCCAGGGAAACTTCTTGAGCAAAGGAGGAGCGTGGTCAGAATTGTGCTTTGGGACTATAATTTTGGTAGTTGTATGGAGAATTCATTAAAGAGGGGAAGGATTAGAAATAATCAGTAAGTAGTTCCAGTAAGAAGCAGCAAGAGGTTAAATAGGGATGTGACCATGTTCATAAAGAAAAGGGGGTGAATTGCATGTTATGGAGATAGAACCAACCAGAGTTGGCCACTGACCAAAATATGCCTGGTGAAGTTGAATTCAGAGTGGAAGATAACTCCAGAGGAACAAACCAGGATGATTGCAAGGATGGTGATGAAAGAAAAAGAGAGCAATTTCTGCTGGAGTGTTAAAGGGTGCCAGAGCCAGAAGTGTGCTGGTAGATGAGTGATATGATGGATAGCAAAGAACTGCTATCACTTGGCAAAGTAAGAGTGGGAACAATGAAGAATGGTGCGAGAATATTGCTGATAATTGAGCACTAAGTAAATCAATGAAGTTGATAGATGGGAAGGTAATGGTAGAAGTTAGGAGGGAGAGTGTGGTTTGACAGTGCCCGTAGTGTTTAGAGTTATTTCTCCTCCTCGAATCAAAACCATAGGCTGTAAGCCCCAATTCATTGTAGAATTAGCTAGGTGGTATATTAGATAGGGTGCTGAATCTATGTTCAGGAAAACTTCAGTTAAAATTCAGTCTCAGACAGCTACAAGGTTGTGACCTTGGGCAAGTCCTTTAAAATCTGCCTCAATTTCTTCATCTATAAAAATGGAGATTATACTAGTACCTACCTCCCAGAGTTATTGCAAGTATAAAATGAAATGATATTTGGAAAGCATTTGGCAAACCTTAAAGTTCTATAAGAATATTATTACTTTTATTTTTAATGACCAGTTATAATATAAAATCAATTCAAAGTGAAGGCACTTGAGGAAATAGCATAGTAAGAAAAGCACTGACAGCACATTCTCACCTGTTAAGTCTAGGGTACAACTTCCCTCAAATATATATACCACGAGAAGGAAGAGTGGACATACCTAGGCAACATGCATACAAAAGCACTCTCATAGAGAATATGTATGACCAGAGTCCACTCATGAGGGGCACATTAGTAGGGAATATCTATGGAGAGAACTAGCACAGAGAAAAGCAGACACACCACAGTCATGGGAAGGGTACGAGTATGAAAGGGCAGACATGGAGGGGCAAATCATAGCTCTTACAATTCTTTGTCCATTTTCCATCAGCTAATACTGCTTTGGAGCTTTTCTGGAATTCTCCAACATACCTTCCTTCCCCAAGAATCTCATCATTGGGAAATCTCATTTTTCTGCAAGATTAAATCTGCCTGGGGGCAGCTGGGTAGCTCAGTGGAGTGAGAACCAGGCCTAGAGACAGGAGGTTCTAGGTTCAAACCTGGCCTCAGCCACTTCCCAGCTGTGTGACCCTGGGCAGGTCACTTGACCCTCATTGCCCACCCTTACCAATCTTCCACCTATGAGACAATATACCGAAGTACAAGGGTTTAAAAAAAAAAAAAAAAGATTAAATCTGCCTGGTACTCACATCTCCTCAGTACCCTCTGTTCCCCTGATTAGCAAACATGACCAGAGGACAGAGTTAGGGGTAACATCACCCCTTTTTTAGCCTCCTTTTTGTGTTTTCTTCCCTCATTAGACTATGAGCTCCTAGAGGACAGAGCTTATCTTGGTTTTTATTTGTATTTTTTATCATTTTATATTGATATTGATATGTATTGTTTTTATTTGTTTCCCCAATGTTTATCATAGTGTCTGGCACAAAGTTAGCACTTAATAAATGGTTATTGACTGAATGATACAGCAAGATCACTGATTTTATCTAACAATATCATCAAGCTCTTCCCACCAGGCTTTCTCCACATATGGCACGCAATGTCTGGGAGATCATCACAGCCATTAATTGATCCCAACTAGGCTAGGCTAGCCTAGCATCTCAGTGATATAGTAGATAGAGTACTAAGCCTGGAGTCAGGAAGATTCCATTTTCTAAATTCTAATCTGCTCTCTGTCATTTACTAGCAGTGTGACCCTGGGCAAGTCACTTAACCCTGCTTACTTCAGTTCATTTTCTGTAAAATGTACTAGAGAAGGAAATAGCAAATCACTCCAGTGTCCCTGCCAAGAAAACCATAAATGGAGGCACAAATTGTTGGACATGACTAGAAACAACACAAGAACAAAAATAAGACTTTCAGGGAGGCTTCAGCAATCCTATGGTTGCTTCTAGTCACTCCAGGCATAGCTCCACAAGGTTATGGATCTTCTCTCAACCTCCAGTTTCTGCCTTCAGAAGTCTTTGGCCAAAGTGTTACCATAAGTGGAATGAACTCTGCCATCTCTCTTTTAACTTAGAAACTAGATATTTAAATTTTAGCTCTTTTAGAAAGGCAGGGACATGTGTATTCGGTCATCAAACCTTGGAAAAACTTTTAGCTACATCTTTTACCCCATAGGAAAATATTTTAGTCCTCAGATCCTTGTTTGACTTAAGTCTTTGCTTTTCAAAAGAATCCTTGCCCCAGGAACCATAGTCCTTGTAGCAGAGAACACTCAGTCAGCTAAGTACCTAGTAGTATTTTTTAACTTCCACTTCCTATTCATCAAGGACAATATTTCTGTCCTGAGGCTCTGTCTGATTTATGGTTAGAAAAACTGATTAATCCCCTTTTGAGGATCATGGGTCCCAAAACACAATTTTGGGACAAGGGAAGAATCTGCCAAAGAAATCCCATATCAGAGTGTAGATCTGACGCAGTTTCATTTAAAGGAGACTTGAATATGTATCTGAATACAACCAAGGCATTACTGCCTCTGTTAAGAATCTCATGTAGACTTTGTGCAACACCCTACAACAGTGGTTCCCAAACTTTTTTGGCCTACTGCCCCCTTTCCAGAAAAAAAATATTACTTAGCCCCCTGGAAGGTAATTTTTTTTTAATTTTAATAGCAATTAATAGGAAAAATAAATGCACCTGTGGCTATCACCACTCTCCTGGATCGCTGCAACACCCACCAGGGGGTGGTGGTGCCCACTTTGGGAATCACTGCCCTACAATAACAATTTGTCACATAAAGTCTAAAAATGTAGATTTTCACTGTGTTCCCATTCAGCTATCTTAATCTATTTTATGTTGCATTTGTAGCAAAAACTAAAACCGTTCCTGTTCTATTATTCAGTAGTGTTTTTCCTTCCTTGGAATGTCTTAGGGTACTCTGAATGACTTTGACCACTTACTCCAGTGATCATTCTGGGGAATTAAATGACAATTGGGAGAGACGACAGGGAAACGGAGGTTCTCCAAAGTGTCTACATTTGTGGAAATTGCTAAAAAGATAGAAGTAGAGCACACATACCCCCAAGTCACTATGGGAAGAAAGGACAGCAACTGTGAAAAGTCACCATGTGCGAACATGGAAATAAGGGGAAAGATCTGCTTGAAAGGTGCAAAGATAATCAAGTAACCAAAGGCCCCTAGTGTCTGTCATCTGGAGCCATAAGAAAATATAAAAGCTGTATCGTTGACCTATGGCACGCAGGCCAGAGATTCTAGAGACAAATAGTCCTCTGGGAAAGATAATGGGTCTTCTGAGAATTTAAGAAAACCATAGGATATGTGGATTGAAGGAAAACAATGCACAGTAGAAAAATACTGTGGGAGAGACAGATTACACTGGGTCAAGGAAGGGCAATTGCCCTTGATGCCATCTTCCAGGAGGTAAGAATATTTCAATCAAAGACTTCAAGCTGACTCACAAAGAACAACCAAAGAGACCTCAGGAGGAAGGAAGGAAGCCAAAATAAATGATATTTGTGAGAGCCATGGGAAAAGCAATATTATAGAGTCAGATATACTGCACAGATGTGGAAAACTCCTAGGTGTCTATTGATGCTTAAACTACACTAGTCAGAAGTTTAAGTGCCACAGACCTTCTGGATTATCTGGGTGACATTGTTATTTCTTTTTCTTATTTTATAAAATCTACTTTCTTAGAATTGATATTAGACATTGGTTCCAAGATAGAAGAACAATAAGGGCTAGGCAATTGAGGTTAAGTGAATTGTCCAGGGTCTCATAGTTAGAAAATGACAGGCCAAATTTGAGTCCAGGACCTCTCCTCTCTAAGCCTGGCTTCTATCCACTGAGCCACCTAGCTGTCCCAATATTATTATTTCTTAAGAACTTTGGCATGAGTTCCATTTGGTTCCTTTTGTTCAAAAGATATAACACTTATAAAGCACTAAGCACATAATAGGCACTGAATAAATATGTATGTACTTCTATTTTCCTTTCCCCTTTGGGGGAGAAGAATGGTGTCTGGGATTTCATCAGGGTGCTGAACAACATTGAAATTCTACCCAACCCTCACCTACTGATTCAGATCAGTAACTCATTTGTAGTTCATAGTATTAGAGAGATTCCTGAGAGGCTGTGACTTGTCTATGATATCACAGGTACAAGTATGTTGTAAGTAGTTGAACCCAAGTGCTTCTAATTGAAAGGTCAGTTCTTTATTCACTATTCCACACTGATGTGATTATTTCTCTTAACTGATCAATAAATCTATTGTTTATTGGAGTCTCAGGAGTAGGTATTCTTGCAAGAGAAGTTTGTATCTACACAGTCTGACAATGCAAGCATCAGATAATGAAACCTCAAATTATCTAGATAGGTGCCATAAGCCAGAGAGCTATAAGAAAATCTTTGAAGTGCTGTTGTGTCATATAGGAGATTCTGACAAGGTTACATATATATATGTTTGTGTTTTTATCAGACCTCTGATTTCAATAGTATAGAGAACTACTTCCCAAAGAGGGAATATCTACCAGTGTGGAACAGCACTTTCTCCACAATTGATGGCCTTAAAGAATTGCCTACAAATTAAGTTCTTGCCCATGAACACACAATTTCATATTTCAATGGTGGAACTTGAAGCCAGTCACCCTGACACCAAAGTTAGCTCTGAATCCAGTATATCCTACTTCCTCCAATGCTTTGACATGCTTACAAACATGTCTGATTTCATTCAACATCCTATGAAAAACTTTTGCTCAAGTTTCTTGGATTTGATTTTACAGATTGGGCACATTTTACTCTGAAACTCTCGCTTGTTTGAATAATGGCTACTGAGGCATCTTATCAAATCTGTCAGTTCAGATTTTTTTCTATGGTAATAATGTTATTTTTTATTTATAGTCTCCTCCCCCTGTGGGTCCAGCTCTGTCTTGATCAATACTTTTTTCCTTTGTAATACAGGCATTTTCTGGGCTGGAAACAGCAAAGATTTTTGTGCCTATTCTCTAGATCCCCCTTCTTATTAGAATTCTGCATGAGTATCTAATTTTCTTTGTTCTCTCTACTCCGGGTTCTTTACCCACCCACCCCCAGACTTTGGGTTGTTTATTTGTCTAAGTTTGATTGAATTTCCTAATCATCTCAGACTTTAAAAAGAAAGAGCTTCATGATCTAATCCTGTTGTTTATCCATTCCTGATCTGCTCTTTCTTTTCTCATTTCCATAGGGCTTCTTGCCTTACATTCCCATTTCCAAATTCAAAATCCTGAACAGTAACAAAACTGAGACTAATTCTGTTCCACTGATGACAACTTGACAAGGATTTGTTGAAAGGTTTGTTTGTTTGTTTGTTTGTTTGTTTACAGTAATACATAGACCAGGATGAAATCCCTCATTTCTAGGATCCTCTCAAGTAATGAATCTATCAACTGACACCAAGATTTATCAGCTAGCAAAAGTGGAGTTTCCCTTTCAACAAGCAGATGGTAAGCTTCCCAGTGCTGGCATCACCATCCAAAAAGCAAAGATCAAGTATTCATTAGATCTTCTGTGATTCCTACAATGCACTGCTCCTTGTCTTGAATCACATCACTTTTCTACTTGAATATAATGATAATAATAACACTATATAACTCAACTGTTTATACAGCAATAGACAAAGATTATCAACATATAAAGATTTATTTTTATTCATTTCACAAGAGTCTTTCAACCCAACGAGGATTTTACAGATTTTTTTTATCCACAGATGAAAAAACTGAGACTCATGGAAATTAATGATTTGCTCATGTTCATAGTGATTCCAGATGAGAACCTATGTCTTCCTAACACCAACCCCATTCTATTTATTATGCCACATTGCTTTTCCAAGGCAATATCCATATAGTACAAAACAGAAATACCAACAATTTAGTCAATGTTGTGAATGACAACCACAGAGCCTAAATTATCCATTTTATTTGTCTATCTTCACTAAATTAAAATGGATTAATCACAGGACACAATAGTGTCCAACATCAATATCTAGGCATCCTTTCTAATATCCCCTCAATGAATAGTCTCCTACTAATTGTTCAAGCCTCAAAAATATTCTCTTCTCTAAAGACACAGTCTACTATCTGCATTAATATAATGTGATTTTCTATAATTTCAGGCAATTGGTCATTCCATCTTCTATTGTAACTCCCAGCACAAAAATGAACAGGAAAAAAAAAAGTAGCACCTACATAACAATAGCTAAACCAAAAAAAAATCCCTAAATGCAAAATATCAATGATGAGGTGAGAGAGGGAGGTGTTATCACACTTCAGAAATGGACATTTTCAAATTATTCTTTAAAAAAATATTATCAGTAGAGTAGAAATAAGTCCAACTGAGAATAACTTAAATGTACCATTTATAAGACATTTTGAACTTTTTTATTTTTGCCAATGAAGTCTGCCTCTAAACAAAGTCACAATTCACAAGGCTAATTGCTTACTATCCCATAAAATTCTGAAAAATCACATTGTCAAGAAATAAACACTTTTAAATAGGATTTACCCTGTCTGTGTGACCCACAGACCTCAGACCAGATGGTATACTTTTTGAAAAACTTATTTTGCTGGGTAGCTTAAAGCAATCATGGAATAGCTTAGTGGAATTCAAAATCCTAAAAGAAGCAGTCTACCATTCAATGAGTCCAGTAGCAAATTATAAGTCTCATGGCTCTGAACTAGAATTTGAAAGCCAAACTTCATGAATTCTTTCAGTAACTCAATTATTTCCTTTATATGTGTGTGTATATTACAGTTACTTTAATGATCCATGATTTCATCAGTGATGGTACACCATCTACCTGCACAAATTATAACCCCTCTAATAGTAGATTTTTTTTCAGGATGGATGAAAATATCATCTCCTTACATCTACCCTAGTAATGAATTTCCGATATTAGTTAGAATAATTCTTAGACCATTTTTCCATCTTAGAAGATGTGCTGGATCTTGTCCTCTATTGACATAACCTTCAATGGTGATCTAATAACAATAATTTAAATAATAATAATAAATCTAACAATAATAAAAGTGGGTGACATTTTAAAAGAGCTTTCAGTTTACAAAGTGCTGCACATATTTTCTCTTATTTAAGTCTCATAATACCCCTGTGAAGTAAGAACTGCAAGTATCATTATCCTCATTTTAAAAGAATCCTGCCATCAAGAGTCCTCTTCATGACTCTGAGGAATCAGAGCAAGATTTTATTGGACTTAATCTATGTTAAAAGATGAGGAGAAGCCTGTTTCAGGGAAAAGTTAGAGGCCATTAAAAATACTCTACAGCTTCCCAAAGGTATCCAATATGTTGTTTTCTCCTTCTTCGTGTCTAGAACTAAGTCATGTTCATTCAAAGCATACGCAAAGGTGTGTGTGTGTGTGTGTGTGTGTGTGTGTGTATGAACTCAATAGGCTATACATCTAAGAACTTATTAATCATTTTTATCTTTATCTTTATCAATCTTTATCAACATAGTTTTCATTTGTATATAATGAAAAGAAACTCTCTAAAATAACTACGTATGTTATTTAGTAGGCTCTGCAATGTCTCAGGGATTTATGAAATAAGTATAATGCCATCCAATTGGAAGATCATCTAAAAGGCCACACCTTTGAGGAATGCTTCTATTGGAATTCCACACTGGGTCTCATTTTGCTTTTCATCATTTTGCATAGTCATTTCATGTTTTTTTAAAAGTAACCTGCTCATCATTTCTTATAGGATAGTAGTATTACAACACTTCACAACTTGATCAGCCATTGCCCGATTGATGAACATGTCTTCCATTCCCAGGTTTTTGCCATCACACAGAGATCTGCTATTACTATTTTGGAGCATATAGATTCTTTTCCTCTTTTCCTGATCTCCTTAAGAAACAGACCCAACAGTGATATTGCTTGGGGTAAGGGCATTCACAGTTTTATAACTCTCTGAGCATAATTCCAGATTGATCTCTAAAATGGTTGGATCAGTTCACAGTTCCATCAACAGTGTTTTAGTGTCCCCATCTTTCCCTATCCCTTCTAACATTTGTCATTTTGCCCTAAATATAGGATCCTTTTATCTCTGTGGTTATGTTTCATAGAGTCTTGTGTAATTTTGATATGTTCATAGAAAACATTTTTTTGGAAAAGTGCTTCACTTAGTAGTTCATAATATTGTGATATCCTTAACAATAAACTTCAGGTTATATTGTATGACTCTGAGTCATAAAATACTATAAACTGTGGAGATTTAAATCTGAGTATCACCCAAAGGGCAAGGCAGAGGCATATCATAGATAAGCACAGGCTGCTATACATCATGAACAAGAATTTGTACAGGGGAAAAGATATTATAAAAGAAATGTAAGATTTAAAAAAATATGATGAGCTGGTCATGTAACAAGTACAAGGCATAAGTAATGGACTGATCATGTGTTCTATTGGCATACTTTGGTGTCAGAAGAACTTGAAGGAGGCATCTAGAAAACTGAGTGAAATGCATAATTTCGACAGAAAAAAATTGCATGGGCGGGGCAAGCTTAGCTGAGTTGCAATCCATATTGTTGGAGAGAATATCAACTTCAGTGAGATTGCTGGCTCACTGGAGTACTGTACTTTAAATTAAAGTTTTAAATTTTTAATTGTTTTCTCCAAATTTTAATCCGTTTCTTCCCCCCACCAAAACATAATTAGTTATAGGTCAAATTCTCTGACAATTTTCTTTTCCTCTAGAGTTATTCAAATTCATACTTGTTGCAATTACAGGATCCAGGGCACTCATTCTGTTCTCAATACCTCAGGTTATTTCTCAGGTTAGTCTACTCCTTAATTCCTCTGAGTCATGGAGATATTTCAAAGAAGCACATTAAGAAAGCGAGCCTGACCTTCCAATAAAAACATCCTTGTATTTAAAAGAAAAATAGTTTAGTCAAACTGGAAACAAAAAAAAAAAGTTTTAATTTCCTATTTTCAGAGGCACTGAAATTTCTCCAAGCCAGTCCCATACTTCAAACTCAGAAATATGAGGTTCATATTTTACTCTCATCATCAATTATCAGTAGTCCCATTAATTTTGTGGGTTCTTGCATTACTGGTAATCTTTCCTATGTGTCTTCTTTAAACATTACCCATTCATACAACATAGCTTAAAATCTTTAGTCAGCTTTTTTAACCAAATCTTTTAATTTTTTGAGATTCAATCTCCTTATCTCACTCAGGGCAGAAGTGCAATGACCATTCATTGGCATTATGTTCAATACTGATCAACACAGAAGCTTTAATTTGCTCTGATTTTTCTATGTAGACCAATTCCTTGCCCCTCTTTAACCAGCCTAGTAGTTCTACAATCCCAGTGGCTGACCATGTTGGTACCAGACTTAGGGCAGATGGACACTCAACCAACTCTGTTCCTACTGTAGCTCAGATATTACAAAGTCAAGTGATTTATGAGCCTCAGTCACCCCAGCAATAGGAACTACAGCAGGTGTTGCCACCATATCCAGCCATAATCTTTTTTTTCACCACCACTCTATCCTACCATGGGATAAATCATCTTTACAGAACAGTCAAAGACTGACTGGCTGGTGCTGCTTCTTTGGTCATTTTCCTAGACCCCTTCCATTGTTTTCTGTTTTCTACCTCAAGCTCCCAGGGGTTCACCCAATTGGTGCAGCCAAACTGGTACTGGCAAAAAGATTGACAAAATGGAAAATATAGCCTCTGCTAAATCATAACTGTTTTTTTAAAACCCTTAACTTCTGTGTATTGGCTCTTTGGCAGAAGAGTGGTAAGGGTGGGCAATGGGGGTCAAGTGACTTGCCCAGGGTCACACAGCTGGGAAGTGTCTGAGGCCACATTTGAACCTAGGATCTCCTGTGTCTAGGCCTGACTCTCAATCCATTGAGCTACCCAGCTGTCCCTCATAACTGCCTTTTAAAAGAGTTGTATGTGCCACCAAAAAGGGGTAAAAAGAAAACTGTTCAAAGATATACAAAGCAGCCCCATCTATAATTGCAAAGAAATGGAACTGAATGTAAATATCCAACATTTGGGGAATGGCTGAGTGAACCATGGTATATCAATGTAATAGAGTATGACACTGTCATTAAGATGATAAATATGAGGACTGCAAAAAAATTTAGAAAGACTTATATGAAGTCATGGGAAGCAAGGAAAGCAGAACTAAAAGAACAGTATATACAGTGACTACTGCCATATGAAAACTAAACTGTATATACAAATTAATAAATAATAAAAAATGATAAAGGAGTAACTAAGAAGCTGTTGCGAAAATTATATTTTAAGTGCAAACAGCTCTAAATATATGTTTATTTGTTTTGCAAGCTGTTTAAACCTGAGTGCATATGAAATTAATTTTAAAAATAAATTATATGGCCTGTGGAAAAATAATTATACCACATAGAAATTTCCTCACATCGAGTCAATGATCCATAGTCATTCAAAACCATTTGGTTAGAAGAGTTTTTCTAAAAATATATGTAAAGTGCTCAATTCATTCAGGTTTAAAATTAAAAACTCATAACATAAAATATCATTCAAAAGATAAAGCAAGCAGATGAAATATGTTGTTGTTAGTTATTATTATCATTCAATCATACTAAGAGTAAAGAGAAGAGAGAGGAAGGGACAGAAAAATGAGGGAAATGAAGGACAGATGAATGGAAAAGGAGAAGGTAGATACAGTGAAGGAAAAAAAAACAGAAAAAGGAGACATCAGTTTTGATAGAATAAAATCCATATTTTACATCCTTTTTGTAACATACCACCAGAACACAGAGTTGGGGGAAGAGAAAATAATCTATGCCTTGGACAAGTTTTGGAATGAAAGAAGTAAAAAAAACAGAAAACCAAGTAACTAATGTATATACCTAAAGGGTTGATGGACTAGATAACTGATTACTGGCAAGAGTTCAAAGCCAAAGAAGTTTGTTAAAGATTGAGAACAAAATACAAGAAGTACAAGAAGTAACCACTTTGTCTAAGTTCTTAAAATTCTGCTTTTTTTTCTGGAAATGTGTATGTCCCATTCAAATTTTCTTTAAACACCTTGTTTGGTTCTAAGTGTTCCCCACCATTTACTGCTACCTCAGCTACACTAACAAATTCACGAAGTTGTACATTTTTGAGACACAAACCTTTTAGATTTTTAGAGACATGATGCCTCTTCACAATTCTAAACACAAATGTATCACCTGTTCTCATTGGTCTTATCAGCAATTTTAAAATAAAATCCAAAATTCCCTGTCCTGTCTTCCTGTGTGTTTCATTATATGTTGCCTTTCTCCCCCAAATGAATCTTGTTTTAATCAAGTAAACAATGATTTAGTGCCCCCTATGTGCCATGCACTGTCTTCAGTACTAGGGACGCAAAAGACGAGCAAAACAATCTCTGCCACTAAGCAGCTTACATGCTAATGAAGAAGAAAATATTCATATGTATACACAGATACACAATACATACATAAAAAGCAAATAAAAAGTAACCTTGGAAGGAAGATACACATATCAGAGGGTCCAAGAAAAAATTGACATGTACAAGGTAGCACTTAAAGAATACTGAAAGAAACAATAGATTTCAAAAAGTACATATTAATAGGAAGGCAAAGGCATCCAAAGGAAAGAGCACTGACCTTATAGGCAGAGGAACTAGTGTTTAAATTCTATTTCAACTTAGAGAATAGAGTATTGGGACTACAGTCAGTCCTAAATTCAAATCTAACATCAGACACTTACCGGCATGTGACCTTGGAAAAGTTACTTAATGCCTATCTGCCTCACTTTCCTCATTTATAAGAGGAAATAACAAGAGCACTTACTTGCCAGAGTTAATGTGAGATCAAACGTGACCATATTTGTAAAGTATTTAGTACAGTGCCTTACACATAGTAGAAGTTTAATAAGTGTTTGTTTTCTTTCTTCTTTCTTTTCCTCCTTAAGAAATTTATAACCTCCTTGAACCTCAGTTTCTTCTTCTGGAAAATTAGGGGGTCAGAAGAAATGGTTTCTGATATCCCTTTTAGCTTCAGATATATGGTCCTATGATGTGATAAGAGAACTGTTCCAAGCATGGACAATATCCAGCACAAAGACACAGAGAGAATTCCATGTGTGAGAAATAGCTGGGAGGCCAGTATAGCAGGACCCTAGAATGAATGAAGCAGAATAATGTATAATGTGCTTGGAGAGATATAGTTAAGTTAGCTTATAAAGAACTTTAACTGTCCAGAAGAAGAGTTTTTATTTGATTCTAGAAATGTTAAGGAGTCGGTGAAATTCATTTGAAGGGGGTTGGGGCAGAAAAAGGAACCACAAAAGGGTTACCTGGTGAGAACAGATAAAGAAAATCATTGGGGTTGCTATGTGGGTTAAAATTTAGAGAAATCTAAAGAAACAAAACCAAATGGGAGGTTATTGCTGTTGTCTAGGTTAGAGGTGATGAAGATCTAAACTAAATTAGTAGCTAATGTAAATAGAAAGAAGAGGATACAAGAGATATTGTAGAACTAGAGATAAATATATATGACAACTGTTTGTGTGAAGCTAATGAGGAATCAAAAGTGGCACCAACATTGAAAATCTATATGTGATACCCGGGACAATAATAGAGAAATTTAGACAGGGAATAGGTTGAGATCAAAAGGTAATGGAGTTATTTATATTTTGGACATGTTAAGCTTAGAATTTTAATAAGGGATCCAGTTCAAAATGTCCAATGAGTAGCTGATCTTTTGGTATTCAAATTTAGGTGAAACTAAAATTGTATTTATATATATGTATATATATAGGAATTATTTCATAATCTGCATAGATAACTGGTATTGGTAAGTGAATGTTGGAGGTAATAAGGTTATCAAGTGACAGAAACTAGAAAGAATAAAGAAGGGGCTTCATGTTATGAGTAAGATAAAGAGGGATAATCAGTGGATTAAATAAACCTGTCATTAAGGATATTGTCAGGAGAAGAGAAAGAGGAAGAAAACAATACTTTAAGGAATAATCATAAAGTGAAACTTTATTTTATAGGAGGGATAATAGTAGAAAGGATACATGAAAAGGGAGAAGGAAGTTAAGATTCAAAGAGAAGCTAGAGATTCATCTCCCTACCTTCCCTCCACACCACCACCATTTCATAGAAAGGATAGTAACTTCTCTAATCTTCCCAAAAGATTTGGGCCTGAGAAAGAATAGGGAGCAACAGATGACAGGCACTACAATTCCCATTTGAGTAGGAAAGGCAAAAGGGAAAAGGAATATTTCCAGGTTGGCAGTTAAATGTCTGTGGTAAAAGACAGGGTTCATATAATGGATTTCATATGGGAAATAATTCAAAATAGGAAACTATCTTTTCCAGGAAAAGAGTTATATCTCTCAGGAAAATGTACATGTGGATCTTCAAAGTTAGCAATGAAGAAGTAAGTGGGTCCAAGAATAACTTAATGTAGCCTTCATAATGATATCAATGGTGTATGATCAAGGTAAAGACAAGAGGAAAGACAAATTCTCATGATTTCGGACAAAAAAAATGACTTCAATCACCTAACAGTTTCCATTTGATACTTATGTCTTCATTAATTGGCATTTCTAAGTGTAAGAAACTGAAAAATGAAGAATATGGTAAATTGTAAAATTCAATAACACAGATAGAGGGTAGATTGGGAGTTTAAATTGAGCATTATGGAAAGTCACTTCCTAAAGGGAACAGATAACCAACAAGGGCATAACCCATGGATCAGAGAAGAGAGTTTGTAATAGTCTAAACCAGCGATGGGCAAACTTTTTAAAGAGGGGGCCAAAGGAAAAGAAATGCTCATCTGTCAGTCTGTTTCTAAGGCAACTCTTTCCAAGTTTCATTGTATTGTATTTGTCCGATTAGGAATAATGTTGTTAGGCGGAATAGAACATTTCAGGGGGCCGTAATTTGCCCATCACTGGTCTAAACAGAAAGAGAACTTAAGAAGGACAAAGCAAAGAAAAAAATCTTGAAAAGGGGCATGAAAGAATGTTATTAAACAAAGTTGAAGGGAGCTAAGAAAGATTTTGAACTATATATTTATCTGGACAGGGAGAGAGAAGGGTTCAAGAGGGAGAGAAATGCACAATTAGAAATTAGCACTGGAAAATCAAGACAATGTGTAGTATTTCTGTCTTTTAATATTTATTTAGAATTTATCTGCATTCTAACATATGGTTAGTTTTTATAGATACCATGAATGTTAAGAAATGTATATATTCTTTAATATTTTTATTTAGATGTGCTAATTTCTCCCATAGTATATTGTTACATATTTTCCTTTTTGCTTATCTTTCTTTTAGGTTTATCCATTTCTGAGAGAGGAGTATTAAAGTCTCTCAGAATGTTTGTGCTGTTATGTTTTTTGCAACTTGTCTAATTTTTCCTTGGGAATTCAGAGGCTCTTACATTTGATGCCTATGTGTTTAGCATTGATATCATTTCATTTAAAATAGTACCTTTTGGCATAATGTTAAACAACAACAAAATTTATAGATAAGGACCAAAATGAAGACATAATAATAACAGGGTCAAAAAACAAATTATAAGCAATTTCATGAAAAATAATAACTGACATTCCAAAAATTCTTATATACAACTAAAACAATCTTCAGAAGAAAAATTACATCTCTGAAAATATAAATTAACAAAACAGAAAAGAGATGATTAGCTGTTGAAAAGTAACAAATATAAATAAACCAAGATTAAGTTTTAAAATTAGAGAAGAAATTAATAAAATGGAAGAATGGTTGTAGAAATTATTTTAAAATCTAAAATGTTTTTAATCAAGACTAAAATTAATATAACTTTAGGTGATCTGATTTAGGAACTAATAACCCAAATTAAAAAATGAACATGGTGAAACCACAACAGAAAATAAAAAAGAATTGCTATTATCTTCTAAATACAATGATATATTATGAAAATCAAGAATTTAAAAGAAATGCGATTGCACTGACCTTAGACTGAGAAAGAAGTGACTTCAAATCATGACTCAGATACTAGATTGCTGTGTGACTCTGGGCAAGTCACTTGACATTTTTGTATATCAGTTTCTTCATCTGTAAAATAAAAGAGTTGGACTTTAGCTTATGAGTTTCCTTCCAGACCTTGTATTGTACAAAAAAAAATGATATCCAAGTTGGTAAAATATTAAATAGCGACGTTAAGCAATCTGACAGCAGAAAATGAAATTGAATTGCTATTTAGAAGTTATTTTTTTAAGTCTCCATATGAATTTATAGGTAGTCTATCAAATATTTAAATAGTGGATGTGTTTGCTTACAGAAATTATTCACAATGATTGAGATGAAAATATTCTACCAAAATGCTTTTATTGGATAAATATCATCCTAATACTTAGACCTCATAAAGATAAAGCAAATAGAGAATTATATACAAATACCATTAATGAATAGTGGTAGAAAAAATGTATCAAAAAACTACAGCAACATAATCAAAACATTATTATCAAATGGACTTTGTTTAACTACGCAATAAAAGACTTATAATGGGAAAACAATTAATCATTTTATAAACAAAAGGCACCCCAAACCCTTGATTATATAAAAGTACTTTTTCTACCAGACCTATGATTACATCAGCATAATAAATTCTCATTGAGAAATTTCCACCACCAATACAAATGTATACCTTCTCTGAAACTTTAGAGAGTCTTAGAGTTCCCCATGGCAAGGAGCTTTTAAAGGACTTAGTCAAAGTCAGAGTCAGAATGAATCAGAGGCAGCACTTGAATGCAATATTTCCTCAGTTATATTAATAGTTTCAGAAAAAGCCTTTGATGAAATATAACACTAATTTTTTTTCACTTTTTTCCAAGAAGCCATAGCATGTCCATCAGCCACGCCCCAGTAAAACCATCTGGACAAATGAGCTAAACCAGGTAGAGGGGAACCAATGAGCCTCCAACATGACAGTAAGGCTGGGGAATGTCTACTGCAAGCATGTAAGGCATCCCCCAGTGGAGAAAGCAGATGAGAACAATATGTTCCAATGTCCATGAAAGTGGATGAGGTGCTGTGAAGAACTTAGAAGGTGAACAGACATCAAAGATGCCAAGGATTATCCCCTGCATCTCTGGCCATTACCAGCCATCCTGACCTTTGTCTTACCACTGAACTTTGATAACTCTGGAAGAGACATTGAGGCTGTTAACTTTGTACAACTCTGACTCATTTAGATCCAATTCAGGTACAAGATATCATCCCGTGATGTCATTGGTCCTTTTTGAAAACAAAGGATGACAACAAGATTTATAAAAAACCTTTGACAAACTAAAACACTCGTTTTTTTTGTTTTGAATACTACAAAGGCATAGAAAGGCTATTTTAATATGATTGAATATATATAATATTTATAATATATGTATGTCTAAAAGCAAGTATTATTTGCAATGATCCAGAAATGTAAGAAGCTTTATAATGAGTATGGAAAAATTAATAGCTTCAAGAAATTAGTCGGATAAAAAATACACAAAAATTATCAATATTTCTTTGTAACAAAATCCTCAAGCAAAAGAAAACTTCCATTTGAAATCAATACAAAAAAGCATAAAATATCTTGAAAACAATCTACTAAATACATACCTAAAACATTTATGCAATTATAAAAACTCTTTAAAGAAATATAAAAGGGCAAATAACTATAGGGATATTTGTTGTTCATAATTGGACAATGCCAATCTAATAAAGATGATGATAACACTGAAAAGAATTTACAAACAAAAGGGGACTTCAAAAAACTAGACAAAATAATTTTTGAAATTCATCTGGTGGGACAAAAGGACTAGGACATCAAGGGAAATGATGAAAAAAAGTAGAAATCAAAGAAGTATCATAGACCCTAAATAAAAGTACAAAGTATAATCCCTAAGGCCATTTAATACTTATTTAAAAAATAGGAAAGTATCTCAGTGTAACAGACTAGATAAGAAAGAATTGGAAGCAAATTCAGCGTTTGATAATTTTGAAAAAAAAAAAATAAGCTATCTATTGGAGAAACCTGTATTTGACAAGGCCTTCTTGCAAAGGAGCTCAATGGAAAATGGAAAGTAATTTAAAGGATGTTTAGCACAAATACCTATACTATAGTAAGATGAAAAGAGATAAGCAGTTTCTAAATAAAAGGTCACACTACTTTTTTTTTAAGTAAAGAACAAAATCAGGTATTTTTCACAACTAAGCCTAAGAGTAGAAATCTTAACCAAATAACAAAAAGAAAAGTTTTTAATAGAACATAAACTCCTTGCAGGAAATATTACATTTTTATCTTAGAGTTCCCAGTACCTAACATGTGGGCAACAGTTACTAGTCAATGAAGAAGCATTTATTTAGTGCTTACCATATACCAAGTGCTGTGAGAGGCACCAGACAGCCATTTCTCATGAGGCTCATAATCTTAAAACTGGCACAATTAATGCAGGTTAGTTTGAGGTTCAAACAATACTAATTAATGTCCTTTGCACTCATTTCAGTTCATCAAATAATTAATAAAAATAATAAAAATAAAAGCTAACATTATATAGCATTTACCACATATCAAGCACTATTGGGAAGCAAGTGCTATTATTATCCCCATTTTACAGCTGAGGAAACAGAGACAGGTTAAGTGACTCATCAAGGATGACACATTTAGGAAGTGTTTGAAGCTAGATTTAACTTAGGTTTTCCTGACTCAAGGCCCTGTCCTCTACCTAGTGGGCCACCTAGTTAACCCAGTCTAGTGGCTTTCACTCATTCCAAGCAAATTAACCAGCTTCTTCAAATTCTGTTCAATGCCTTTGTTTAAATGATTGATCCAATATAGGTATTCTCACTTAAGCAGGAGGGTTAGAGTATTTTGTTAGTTATTTTAAGTAAGGTTTTGTGGTTGAGGTAAATAATCCCTTACCCTTAAGTACCAAAATAATCACATTATCATTTTGTTTTAATCAAAGAAATGGAAACAAAGCAGGGGACACATACCTTGAGGAATGGTTAAATAACATGAATGGAATATTTGTTGTTGGTTGATCAGTCCTCAGTCATATCCAAATCTTCACAACTCTGTTTTGGAATTTTCTTGCCTGAAATATCATAGTAGTTTGCCTTTTCCTTCACCAGCTCATTGTATAGATGAGGAACTGAGGCAAGGTGTATTAAGTGGCTTGCCCAGAGTTACACTGCTTGTAAGTGTCTGAAGGCAGATTTGAACATCTGATTCTAAGCCCGGTGCTCTATCCACAGCACCACTTGGCCATATTGTGCCATAACAAATAAGGGCCACCTATATGGTACAGGGTATAGAACACAGGGCTTGGAGTCAAGAAAACCAGGTTTAAATTACTAGCTATGTGATCCAGGCAAGTCATTTAATTCTGTTTGTCTCAGTTTCCTCATTCACAAAATGAACTGGAGAAGGAAATGGCAAACCATTCCAGTATCTTTGCCAAGAAAATCCCAAATGGGGTCACAAAGAGTCAAACACAACTCAACAAGAAGAAGAAACTCTTAAGTATTGGAAGACTTACATGAACTAATGCCAAATGGTACAGAATTAGGAAAATGATATACACAATATAAATAAAAAAGAACAATGAAAAGGAACTAAATGCTGAGTAATTATGATTCTGGGGGGAAAGCTAAGAAAATGTATCCTCCTTCCTTCAATGCTGAGGTGTGGGATCAGTCTGTGGAATATCACATATACAGTCAGTTGTGGCTGAGGATTTTTTTGTATTTAAGATTGCTTTTACTGAAGCGCCTTTTCCTCCTTTCAAATTTTTTGTTATAAGGTAGTTATCATTGAATAGGGGAAAGGGAAGTGAAAGGGTTATATGTGGAAAAGGAATGTAACAAGAAAAATCATACTTTGTAAGCCTTCTCAGCAGGTTTAAGATGAAACATCTTCTTGTTTATTTGGTAGAATACTGCAAAGCTCCTGCCTGCTTGGATAAAAAATATTTTTGTTTTCTGATTTTTGTATGAGTTCTTAATGTTGCTCTCTTATGCTCTTTACCTCCCTTTCTCATGATTGTCATCATCCTCTTACCCAGAATTATATTCATTATCATCTGTTCTATCTTTGTCTTTTTGGAAATCAATCTTCCTTGTTTTTTAGAATTATGTAAAAATGTTTTCCTCAAAGCCTACCTATGTGTAGATTTATAAAACCTAGAGAGAAACCATCCCAGACATAATTACAATGGATTCGTATGATCATAGAATTAGGTCTATAAAGGACCTTAGAGGGCTATAATGGGGAAAACCAGGGGAGTTAACTAAAATATTATTTGTGGGCTCAGTGGGGCATGAGGGAGACAGGAATGACAGAAGGCAGGACCAAACAAGGTAGAGAGATTGGGTTTAACTGCTAAGGAGATGTCTGTTAACAGAAGTGGTAGTTAGGCCCTAACTGCCACTCTACACCATCTAGACAAGGCCTATGAAAACTAGCAGGCAAATGGCAAGAGATTTTATAACAATTTTCATTAAGGGAACTATGGTAAAGGATGGGAATAGGGGTTTCTACACTTTCAGACTAAGGGCAAACCACAGGGTCAGGGGAGGGACTTTTCTACACTTAACTGAGACCTAAACAAGGCAGGGCCCAAAGAATAGCAGGACTGAAGTGGGTATCCTCACAGCAGAGTCCTGACACATTCCATCAATGATGTTGCAGCTCCTCCAGGACCACTAGCAGTGCTCTTTCAGGTGGGTAGATTCTGGGAGCTAACCCAGCCCAAGTTAACCTGCAACTCAGGTTGGGATTAATAGTCTCTACCCAAATCTCCCACAAGTAGATGTCAGTCTTCCTTTGGGATCTCTGGAAATCTGAGGTCTCCTAGGATCAGTTACAACTTGTCCCAACCACCCTGAAGTCCATCTCAGAGAGAGAGCAAACCACTTCCTGCTTCCCCATTCCATGTGGAATTCTCCAGCCCTTCCTTTTAGGTCTCCTAAATGATAATTAAGTAATCCTCCTCACAACAGGGCATTTAATTAAACTACCACCACCACAACCAATCCCCCCTTTTATTGATACTCAGAGAGGTTAAATGACTTGCCCAAGGTCACACAGCGAGCATCAGAGGTAAGATTTAAAACCAGGTCTTCTTGATTTCAAGTCTAGCACTCTGTCCATTATGTCTTTTTGCTATTTCCCATATTCATAGTGGAAACAAATATATGGTGGAATAAAGTTTCCTAATTTACTAAAAACTTCCCCCAAAAATAACATGGGAAGTTATTTTTATTAAACAATTATATTGTGTAGTACAGAGGTGCAATCAACCCTGCTAACTGCAGAATTTCTGGCAGTTAAGAGGGCTTAGAACCCTGACTAAGGGCAGTTGATCCCTGAGGCTTGGACAGAGCAGAGGGGGCAACTGAGCTCCGCCTTCAGGTAGAAACCTGGCCTTGAATTTGTGCTTTTCTCTTGAGATTTTGTAGCTTAGCTAATTCCTCTGGATCTCTCTGACCTTCCCTATCTCAATCCCCATTTCCTTACTTGATTTCCTGTGGGTTTGGGGAGAAGGGTGGATTTTAGGTGGTAACAATCAAACTTTGAAGACTTAGTTTTCCCCATAGACAAGTAGGGCTTACCCTTGATACAAACTATCTCCTGATTCATTCTTTATTACTTCCCTAGCCTTAAAGGCAACAAAGCCTCCCTGGGCTGAGTGGGAGCAGGCTCTTGCTCAGTGCACACCATTCCTGTGTCCCTTCCCCACCTGGAGCTTCTCCCTAGGCAGTTGTTAGAGAAATCTTGTATCCCTCTGTCCTTTATAATCAACCCTGAAACTTAATAAACCCTGTTGTCATTTAATCAAACCTTTTGCTAAATCATTGGTTGAACGATAAAAGAGGGTTAAGGAGAGAAAGGAATTGTTTCTTTTTGGTTCCTGAGGAGAGCTGGAGGCGTCCATCTTGGAGGAAGTGGTGATCTCTATACTTCCTCTGAGAAGCCCGTCTATTTCACAGACAGGGAGGAGCCTCCGGACTCTTCCTTTGTGAACCTGAGAAACCGACTAGAAAGCCCTCTAGTTAGTGTCAAACCATTTCTGACTGGCCCCAACCTTTGTCTGTAGAAGTGCCCTTCCTACCTGAAGGGTTCAGCCTGTTTCCCTTCAGTGTCCTCTGTCTCAAGCCTATGTACCCAGTCTGTGTCTCCCTGTTGCAACTGCCTGCCTGCTCAACTACCTCATCCTCTCCCCTTGCCTCTCTTTATACTTTATCGTCCTATATTTCCCTAAACTCAGCCATTCCCTTACATCTCTCCTATCACCTCGATCTACTACCTCCACTATTGCACCTTCCTTTCCCACCTACTGACCTAGGGACCCACAAACCCCATCCACTTGCTTTATTCCCATATTGCAATTGTTATTCGACACAGAAAAAATAATATAAACTTGGATTACTTTTGGATTTTAAATCTTATTTCTGATTTTATTTTGATTTTAACTGCCCTTTGCAACTTAACCATGTTAAAAATATATTGGAGTCTCTTAAAAGGAGAACAAATTATGAAAAGGGAAGCAGAGAAAGAAAAAGAGACAGACAGACAGACAGAGCCTACCACAAATGAATCTGTAATCAATGAAGCAATTTGTCCCCCAGGTCCCCACCAATAGTTAGATTGAACTTCAAGCCTGGTAATTTCTCAGCCTCACATTCAGATCATCATTTCATTGGTTGCTAAACTCCTAACTGTTCATTATTATGCTGGTCTTGAACTAATCTAATTAAGTAAAATGGAAATCCAATTTCAAGCATTGTTGTCCACATTTGCATATGACACAAGGAGTCAAAATCTTTCTGGAGTTTAATGAAGCACATGTACTGTAAAGTACCATTATCAATTTGAATGTGGCTTTTCCTCTCCAAGATCCTCATTCTGAAGTCGTGCCTTCCCTGCACCCACAAATCAATCACAACCCAAACACCTTCACTAATGGTTGTTTTCCTTTCGTATTGCCATCACACCTCTTAGGAAGCATTAGTAACAAGAGTAGGCACAATCACATGTATGTTTCAGAGAAATTAAATATCCTCTGGGAATTTCTCAGTGAAAAGGAAAGCAAATAGATTTAATAACTCACTGCCAAGTCATCACATTCAAATTTTTCTTTGGGTTCCAAAGAAGAGAAAGAGGGAAAAAAATTAAATCTATTCCTAGCTCAGGTGCTGAGAAAGAATGATCTTTTGGAAGGATACCGAAGAAACTAGGAAGTCATAGAATTTTGACAAGGAACATTTTCCCCACTGAAATGAGCACCTACTTACAAGAAGGAATTGAATACAAGAAATAAAACAAAGATTTCCAGATTCAAATAGCCTTCTCATCTAAAAATTCTCTTTCCATCTGAAGTTTCCACAATAATCATAAATACTGTAATTTTCATCATTTTATCCCCATTGAATAGAACAATGCCTGGTCATAATAGTAAGTTCTCCAAATCAGAGGGGCTTGAGAAAGGGATATCATGAGGTGCATAGATTGAAGTAGGGAAAAGAAGTAGTACTTCCTGCCTCAAAATGGTAGACAGAGGAAATGGCTAAGGGAGCGATGGCATGCCCATGGTTTGTGTGTGTAGCTGGCTAGGAGGGAAGGTGCCTACCTAGGAGAATGCCAGCACAGATGGTCTGGCTCAGAGCTGGCAAAGCCAGCTCAGGGAGAAGATTGCTAAGGGAATGGCTAATCACATGAGGCTGGTGCCTTTTCTTACTGTGGACAACTTTTTTATTATTTAATAAATAATTATAAATTAAGATATGATCTCCAAAGAATTTTAATCCTAATAGTTGTTCCATGTCTGCCTGGTTCTCCAGGACTCATTGCAGAATTTGCTGCTCATATTAATGGGATATGAAGATATCTCACAATGAAAGACCTTCTAAAATTATTAAAGTCTAATAAAAGTAACCAATTAGCATTTATTCATAGTTTTCTATGAGCCAGGCACTGTTATGCCCAGGGGACACAAAGAATGGCAAAACTGACAAACAAAAACCAAAGGGGGTGAGGGTCGAGGATAGGGGAAGGGATTTGTACAGATAGAGTGATGCAGTTCTTAAATGGCAGAGCCAGTATTTGAATGCAGATCCTGTGACCCCAAAAGCATGATCTTTTCATTATACCAGTAAACAAGAAATAGCGGAAGTGTCCAAGGAAATGCAATCCAGAAGCATAAGCCAGAAAATTACTGTCCAAACCAGAGCAATAGCAAACAAACCTGGAAAAATCACAGAGCTGGACAAATAGGACTACGCAGATGAGAGTGGCTGACCCCATGTCTGGAATACTTTCCTTCCTCATCTCTACCTTCTGACTTCTCTGACTTCCTTTAAGCCCCATCTTCTACAGTAAGCCTTTTCTAAACACTTAATTCTAGTAGCCTTTCCGCTCTTGATTGTTTCTTATTTATCCTGTATATGGCTACTTTATATGTATGTGTTTGTTGTCTCCCTCTCTAGATCATGAGCTCCACCAGGGCCAGGTCTTTCTTTTGCTTTTCTTCATATCCCCAGCACTTAACATAGTACTTGGTAGATAGTAGGCACTTAATAAATGTTTATTGACTGACTGAACTGCCTCTTCATTATTCTCTCTGGTGAGAGCAGAAGGTAGCTTTTCATTGTCTGAAATGGTGTGATCACCACGTCCTGCTTAGCCAATTCAAAGTTTGCATTTCATCAGATTGAGAACCTAAGACATATTGCTCCAATATTCTGATAGGTTTGGAGGCAAAAGCTGAGTCACTGGAATGTTCTCCAAGACTCACAGGGCAAATCATCTCCAAAACCATTTATAAAACAGTGATCCCACTGGCTGATAAATATTTATTAAAATGGTCTGGTCAAAGAAAGTATGTAGCCTTATCTAGGGAAAGAAGCAGTAAAAAAAATGCTTCACTAGCATTTTGTCTGCACTTTGTGATTGACTAGCAGAACCTAGAAAAATGAAAATAAAATATGGGCAAGAATTAATTTTGTAAGAACAGAGAGAATAATGGAGCCAGGCTCAATAAACAGCACCTTTAAATTATAAAGAACCAATTGAGGCAGAAAAAAGAAATATAATTGCTTTTGCATGATGGCAGAATCCCAAATGAAGATGGAGAGACACAGGAGATGTTCTAGGTTAACCATCTGACAGTGCCTCTATATGGTGAATGTAATATTCACTTACTGTATCGTCCCAGGAAGGAAAGTCAGATGGAATGAGACTGTCAATTGCTCAAAGCTTTTGAGAAATGGTATCAGCTTTTACTCTAATCTTAACTAATGTAAATGTGCTTACAATCAAAATTGTCTCCAGAGACTGATTTTGGGAAAAGAATATAAGTTAATCAATATGTATAATTAGAAAATCTTTAACCTCTGAACTACATTACCCAAAATGCTTTTCCCTTTGCCCACATTTGTGTCTTCATGTGTTGTTTTTTGAGTTCTGTGACTCTGCCTCTTTTTCTCTCTTTTTCTGCATGCGAGGCTGGGTTGGCTTCTTCTTTTACTCTAGCTTTTTTATTTCAGTTATTATTAATAAGTTCTTGTTAAATATAATACTTAGAATATTGGATATTAATTTTAATCTCTACAGATATCAGGTTTATTGGTTAGGCTAGTATCATAACCAATAAAGTGATAGATATAGATGCCCATGTCTTTCTCAGGACTAGAGATGACCTGAGCTGAGTCAGACAGCTTATCAAACAGATTTTTTAGGATCTCATCATTCAGGCCCTTCCAGATATCTTTAATTGGTGATAGCTAATTAAGAGGTGATCCATTAATCTATCCTCCATTACTCAAACCTTTATCATGGGAAACATGTAAGTCTTTCCCCTTTCATTTGTTAAGCAAATTCTGCTTTAGAAAGGAAGACATTCTTTGTGATTCCCAAGGATAAAGAAAATACAAAAAGTAGCAATATAGATAGTATCTCTGACCCAGATCCCAGACACAGGAATACACAGTAATCCTGCCTAATATATAAGAATTAATACAGTATATGAAAAATAAATTCTTACAGATGTCACAATGTATAAAGCACCAAGCCTAGAGTCAGAAAGGTCTAAAATTAAATCTGACATGTACTATTTATGTGATGTTTGGCAAGTCATTTAACCTGTGTCTGACTCAGTTTCCTTAAATGTAAAATGGGAATAATAATAGTACCTACTTCCCAGAGATGGGAGATCCTGGTTTCAAATCTGACCTCAGACACTTCCTAGCTATATGACCCTGGGCAAGTCACTTTACCCCCATTGTCTAGCCCAGTGATTCCCTAAGTGGGTGCTACTGCCCACTGGTGGGTGCTGCAGCAATCCAAGGGGCAGTGATAGCCACACTTTTTTTGTATTACATTCTATTCTGAGCTCAATAAATAATTTCATAATTTGCAGGGGGCACTAAGTAATATTTTTTTCTGGAAAGGGAGCGGTAGGCCAAAAAAGTTTGGGAACCACTGGTCTAGCCCTTACCACTCTTCTGACTTAGTAGTGATACTTAGACAGAAGGTAAGTGTTTTTAAAAAATAATAATAATAGTACCTACTTTCCAGCATTGCAGTCAGGATCAAATAAAATAATAGCTATTAAGTACTTTGCAATTTCTGCCTCATCTGCGGTGCTATTCGAATGCTAGCCATCATAATCACCAACATCATTCATCATCATCCTTCAAGACACTGTGAATAAAAGTTATTCCCAATAATATGACTTCATCTCAATATACACTATCTCTTCATAAACATTTCCTTTTATTAACAAGATCAGTTTAAAAAATTTGTTTGTTATGTTAAAATACTCAGTTAACTCCCTCCCCACAAAGGTATCATTTGACAAAAAGATAAATGTATATAGAAAATTATGTCTTACTTATTTCTATTTATTAGTTCTTTCTCTAGAGGTGGACATACGCGAGTTATTCTCCAAACTCCAAAGAATTATTTCTTTGCTGCATATAATGTTCTTTGGTTCCGCACTTTTTATTCTTCCTAATTTCACATAAGTATTTTCATGTTTTTTTCCAAAATTAACTCATTTGTCATTTCTTATGGCGTGGTAGTATTCCATCAAAATCATCATATGCCACAATTTGTTTAGCTATACTCCGATTGATGGAAAGGAAGAAGATCAGTTTTAAAGTTTACAGAGTTTTAATTTGGTTTAGTAACTATGGACACCCTCACAGGAATTCTTAAGACCATTTTGCTGGATGTTATAGGCTAGATTCTTGTTTTGGTATGAGTTAGACTGGATGGCCTCTGAGTACTCTTCACCTCCGATTCTGTGAAATGTGGTCTTTAGTCTGTTGTGGCAAAAAACCCTGAAAAAGACAAAAAAAAAGAAAAAAGAAAAAAAAAGGAAAAGTCTTTCTGTGGCAATGACCAAACAGTTAAAAGCCTTTAATTCAAAGAATGTATTTCCAACAACTTGTCTAATAGCCTCTATCATAAAAATCTCATATTCATTAACAAGCACAATGATTTGTATGGACTACTTCTTTAAATATGACTCCCTTTTTGAGGTCAAAAATTCAAAGTGAAATCTTAATTCAGATTATTTTTTTCCCCTCACTTTGCATGAGACAAAAATTCCTGATCATCCCTCCTTGCTCTTCCACTGCTATCAAAAAATACAGAAGGAAGAAAAATTTAAGGCATGGGCCTGAATACAAAACTAAGAGTTTAAGGGTGGAAAAATCACTCAAGAAATCTATTCCTCTGTATCTCTTAGCTCTCAAAAAACTAAGAGAAAAATCTGTAATATGCTCTGAAGTTTACATCTTATAAAAAAGCTAAAATCCAAGAAATAATACGCATAGGATGATAGGATTTTAGAAAAAGAAGGGTTTTCAAGAGTCATTTTATTCCTCATTTTTGCACATGAAGAACCTGAGGCCCTGTGAGGTTAAATGACTTGCTCAGAGTCATTCAGCAATCTACAACTGGAACCCATTTCTCTTGACTCCTACCTCATACAGTATGCTTTCAATTACACTCTGACAAAAAGCATATCACGAAAATTACATGAAGCCAAAGGTCTCAGCCCAAAAATATATGTATCTATTGAGCAAAGAAAGTTGAAACCTTTAAAATTTCAGTGAAAAGTAAATAAAGCCATGGATCACTAAAATTTGGCCTCTTTTCCTGCTAATTTCAAGCCTAGAGCAAGACAATGATTTCAGTTACTATTTGGAAACTTACCAAATATATGACTGATTTTGGAATTCAAACACCTATGGTTTTTTTATAACTTTGAATACCCAAGTAGTTCTAAATTTTTTATTCTGACAATAATTTTTTCCCCACTTCTTACTTTGAAGTATCTTTCTTTCAACTCAGAACACCTTTTGGAACATGACTGGATGCTTAATGTTACATGAATTAATAATATTTTAACATCTTTACAATTGATCAGAAAACAATAAAAATAAAGCAAAAAATATCTATAAAGAAACCATTTCCAGAGTAAAAAATAATTTTAAACAACTGACATTTTTTTATTGTTTTATTTAGTGAGTACATGCAAAGCACTATATCAGGTGGTATAATAAATATAAAAAGGGGGAACAGCTGGGTAGCTCTGTGGATTGAGAGCCAAGCCTAGAGGTGGGAGGTCCTAGGTTCAAATCTGGCCTCAGACACTTCCCAGCTGTGTGACCCTGGGCAAGTCACTTGACCCCCATTGCCTATCCCTTACCCTCTTCTGCCTTGGAGCCAATACACAGTATTGACTCCAAGAGGGAAGGGTTCTTTAAATAAATAAATAAATGCCTGGACAGGTAAATAAATAAATAAATGCAAAAAGATGTGGAGCTATTCCCTACCTTCAAAGGGATTATAGTCTCCCTACAAAAGCAAGAGAAATTTTTGAAAGTTTACTAATACAGGAAGTACTCTATCAACAAACATCTTACACACTTACTTTGTGTAAGGCAGTGTACTAGATGTTGGAGTTAACAAAGAAAAGTCAAACAGTCCTTGGTCTCAAGGAGTGTAATGAAGGGAAAATCTTTGTATATAATAAGAATATATTAGTGAATTTATATAGTATACACATCATATATCATTGTACTCTCTATATACATTTTATATATGTATGTATACACAAGTATACTTATATATACTTGAATGTGTAAATATGCATACAAATGTACTTATATATTATGTGTATGCACATATATACTTACATGTTATCTAATATATAATAACATATTATATATACTTATATATTATGTACATATACAAATATATTATATACTTATTACATATGTCTTTCCTCCAATATAACATAAACTTCTTAAGGGCAGAGGCTACTATGCTTTTGGCTTTGGGACTCCAGAATATATGCATTTAATAACTATTTAAAATATAAATTTTAATACATTTATTATTGGAATTCATTAAGTACTCGTATATCTAGGCAATAATACTAGAGATTTGCCTCTGAAAACTGTGATTTGCACATGTTTATTGCGGTACATGTAAATGACTGCTACTTATGTCTAAAGCTCCCTCCCTACACCAAAGACGGGGTACACTTCAGGGACCTCTCGCTTATCGTGCACATTGTCACTTTGAAGGTAGGGTCAGAGAACTTTATTTAATTGTCAATCTTTCCCCAAGAACCTCACCATCAGCACCACTTATAGGCATTTAAACTCACAAGACTTCAAAATATAGAAGGAAAAAATATTTACATAGTAAACATAAATTTTTCCTTTTCAAATAGCCTAATGCCAAAAAGGGCAGGAAAATAGTACTTTTGTAAAAAATAAAATCGTTATGTCAACTGGTAAAGGATGTAAGATATTACCTCTGTCAGATAACAATTTTAAAGGCTGAAATGAATAGCAAAACAACTATTTTTAATAAAAAACAGCTAAAATATATCAATGAAGAAGCAACTTTGAACATAAAACGAACTAAGGTATAAAGACAAATCACTTCATGAAAAATGGTGGATAATAAACGTTATTTGTATTGGAATGGTTTTAAGGTTTAAAGAGGAAGAGAAATCTTTTATTCATTAAAAATGGGAAAATATGAAGAAACAGTTTCAGTGACAGAAAATGAGATGGAGGATTTCTGGGAACTTGGTGCTATAGAACATTATGGTTCTTGAACTCAATTTCTTATTGCTATTTTAAGAATGTAGAGGACAATATTTTTTTTTAAATGAGATGTCATATAACTGCTTGGTGGCTTAAGTATGATTAACAAAGAATTGTCTCTTTCTGAGGGGAAAGTTATTGAGATTTTACACTTGAAGTGAAAGGTGAGTCACTGAGTGTCAGAAGGATTTAACTCCAAAAAGACTGAAGAACCTAAGAGAGAACTCATCCATTGGCATGGGGGATAGAGGAGGTGGGGGAGAAACAGGGGTGGTAAAAAGAAGCTTTATAGATAGTGTTTGAAGAGTCTAAAAGCCATAATGATCAGCTGGCAGAAAGTTTCACAGTTAATAATTTCTGGGTATAGAGAAGCTCAATCTTATTGGGCCAGCACTTGAGGTCCATGTTCTTCAGTACTCCCACAGGTAAAAAGGGATAATTTTCTGACTAATGCACCAACTAAAAAGTGTTCTTTTCAAGGGCTCATTGACTAGGACCTTTTTTCTACGTGTATTTTGGCATTAATCCACTATGGTTCCCCTCCTATATTTTATGTTTGAAAGAGAGGGGCTAATCTGGCCATTTTGGAAGTTCCTTTTGCATTGGCTAAAAACCACTAGAGATATTTTTTTTTAAATCTGTGATTTAGTGGACGCTCAGTAATACAATCATCAATATGAGTGAGAAAAATATTTCTAAAAGGTTTTCTGGTATGTATTCCTTTAATCAACAGGATATCTATGTGACCTACTTTAAATTTGAAAATTTTAGTATATTAGGGCCCTGTATTAAGGTGGGGTATGTTCTAAGACCTATTAGATGGCAGAAACCACATATACACAGACACCTATTGACTCCATATGTAACATGATATTTATATATGTATGTATATATAATAAAGTTTAATTGGAAAATTAAAAACACAGTGAGATATCAACACTAAGTACAGTAATAACAAAGGACGTTGTATATTATTAGACAGTACTGTATAGTTCCCCCAATCCCTTATCCATGGAAAATACATTCTGAGATCCTTAGTGAATGCCTGAAGCCACAGGAAGTTCTTGCATTAATTTTTAACTTTTAACACCTTTATTAACTTTACTGTATAATACTGAACATTCTCTCCAATCTAACCCCTCAGCACATTCCATACCCACCCTCCCCTCCATGAAAAGAAATGATAAAATAAAATATAAAACCTTCCCAAGTGAAAGCAGAAGAATTAGCTGGCAGAGAGACCACCAGCACAGGTAAACAGCTCCACTGAACAGGTCTCCAACACAAGAATAATGTTTCAGCCCCCCATGTCATCTGGTAGCAATCCTCTTACTCTTTCCCTCCTTCCCCTGGAGTGACTATGGATAACTGAAACCATGGAAAATAAAATTATGAATAAGGAGGGAATATTTTATTGCTATATTTTATTGCTATAATTATTATTAAATATAAAATATAATGGGCAGCTAAGAGGCACAGTGAATAAAGTATCATACGTGGAGTCAGGAAGACTCATCTTTGTTAGTTCAAATCTGACCTCAAACACCTACTATCTGGGAGATCCTGGACAAGTCACTTAACTGTTTGTCTCAGTTTCCTCATCTATAAAATGAAGTAGAAAGGAAAATAGCAAACCACTCCAGTATTATTGCCAAGAAAACCCCAAGAGTTGTACTTGGCTGCAGCAATTAAAGAACAAAAAATATAGATTTCCCTATTACATATTAATATGAGCAATCTCTAAATAGCAGTTTTAGATTACTGGCCCTTGACAAATGTAGTTAGAACCAGAGGGAGATTGAGATTAAGGATATTATTTTTAAAGATAAACAAGGAAACTACATTTTTCTACAAGGTACAATAGACAATGAAGTAATACCAAAACTAAACATATATGCACCAAATGATATAGTAGCTAAATTCTTACATGAAAACTTAAATGTTACCAAAGGAAATACACAATAAAACTATATTTGTGGGGGACCTCAACTTTCCCCACTCTGAACAAGAGAAATCTAACAAAAAAGAATAAGAAAGAAATTAAGGAGATGAATAGAATTTTAGAAAAGTTAGATCTAATAAAACTCTTGAGAAAAGTGAATTAGAATAGAAAATAATATACCTTTTCCTCAATAGTACAAGGCACCTCTACACAAACTGACCATGCATTACAACAGGACCAAATGCAAAATAGGAGATATATTAAACGCATCCTTTTCATATCATAATGCAATAAAAATTACATTCAATAGGCATGCCGGGTTAAGATGGCGGCAGAGTAAGAAGCAGCTCTTAACCTCTCCTGACCGAAACACACAAAACTCCTCAAGGGGACATAGAAACAAGTCCAGACGAACGGAGGAACCCCACAACAGGGCACAGCATGGAAGGTACGTGGAATTGAGGCATTTCCATGCTATAAAAGGGTGAAACAGCCCTCACGAAATCGCGGGCTGAGTAACCACCCCACCCCCACCCCCTCCACACACAACACCTGTAGCTCCGAAGCCAGCTAAAAAGAAATAGAGCAAGTTTGGGGCACCCATCAAGTCATTGGCAGCTCTGGGGCCTGATACTGAGAGCAGCAAGACTTAGGACCCCATTAAGCCAAAGAACGCAGGCGAAATCTGAGCGCGGGAGCAGGACGCAGGGCGCACAACGTAGGCTGAGCAGAACGCAGGCACTGCGGAGGCGTGGGTGGAGGCAAACACAGCCAGGAACTAAAGCCTAAGTGGGGAACCAGTGCAGATGGGTATACGACTGTGGAAGCAGCGCCCTGAGACTTGTAAAGAAACCTCCAGCAGAAGATCAAGCAAGGGGGCCCACCAGGGGGCTTGACCTTGGAAAAAACCAGAAATCAGACCTCAGGAGCCAATAGATCGCGGTCAGACACTGAGCGCGAGGATAAATCTGAGAAGCTGCTGGAGTAATGATGGCTACTCAGCCTCAGGAAGTTCAGAAGAGAAAGAATAACAACAAGAAAAAGAAGTCTTTAACACTCGACAGCTTTTACACAGAGAAAATTCAGACAACTGAGCAAACAGAGGAGGAGAACAAACAAGCATCCGGACCCTCCTCAAATAAGGAAAACTCCTCACAAGCTATGGAAGAGTTCAAAACTGAGATTTTGAGGAAAATGGAAGAGATCTGGCAAGAAAATAACTGTTTAAAAGGTAGGATCATGCAATTGGAAAGTGAGGCTCAGAAACCAAATGAACTGATAAGCAAATTGAACTCCAGAAATGACCAGATTGAAAAGGAATACCAGAAGATTATGGCCGAAAACCAGAAGATTATGGCCGAAAACCGAAAGATTATAGCCGAAAATCAATCCCTAAAGGCTAGAATTGAGCAAGTAGAAACTAATGATCTCTCAAGACAACAAGAACAAATAAAACAAAGCAAAAAGACTGAAAAAATAGAAGGAAACATGAAATATCTCAATGAGAGAGTGACAGACCAAGAAAACCTGTCTAGAAGAGACAATTTGAGAATAATCGGTCTTCCAGAAAAACCAGAAATTAATAGAAACCTGGACTCCATACTAACAGAAATAATTCAGCAAAATTGCCCTGAAGTCCTACAAGAGGGCAACACAGACATTGAAAGGATCCATAGAACACCCACTACATTCGATCAAGAAAGGAAAACACCAAGAAATATCATTGCAAAATTCAAGAGTTTCCAAGCAAAAGAAAAAATCTTACAAGAAGCCAGAAAGAAACAATTCAAATATCAAGGAGCACCAATCAGGATCACACAGGATCTGGCAGCCTCAACGCTAAAAGATCACAAGGCGTGGAATACAATATTCAGAAAGGCAAGAGAGCTGGGCCTGCAACC
>NC_058131.1:104141669-104141988 GCF_016433145.1 Gracilinanus agilis
AAAGACCGCAAGGCGTGGAATACAATATTCAGAAAGGCAAGAGAGCTGGGCCTGCAACCACGGATCAACTACCCATCAAAATTGACTATATATTTCCAAGGGAAAGTATGGGCATTCAACAAAATTGAAGAATTCCAGGTATTTGCACAGAAAAGACCAGGGCTAAATGGAAAGTTTGATATCCAACCACAAAAATCGAGAGAAACCTGAAAAGGTAAATAAGATACAGAGGGGAAAGAAAGAAAACTTATAATTTTTAAATTTGCCTTTTTAAGGGCCTCAGTGAGATCTAATTATCTGTATTCCTTTGTAGAGAAAT
>NC_058131.1:104160149-104283410 GCF_016433145.1 Gracilinanus agilis
ATATATATATATATATATATATACACACATACATATGCTTAGGGCCTTTTACCATTCTGACTGTCCTCCTCTACATACTCTCCAATTTATGTAGATCTTTATAAAAATGTGGCACCTTAGAATTGAACTCCATACTTTGAATATGGGCATCAGGGTGGAGTACAGCAGGACTATGACTTCATTATTCTTAGAAACTAGGCTCTCTCAGATCATATCCATATCACACTATTCACTCATATTGCATTTGCATTCTACTGAAACCAAGTCATTTTTCAGACATATTGCTGTACCTTAGAATTCGATTATAAAACATTCTAGCACTCTTGTTTTTCATTGGCTTAAATTAAATGGAATATCAATATTGAGAAATCTAATATTTTCACTCAATGTCAAGGCAGGATGAAAAGAACAAGCAAAAATCTAAAATAAGTTTTGACGTATTACAGTTTCAGAAGCAGAAATAAGAATATAAGAATTTTGTTCCTTGAAAAGACTTTTATCTCTTCTTACTTTCCTATGGGAAAGAACAAGGAGAAGGAAAAAATTTAATTTTTCTTAGACTATGCTTCCGTTTCATGACCTATGTACTATATTATGTTTTGAATCTATTTCACATTTCTTTCCAGTCCTACATGTCACCCATTCTGATTTTGCTGCTATTAATTTCATGACCTGCTTGACATAGAGCAAGACAAAACATCCTTTCTCCATTGTTTACATTCTCTATAACCATCAAAGACTGAAAAGAGTAACTAAAAAGAGCCGCTTGTCTTGACTGAGAGCCAAGCATTTTCCACAAAAAAATTGGCACACAAAGTTTAAAATATTCTTTCCCAAAGTTTCCCCCAAATCAAGATGCGGATCCTACTACCATGGTCTGTTCTAAAGCATACCATGGCTTACAATGAAGGCAAAACTTGATGAATAATTCATACTGAAGTCAGGCTTTCACCCCTGAAAAGAAAGCTCTCCATATATCATTTTAGGCAATATTTATCCCTGAAGTATATAAATCTCTATTGGATGCTTTAGACCTGACAGAAATCTGACCTACCACTTTGCGACTTGCTGCCAATCCTGGTTCTGAATCACCAGCCAGTTACACACATCAGTAAGTACCACGATATTAAGACATAAACTGTTAATGCCACATTGCACTCTCTATTCAAGGCATAACCTTCACTACTTTCATAGCATACGAGAGAGAGAACTAAAAAAAGTCAAATGATTGAGAACCATCTATTCTTGGCAGCCTCATCTCTTTTAAACAAATGTTTCATGATTAATTCATCTATTCCCAAATCTTTTATGAAGTTTGATGTTACGCTTATTGACTCTTGCAGTATTCCTTAAACTATACATCTTTCATTATGATATGGTCTTCAAAATATTCCCTATCCACCATTACTAGCATAGGTAGATGAAGAGCCAGGCTGAGGTAGAGTGCTTTGAGGGATGCTGCAAAAGACCAGTTGCCTAAAGAACTGACATGATAATAAATTATTATAATAATATTTTAGATCTATATTATGTTATATATACATATATATTAAAATATTTTATAATATGTTTTCTATATCATATATGGTAAATATATTATGTTTTCTTACATATAATATAAAATATGATTTGCATATGATATATAACAAATATATATGTTATATATTGTTTTGCATATTATATTTGTATAAGATGTATAAAAATATACATGCTATATATTATATGTGTTTATGTATTATGTTTATATATCATGTAGGAAATATGTAATGTATATGTTATATATTATATAAAACAAATATATTTATAATATATTTTATATTATTTTATATATTACTTAAACCTAGTTATAATAAATTTTATATTATATTTATATATTGTATATAATATATGTTTAATAATAATAATAAATTAATAAATAATTCCTGGCCCAATTTCTAGCATCATAGGTTATTGCCTTGGGTAGAATCACTATATCTCCAAAATGTTTCTGTTAATGTGCAAATATGTTGCCTGGGGGAGGTATTAAGGACCTATGGCCACACTAGCAAAGAACTGATTATGAGATTAGATGGATATCATCTTGTAGTGCAGAGAGATGGCCCCTGAGGGAGAAAGACTCACAATAACCAGATTTTTCTGGAAGGACTGGAGGAAGAAGGAGAGGGAGATGAAAAGTCTAAGGCATAGATATTTCCAATGAGGAAAGAAACAGGAGGGGAGCCACGGTGGGAATCACATACAGAACTAGTACTAAGCACCAATAAAAAAAGGTAAAGTGTCAAGGAAGACACATTTATGTCCTTAATTCTGCCTGAAATTGTCCCTGCATGGAGCTTTTCCTCATAAAGTTTTGTGAGTATAGGCATATCTTAATTACCTTAGTATTACCCTCAGAAATTACTGTAGACACTCTATGTGTCCCAGGGTCCTTCCAGCCTAAAGGGTAGGAGTAAGTGGTGTACCCCTGCATACAAGCTTTTCCTATCTAAGGATTTAAAGTCTGATAAAATACTTTTAAGAGTTGAAGGAAGAATTATGGATATTATTGGAAGATGATAGAGGTTAGACTCCAGAGAGAGAAAGAAAAGATGAGTGTTTCAATATATTGAATGTATAAAAGGTAGGAGAATAATGGGGTGGGATTAGAGCAATGGGGGTCCCTTCACACTGGTGCAAGGTGTTGTGAGGAACTTTACTAAATTATTATTTAGGAGACCTAGCAAGCAGGGCTGGAGAATTCTAAACGGAATGGGGAAGCAGGAAGTATGGCTCTCTCTCTGAGATGGACTCCATGGTGGTTGGGACAAGTTGTAACTGATCCTGGGAGACCTCAGAGGAAGTGGAGTTTGCACCCAGATTTCTTGATATCCAGAAGGAAGATTGTCATCTACTTGTGGGAGATTTTTGGTAGAGACTATTAATCCCAACCTGAGTTGCAGGTTAACTTGGGCTGGGTTAGCTCCCAGATCTACCCACCTGAAGGAGTGCAGATAGTGGTCCTGGAGGAGCTGCAACATCGCTGGAGTGTGTCAGGACTCTGCTGTGAGGATACCCACTTCAGTCCTGCTATTCTCTGGGCTCTGCCTTGTTTAGGTCTCAGTTAAGTGTAGAAAAATCCCTCCCCTGACCCTGCAGTTTGCCCATAATCTGGAAGTATAGAAACCCCTATTCCCATCCTTTATTACCATAGTTCCCTTAATTAAATTTTTTACAAACTCTCTTATCATTTGCTTGCTGGTTTTCACAGACTCCTTGTCCAGGTGGGGCACGGTGACAATTAGGCCAAACTGTCACTTCTGTCAACAATCATTTCCCCTAACAGTTCAACCCAGTTTCCCTAACTTGTTAAGTCCCCACCTATTGTCCATTCCTGTTTCCTACTCACCCTTCTGAATCCACATATAATATTTAAGTTAACTCCCCTGGTTTTCCTCATAAGAAAGGTTTCCAAAAAAAAAGGCTTGAAGCATAACATTTGGCTAGGCAGTATGGACTGACTGGCTAGAAGCTGCATTATTATAAAGAAAATTGGTCCTAGGAAGTCCATAAAAGGGATTGGATCTTGCTGAGAGCCACCTGGGTGTAGACAGGGTGTTAGGTGAAGGGACAGACTGAAGCAGACCCTGTGGAGCACGTAGAGCTTGGTCAGACATGAAAGATGCCAAGCTCATCCACTGGATTTGCCTCAGTTCCTCATCTGTAAAATGAGTTGGAAAAGGAAATGGAAAACTAATATCTTTGCCAAGAAAACCTCAAATGGGGTCAAAAAGAGTCAGACATGACTGCAAGGACTGAACAACAACAAAAGTTCTCATTGTATCTTCAACTCTGACATGAGTTTAGACAAGAAGACCTCCAAGGTCCCTTCCAACTCTAAATCTTGTGATTTAATGAACCATTGATCTTAAGAAAAATGGCATCATTGTCTCTGAACTACCCAGACTATCTGTGCCCACCCGACCCCTGAGCTGCCTTTCTCTAAATTGAAAAGGAATAACTCTCTTAGTCTCAGAACCATCTAGAAGGAAAAAAAGAACAGCCATACAGGAGAAATGATTAAATTAAGGTCCTGCCAGTACTGCCACATGCTTATTTTCAGAATGGTTTAATTAAAGTCTCTGACATGAAGAGAGCTATTTCTGTTCATCTATTCAGCACTGGTTATGGGGGGAAAAAACCGAAATAGGCTGTTGCAGTCAATTTGTAACAATATAGATGTACAATTAAGCTTGAAGGGTAAAAAGGAGTTAGTCCATATAATTTTTCCTCTTATTGAGGATATTCATTATCTTATAGAGATATTCATTAGAGTGCAAATTGAGGCTCTCAGATAGAATAATGTTCAGACAGATCAGTCAGAGAAGAGCAAAGTAGTTTTTTCAGGCTACTCAAATGTTGATTCTGGGTTCATGGGATTTCAAACTAGATGGACAATTATATAGTTATGTGTGTGTGTGTGTGTGTGTGTGTGTGTGTGTGTGTGTGTGTGTAGTACCTAGTCTGTGCCACCCCTCTCACTCCTTTAATGAGCTTTCAAAAAGTTTAAGTGACTAAATCAATTGAGCTGTCAATAGAATAACCAGAATCAGAACTCACAATTTCTCATTCCAAATCTAGGGTTGTTTTTACTATAATATATCGTCTCTCTTAAAGGAAATTGGAAGAGTAACTGCATTATCTTTAAAATTCAGCCCAAAATACACATAAGATTTTAAATAAATTAGCATACTCTGTGATCACAGAAAAAACTGGAGAAATTTATTATGGAAAAGAAAGGATTTAGGCAGCAAGTGAGGGGTAACATGATAACTGTCTTTGAGTTTTTGACATATAATTAATAATAATATAGTAAATAGTAATAATGTAATTGATATTAGCAGCATTTACATAGCACTTTAAGATTGGCAGATGCTTTAAAAAGTTATCTTTTTGTCCAAGAGATGTATTATTATTATCTTCATTTTATAGATAAGGAAACTGAGACAGGCCAAGATCAAGTGAAATCATTTTTCTTGTCCCCTAAAAGGTAGTAAAAAGAGAAATAGGTAAGAGTTGCACAGAAATTGATTTCATCTTGATAAAAAGAAACATTTTCTACAATTGGTTTAACTCCTTGTGTATTTGAGTAATTAGACCCTTGTCAGAGTTTTTTGTTATAAAGATTTTTTCCCAATTTGTTGTTTCCCTTCTGATTTTGACTACATTGTTTTTGTTTGTACAAATCAAATCCATTTAATTTACATTAATTTACATTTTGTAATTTTCTCTAACTCTTGCTTGGTTTTAAAATCTTTCCTTTCCCAGAGATCTGACAAGTATACTATTCTGTGTTCACTTAACTTATTTATAGTTTCCCTCTTTATATTCAAGTCATTCACCCATTCTGAATTTATCTTGGTGTAGGGTGTGAGGTGTTGATCTAAATCTAATCTCTCCCATATTGTTTTCCAAATTTCCCAGCAGTTTTTGTCAAATAGTGGATTCATGTCCCAAAAGTTGGGCTCTTTGGGTTTATCATACACTGTCTTGCTGATGTCATTTACCCCAAGTCTATTCCACTGATCCTCCCTTCTGTCTCTTAGCCAGTACCATATTGTTTTGATGACTGCTGCTTTATAGTATAGTTTAATATTCCCCAATTGATAAATGGGCAAGAGACATGAATAGGCAATTTTCAGGCAAGGAAATCAAAAGTATCAATAAGCACATGAGAAAGTGTTCTAAATCTCTAATAATTAGAGAAATGCAAATCAAAACAACTCTGAGGTATCACCTCACACCTAGCAGATTGGCTAAAATGAAAGAAGGGGAGAGTAATGAATGCTGGAGGGGATGTGGCAAAATTGGGACATTAATGCATTGCTGGTGGAGTTGTGAAATGATCCAACCATTCTGGCTGGCAATTTGGAACTATGCACAAAGGGCTATAAAAAAATGCCTACCCTTTGATCCAGCCATACCATTGTTGGGTTTGTACCCCAAAGAGATCATAAATAAACAGACTTGTACGAAAATATTTATAGCTGTGTTTTTGTGGTGGCAAAAAACTGGAAAAGGAGGGTATGCCCTTCAATTGGGGAATGGCTGAACAAACTGTGGTATATGCTGGTGATGGAATACTATTGTGCTTAAAGGAATAATAAACTGGAGGAGTTCCAGGTGAACTGGAAAGATCTCTAGGAATTGATGCAGAGTGAAAAGAGCAGAGCCAGAAGAACATTGTACACAGAGACTGATATACTGTGGTAAAATTGAATGTAATGGACCTCTGTACCAGCAGCAATACAATGACCCAGGACAATTCTGAGGGATTTATGGTAAAGAACACTACCCACATTCAGAGGAAGGACTGCAGGAGAGGAAACATATAAGAAAAACAACTGCTTGAACACATGGGTTGGGGTGGACATGATTGGGGATGTGGACTCGAAACTACCACACCAATACAACTAACAACAATTTGGAAATAGGTTTTGATCAATGACGCATGATAAAACCAGTGGAAATACGCATCGGCTATGGGGCGGGGGGGTGAAGGGGGGGTGAAGGGGAAAGTAGGAGCATGAATCATGTAACCATGTTAAAAATGAATATTAATAAATGTTAAAAAAATTAAAAAATTAAAAAAAAACATTTTCCCAAAAATTCCAAAAATGGAATTGACTACCTCAAGAAGACCACTATTTATGATACGGGGCATCTTCAAGGGAAGGCTGGATCTCATCTTATTGAACATGTAGAAGAGACTACTGGTTGAATGCAGGATGAACAAGATGATTTCTGAGGTCCCTTCAAATTCTTCAAATCTAGGATACAAAGAGGTATTCCTGCCTTTTCACATAATGCTGTAGCACAAGTGATAACTTAAGAATAAAGAAAAGGTCAACAGGTAGAGATCAGACAATCTGATAAATAAGATAGATAAAGACTGGCCTCTCCCTTTCCTTAAGCAATCATGAATAGCAGAATAAAATTGTCACCCAATACAAAAAAAAATAATAACAACTTACCCATCAAATATTCTACAAAACTGTTCATCTCTGAGCACTGTGCTTCCTGGATGTGGCTATGGATTGTATATCAATCCATCATCAGACATTTGTTAAACATCTACTACATTCTAACTATAATGCCAGGTGCTAGGGATAAAAAGAGACAAAAATCAGATAGTACCTGACTTCAATAGACTGACCTTTTATCTGGAAAACACAGCGTATTCATGTAACTTTATGCAAAATATACAAACAATAAAGTAATTGGTTGGGAGCAGGAACTTGCAGCTTTTCTGCCCTTTCAATAATTGATATAGTGTCAAAAATAATTTTTCAGAAGCTATTAAATGCAAGAGATTATTACAATATCCTTATAGTCAAAATAATGTAAATGTCAAAATAAAGGAAAATAAGTAAGAACCAGCTAAGCTTTCTAAAGTGAATCAATATAGAATTTTTTAAACTCTTTGCTATCAAACTTCAGTGAATGTGGACTTAGGGTCTTAGAGTACAATATATATCTCCCAATTCTTAGAGCCAAGGATACCTAAAGAACTCTTTATTGGGTCTGCAATGTACAAAATATATTTGTCAGCCCATCTGTGCAGGTGAGCAAGAGGAGGACTTGTCAGCCACTTAGGGGGTAGCAGCTGCTGGTGTTCTACAGGCATGAAGAGGGGAAGAGACAGGCTCACTTTTACTGTGCCAAGACACAGCTTCTTTGCTGGGATCAGTATCCGGTGTCTGCACACCTGGGCAGGGGTATTCAGCTCCATCCATTATGCCAACAAATCACACAGGCCTCCAGCCTCTCTGGAAGCCAAAGGGAAGGATTCTTAATTGCACCGCAGAAGGGTTCATTGGCAACAGATGCAGCCCTTCACATTCTAGTGGTCTGGGCGGGGAGGACAGAAAGAGAGTAAGATGAGTATGGGGAGATGGGAAAAGATCTAGAGCAGGAACTCCTAACCAATTTTTTTGTATCTTGGCCAGCTTTGACAGTCTGGCGATACCTATAAACTTCTCAGAATAATGTTTTTAATGTGTAAAATAAAATACATGAAATTTAAAAGGAAACTATATTGAAATATAGTTATCAAAATATTTATTTGTTTGCTTGTTACATTAAAGTACCCAAGTTCTCCCTCACTTCCCTCCCTGCACTAGAGAAGGCATCATTTAACAAAAAAGATATCTATTATAAAACTAAATTTTGCTTGTTTCTATTCATCAGTTCTTTCTCTGGAGGTGGACATACACAATTATTCTTCAAACAATAGTTCTATTGCTCTATATAATGTTCTCTTGGTTCTGCTCATTTTTCTCTTCATAATTTTCATGTAGAGCTATCCAGGATTTTTTTTAATTAACCAGTTCATCATTTCTTACAGTGCCTTAGGATTCCATCACACTCATATGTCACAATTTGTTGAACCATTCCCCAATTGATGGGCATCCCCAAAATATTGTTTAAAAAAACAAGTTCATAGACCTCTGAGTCAAGAACTCCTTAAAGAGAAAAAGAGACAAGAGTATAGGAGATGTAAAATTACACTTGAATTTTAACCGAGTTATAAAGAGTTTGACCTTTTTCTCCTTTTGTCTCCATAGTATCCCTTATGGCTAGAGAACAAAGAATCTATTGAGAGGTAAAAGTCAGTCAAAACTAAGCATTTATTAAGCACTTACTAAGTACCAGACATTCTGCTAAGTGCTTAAATTGCAAAAGTTATCAGTACATCTTTCATGGGTAGACAAGAAAGATAATTGATTGTCCCTTCTTTTTTTTCCCTAAAGCTATTTTGAACACTAAACATTTCACATTTAATAATAATAGTTTGCATTATCTCATATCTTATATATGTTACCTATATTTTGTATATAAATATATATAACGATATATGGGGGGGTGAGTGTTATATAAAATAGTTTATATATGTTACCTTATTTGCTCCTCAGAACAACCCAGTGAGAGAGGTACTATTTTAATTCCTATTTTGCAGATGAAGATACTGAGGCTGAAAGAAATTGACTTGCCTAGGAATTCACAGCTCATATATGACTGAAGCAGGATTTGAACTCTAGGCTTTGTGATTCTAATTCCCACACTTTGTTCTATCTGCAGCCTAACTGCCATTCAACCAATGACCTAGATCCCAGCATTCCCTTCCACTGAAATATTTTCAACTCCCTACTGCTTGTCATCATTGCTTCATTATTTTGAATCAAAGGAATCCTACTGACTCCTGAGAAAAATCATGCCTTATTTCTTTATAAACTATCATTGTAATCATCAATGAACATTTTACCAATGATTAGCAGGAATGGGGAATAATATAGGTCTTAGGAAAAAAGACAGATATCTGAGGAAAGGAACTAATAGGGAAAATTGTTTTATTATTGAAAAAATGGGCAATGCAAAGAATTGTGCAATGATAGAATCACCTAAACTAACCCTCCTTCAAAGAAGAAAAACAAGCCTCATAATTGCCTAAAATCATGTGAAAAAAAAGCAGGGCTTTAAATGAATGCCAGAGACCATTTGAATGTAGGTCTCCAGACTTTAAGCCCTATTTTCTTTATACTATACTCCAATGCTATTTCTTTAATATTATTCCTAGAGAACAACTGTGACAGCTTTACAGATATACAGAATTCTCACCCTGGTACTAGTATTCAAAGAGCTTCCCACTTTCTACCAGGCAACAAAGTAATTACTTTCTAATCTGGAATGAACTGCAGAAAGGAAGAACAGAAACCTTTTCTCAGAAAAATAAAGTAGGGGGAGAAATTTTCAAGGACAAATACAATTATGCGTCATAATGATCTGAATGACTCAAGACCACTGCCAAATCATTCAAAGAGCACAGGAAATGCTACTATTTCCAGGACTGATGTACTGAAAATAGTCATTTCTGCTCTCAGATAGGATAAGAGAAAACATGCTGTACTAGAACTGAGCAGAACCACTCTCTCTCTCCCAAAGAAGGAGCTGAAGTGTCCAAGTCAGCAAGTGTAATGCAAGGTGGCTAACAGAAACTTTTTGCCTCTGCAATTTCTAATGGTCACGAAATAAGCCTAAGAAGAGAACTAAAATCTTTTTAAAAGAATAATAAAACCTGAGAAGAATATAAGCAATCAATAAAGTATTTATTAAGTGCCAGGCACTCAAGATATAAATACATTTAATGAAACAATCCCTACTCAAAAGTAGCTTGCATATTAGCGGGGGGGGGGGAATAAATCCTTATATAAATAGAAGAAGAATTCTATTTGTGATTTCATTATTTTTGTTGTTTAGTCATTTTCGGTCTTTTTCATCTCTTCATGACACTATTTGGGGTGTTCTTGGCAAAAATACTAGAGTGGTTTGTCATTTCCTTCTCTAGTTCATTTTACAGATGAGGAAACTGAGGCAAACAGGGTTAAGTGATTTGCCCAGAGTCACACAACAAAGATGAGTCTTCCTGACTCCAGATCCCACTTTCTATCCACTGTGCTACCTAGCTGATCTTCCATTATTACAGGAACTTCTAGATGGGGAAATTCCAGAAAGGGGGAAAAAGCAGGAAGGGAGGAAAACAAGTATTTATTAAGTCCCTACTAAGTGCCAGGCGCTATGTTAAGTGCTTTAAAAATATTATCTCATTTGATCCCTCTAACAATCTTTTAAAGTAGGTGCTATTATTATCCTCATGTTACAGATAAGGAAACAGAAACAAAGACATTATACAGCTTTCCCAGGGTTCCAAGGCTAGTATCTGTCAGAAGCAGGACTTTCACCTAGATCTTCTTGACTTCATGCTGGTTTTGTACTTGCTATAAAGGCTTTGTGATCCTTTAAGCATTATCTAAACATGTTTATTATTATTCCTATTATTAATTGCCATTGGTATTAGTAGTAGTAATAAGGATTCACCAGAACTGATTGAGTAGGGGAGTAACAGGGCCAGGTTTGTATTGAAGGTGAATCATTTTGACAATACAAGCATACCTTAGTGATGTGGCAAGTTCAGTTCCAGACCACCACAATAAATAGAATATTGCAATAAAGCAAGTAACATGAATTTTTTGGTTTCTCGATGCATATAAAATGTATATTTTTATTCTATACTGTAGTCAATTAAGTGTGCAATAGTATGATGTCTAAAACAATGTATATACCAGGGGCAGCTAGGTGGCTCAGTGGATAGAGCAGCAGGCCTGGAAATGGGAGGTCTTGGATTCAAATATGGCCTTAGAGACTTCCTAGCTATGTGACCTTGGGCAAGTCACTTAACTCCAATTGCCTAATACTTACTGCTCTTTTGCCTCGGAGCTATATTTCATATTGATTCTAAGATAGAAGGTAAGGAGTTGCATGTGTTTTTTTTTTTCCCCGTATAAACCTCAATTAAAAATCCTTTATCACTAAAAAAAAAAAGGCTAACCATTGTCTTCATCAAATGATAATCTTTTTGTTCGTGGAGGGTCTTACCTCGATGTTGATTGGCAAATGACTGGTCAGGGTAGTGGTTGCTGAAGGCTGCGGTACTGTGGCAATTTCTTAAAATAAGACAGCAATGAAATTTGCCTTATCACTTGACTCTTCCTTTCATTTGAACATCTAAAGAGCATTGCAGGGTTGTTAATTGGCCTAATTTCAATAACGTTGTGTCTCCCAGAATAAGGAGGCCAGAAGAGAGAAAGAGATGAGGAATGACTGGTAGGTGGAGCAGTCAGGCAAACAGAGATTCAGTGCCTTACCCAGGATCACACAACTAGTATATGGCTAGTAAGAATCTGGATTTGAACTCAGATCTTCCCGACTCCAGCCCTAGTACCCTAGTCAGTGTACTACCTAGCTCAATCATCAGTTTTCATTGAGCATCTACTGGACACTAGGTACTCTGTTAAGTTCTGGGACAGAAAAAGAAGCAAAAGATAATCCCAGCCCTCCTTTTCATTCATTAAGGAAGGGTAGGAGGGAGAGTGGATGGGAAAGAGGGAAGAAGGAAGGAAGAAGGGGGAATGGAAATAGGAAAAGAGAGGGGGAGAGAGAAAGGAAGAAAGGAAGAAAGAGAGAGGGGATAGAAAGGAAGAGACACAGGGAGGGAGCAATTCAGAACTTTGAACACAGCCAAAATGGATTTTTTAATTAGAAAAAAGCTTCTCCTGTTAAAAGAAGTTAATGACTTCTTTAAGTGACATCAGATATTTGGGTTTCTCTAGATGATTCTTCAGAAGAACTCTGATCCCGGCCAAAAAGCTGCCATTCTGCTTTAAAGTATAGGAAATACTTGTACTAATCCATTCTGGAGTGCTTTAGTGAGAAGCCATAATAGTACTGGGCAATCCATCCCAAATCACTGCAAACATCCATAACATATGTTATAGACAAAACTGTCTCTAGATCATGCTTCTGATAACAAATTAAAAGGTCCTTTTAACAGCCTGTCTTAGAGACTAGTTGTTCCAAAGATCACTATGGGACCTTTAATCAAATCTCACACAAAGCTGGAGTTTTTAGAGGTGATTCCATTTCTTCAGAGAATGGGAAAGAAAGATCACTTTCAATTAATAATTTAGTTTCAGAGAATACTAGCAGAAAAACCACTCAATCAAAAAAAAAAAAAGAAAAAGAAGAAAGAAGGTTTCTGCCAACTAAAAAAAAATCAACTAATTAAGAGTAAAAATACCTTGAAATCCTAAATGCTGGAGTGAAAATGTGGCTCATAGTACCATGACAACTCATTCTCTCTCTCTCTCTCTCTCTCTCTCTCTCCATCTCTCTTCTTTTTGTATTGAAATTGATTAATCATCTCTGGAGCTTGCAAAATGTCAGTCTGAACAAAAAGACCAAAAATACGTATTTCCCCAGCTAACGTCCTTCCCTCATTTCTCTACTCCCGAGTTTGTCATACTAGAAACACTAGAGGTCAGTCTGCAGAAGAAATCTCGATCACCTTTTCTGTTTTAAATTCATGAGGCACTGTGGAGATTAAGAAGCCAGTATTCCAAAGCAGCACTGGAGATTCTGAGATGAGAGATGCATGTAAAACTCAAACTAAATACAACCCCATGGGGAGATGACTGGCAGAAGGAGCTTGGAGAGGAGGAGAGTAGTTTTATTCCTAATTTAATTTCCTATAAATGTTTGTTGCCTGGAAATTGAACTAGCTGAACACAAGTATATTTCACAAGATATTTATTGTGAGCTTTGACTACAAAGTAATATGACTGATTCCATGAATCTTACCTAAAAATCAGATCCATTACCTAACTGCACTGTGTGTTTATGCCTAAGTATAATCATATTTTCTCAATGGGTCCCTGATCCATATGTCAGAGTCCCTTTACCAATGCAGATTGCCACCCAACCATGTTTTGTCATTTTGAGTAGTTCTTGTCTATGTCCTTCCATAAATTCTCTATAGATGGCAACCCAAGGGTATCTTCCTGTTTATCTTTTTTTTGTTGTTGTTGCTAAGAATAATAGCTGATTTTTTACAAAAAAACTTCAAAGCTTACAAGGTACTTTACACAAATGATCTCTTTTATAGGCATTTTTCACATTTACACATGAGGAAATTAAAGGTCAGAGAGGATAAATGAGTTGTAGTCAATTAAATGTCAAAGGCAGAATTCAAATTCAGATCTCTCCTGCTCCAAATGCAAATACTTCCTTCTACACTGAGATGCCTCTATTAAATTTTGAGAATACTGAAGCAAACATGTTAACACAGTATATGCTCACTATTTTCTCTCTTTCTCATAACATGGCCAGGCCACTTTTTTTCTGGTCATATATGTAAATTATTACTATTTCTATCACTCTATACAAACAGAAAGGGAAAGTGATCGGTCTCTCTTGTGTTTGGCAGCTAATGCTTTACCAAAGGAGTGATTTTCTGGTAAATCTGAATTCCCAATAGAAAAAGAAAAGGAGAGAGCACACACACACAAAACTCACATAGCTAAGTGTAATTTACTGAAGGCTATTCTTTATAGTAAATGAGGCTTCATAAAAGCCGGAGATAGGGAACGCTGAAAATTCTTCTATCTACTTACCTCCCCAGGTTATTGTGAAGATCAAATGAGATAATATTTGTAAAGTATTTAGCATGGATTTAGGTGTCGAATCAGCTTATTAGAGTGGAGGGAAGGAAAAGATCAATAGAGCTAGAGATTGACCGAGATAAATTAATGGACGGTAGCAAAAATAGACACAGAAACAGAGCATTATTAGGTGATTTATTGAGCACTTATGATGTAACAGGCACTGTGCTAAAATAGAGGCAAAAGAGATGGCCTCTGCCCTAAGGATCTTACATGACAATGGGAAGAAAATATATAAATGGGAGTTGGAAAAAGGTCAGGAGTACCTTTCGGGGAGGACAGAGCAGCTATCAAGGAGAAGGAAGAACATCTGGAGAGTACAGACAAAATGGGATATACATCATGCCTAGGATTCTTCTTAAAAAGGTAGTCTTAGCAAAGCAATCACCAATGAGGAGAGGAGGGCCATGACATAGGAAGGGAAGGATTCTCGAGGATAGCTGATTTGGAAAGTGAGAAGTCTAGAGGTAGAGAGACTGGCTGCCCCAATTTTCTGTTTCATATGATATATTCCCAATCTTTGGCATGTATTAATTTTCCTGATTGCCTATGGATTCTAGGGCATTGACTGGTGGAGAAGTGATTTAATTTCTTACTCTGATCCCATAACAACGATTTGAGATCCCTGAGGAATATAATTAGATGGGAAGGTGAAGGAATGAGAAAAGGAAAGATGGAGATAGTTTGACTTACCCATGTGCTTGATTTTGGGCTTGTTCTCTTCTCCAGACTCTATCTACCTTCATGGGAATCTGAGAAACTATTCTCAAATGCAAGAACCTACAACTACCCTAAATAGGTGGTCATAAGTGCAAGAGAAAAATATGTGACCAAAAATAAAGCATTTTTTTAAAGACCAAAATACTCAAAGTTTGGTCACAGTCTGAACTTTTTTAACTTAAAATTTCTGAGTGAGTCTCTGGACTAAAGTATACTCTAGAGAAAATAAGCAGGTTAATATCAAGTCAAGACTCTTTGTTCAGCACTTCACATATTAGAATATCTTGCTTCTATGAATAAAGTCAACGGGCAATCACAAATGTATATATGCTTACATGTATTGTCTAGTAGACAATGTAAACTCATTTATGATCACAAAGGGAAAAATCATTTCTGGATACAAAAATACCAAATAGTAAGCATATCCATGTGTTTGTTGTCATTCAGTTGTTTCAGTCATATCCAACTCTATGTGACCCCATTTGGAGTTTTCTTAGAAAAGATACTGGAGAGGTTTACCATTTCCTTCTCCACTTCATCTTACACAGGAGGAAACTGAGGCAAACAGGGCTCAGTGACTTGCCCAGGGTCACACAGCTAATAAATGCCAGAGGCCAGTTTGAACTTGGGAAGGTAAATCTATCTGACTCCAGGTGAGGCACTGTATACACTGCACCACCTAACTGCTGATAGATGATAGATAGATAGATAGATAGATAGATAGATAGATAGATAGATAGATAGATAGATAGATAGATAGATAGATAGATAGATTGATTGATTAATGGAAGGGTCAGAGCAGCTACCGACCAGACATTTTATGAATTGTAACCATCAATTTACCTAGCCCTACAATAATGTGCCCTTGGTGGTGTCATTTAGTTTTTCAAGATCCTCCTAGCTTTTAAGTCATCATTGAATGAATGAAAAATTGTTTATTATGCACTTATTATGTGCCAAGCATTATGCTAAGTGATGAGAATACAAATTCAAAAAGAAAAAACAAAAATGGTCCCTGCCTTTAAGAAGCTTCAAATTTAATGGAGGAAACAAATCACATTATGGAGTGGTACCCAGGAAGGGCAAAAAACAAAACAAAACAAAAAATTACAAGGATAGTTATTGGGAACACCATGGAATAGATTAACAAGACCTATCTAGGATTTTATCATGGTTCAAGGTTCCAAATAGGTAGCTACAAAAAAGGAGAAAAGGGTATTCTCTCCTGTACAAGGAGGCTGAATTATATGGAGGAGTAAGTGAAGCATGGTCAAGTATTCTTTGAAATAACAGAGCCCTGGATCAGGAGTAAAGAAGCTCTAAGTCCAGACCCAAACCCAGATATACACTAAGCTGTGAAACACTGGACAAGTCATTTCATTTCTCTCTGACTCATTTTCCTCAACAGTAAAATGGGAATAATAATAGCACCTACCTCTCAAAGATGTTGGGGAGATCAGATGAGATATATTTGTAAAGCACTTAACACAGTGCCTGGCACCTAGTAGGTACTATATAAATGCTGAGTATGATAGGAGGAGGAGGAGGAAGAAGAGGAAGAGGAAGAGGAGGAGGAGGTAGTGGCAATGTTCCAGGAAAGGTGGTTACCAATCAGTAGAGATGATACCCACTTATACCAACCATGAATCATTCCATTACCTAATAGTGTTGATCCTTCAAAGATCATGATAGTCTGAGGATAGCAGTCATACAGCATCATCGCAACAATGATTTCAGAAAGATGGGGTTTTGCACCAAGGTAGAGGTTGGAACTACTGAGAGGGCTGCATCATTTCCCAAGTATACATCCATCCCAACCTTCTCCTGTCACTCAATCCTGAGCCAACGCTTGGTCCACCAGCAGTGCCTAGAGGAGCTGTGTCAAGATCATTAGAAAATGAACTAACTGGCAGATACACAAGTCCAACAGCACTGTTCATTACCAGGACAAAGAACACAACATACCATGGAAATCTCAGCAAACAGCGACAGTGAGACATCCCAAATGGAATGCTGAGCTCTATTTGAGGAGGATCTGGGGGAAAGTCACATTTATATATGTCAGTGGTTTTGGAGGGGATTATTCAAACTGAGGTGCTATATTCAGAGAGGAAGCTAGACTCCAGCATGCACAAGTACACAAAGAATAAGGCAAAAGACTGATGAATATTAGACCAGATAGTCTCTAAAGAAGACAGGGGGCTAGTTCCAGGGACACTCCTAGGCTAAGGTTGTGTTACTTTGGGGACCATAACTGAAGAGAGACTCTAAGCCCTGAATGCTTCCCTCAAATAGTTTAGATTTTTGTACAAGTGGGCCCGATCCTCCAAATCCAATGAGATATCATTCCCATTAGTGGCAGGAGATGCCTGCAAACAAGAGGTCATGGTGACATGGGAGAAAGATGTGGGTCTTATTGCTTGACTATAAGTGACCCTACTGAAGGAGAGGTTCTGATATCCAGTTAAACTGAGGTCTGTCGCCTTCATTACTGTGAATTAGAGCAAAGAGAAGTCACTAAGTGTGGCCACAAAAGAGCCTGCATCTAGAGGCATCCATCCAGATGCCATCCACATTCAATCAAAATTTATTAAGCACCTACTAGGAGTCATGCACTGTGCTAAATGCTAGAATGACAAAGAAAGGGGGGAAATTCCCTGATCTAAAGAAGCTGACAATTTAATTGGGAAAGACAGCATGAAAACAAGATTTGCAGGATATACACAGAATCCAGGGTGAATTGGAGATAATTGATGGAGAGAAGGGACTAGCATTTTCAGAGTATGAAAAAGCATTTACCTGGACTTAAAAGAAGCCGAGGCAATAAGGAGGTGAAAATGAGTAATGTTTACAAGCTATGCTATCCAAAAGCACCAATAAAAAATTGAGAAGAGGAGCCAGTAAAAACTTTCTTCCCCATATAAATTTAGTAGCATCTTTTTCATTGCATGACACTCAGCAATAATACCTCTCGCATTTACATAATATCTGTTTTCCATTGTTTATGGGTTGACATACTATACATAGAAGCCATAAAGAAACCAAATGGGAGAAAGTCATCAAGAACTTTGGTAATAATATCTATATAAAAATTTTGAAAATAATAGACACTTAACAAATGCTTTTCCAATAAAATTGAAGAAATTAACTAGTTAAAAAATACATTTAAATTGATACTGTTTGATTATATTCCTACTTTATGATATTTCTGAAATGGTATATTATCATAAAGCCAGAAGCAAATGTTGGGTATCACAATAAAGCAAGATGAACAACCCAAACCAGCCTATAGTATAGTCATAGTTTCCTGCCTCAATGCATAATTTATGCTGTCTATAAAACAAACACCTGGGCACCTTTAATTTAATTAGTTTGTATTGAACACTTAATTGTAGTAAGCCAAGATTTCAGACTAGTTTGACAGCTGTTTTCATTACTACTAATTAATCTCCATGTTGGGTTCCCTTTCATACCTTGCACAGATCTTAAAAGACTTTTTTTGTATTAAGAAACATTTGAAGCAAGATGAGATCATATCAATTTTATTACCCCCTTAATTTCTCATAAAGTCAAAAAGTCAGAGGTCTATTTTAGGAGGCATCTATTGGCATATTATCCACCTACATACAAGGAGTCGATTTGACTCTGTTTCAAAGTGGGAAATTAGACTGGGCTAATCTCTGCCTCTTTGAAACCTTCCTTTCTTTTCTAAATCCTTATAGTAACTATTAAAGGTACAATTTATTTGCCACTTAATCGCATATATTACTGTAACATGCCTTTTATTGTTGTCTTGAACTATTATGTAAATTTTTTCATCATTATTTCACTATTCAAGAGTTAATGTATCTTCCCCCTAGACCATAAACTCCTTAACAGTAGGAGGCTTCTTTGGGTCATCCACAGTGTATTTCATAAAGGAGATATTCAGTGTATATATCTACAGATTCATTTTGAAATCACATTAAGTATCAGTACATGTTGCAATAGTGCTATTAATAAAAACCTCAAATATTTTTGCCATATGATGAACAGAACAAAATAATTAATCCCCTAGCAATGTTTTTTAATCCAGCTGAGTTTCTAAAAGGCTTTTTTAAAACATTCACACTCTGAGAATTTGAAATTAATGAAGGAAAAACAATAGGATCAGCTAGTTACTACCTAAGCATTGATTTGTTTATTCTGATTTTAAGCAAAGCTGATAGTTCTAAACAACAAATGCTCACATTTGTTTATATTGACCTAAACATAAACACCTGGAAAATGGTTTCTAAAAATGTATTAGTTCATCAGATTTCACCTATCCTATCACATACTCCTTAAGAAAATAAATTTGGACAAACAATTAACATCAAAATAATGTTTTTATCAATATATGATATGCATATTGAAAGCTAAATCATAAAATTTTAAAGGAGAATTAGATGGAGTATCTTTCACAACTATGGTTAGGGGAGAGAATTGTTAACTATAAGAGGGGAAAAGAAGAAATCACAAAAAGATTAGCTGGAAAATTTTACTTACATAAAATTGAAAGATTTTTGCATTAAGAAAATCTATGCTACTAAGATAGGAAGGGAAGAAGTCAACAGGGGAAAAATCTGCATCAAATATATGTGAGAAAAGTCTGACATCTAAGATATAAAGGAAATAAAACACATAAATATATATATGATGAAGAACCATTCTCTGATACCTAAGTTGTCAAAGAATATGAACAATGTTTTTCAAAAGAAATCTGCAAGCTAAAACTATATGAAAGACTGCTCCAAACCAATGTTCCAAAAAGGAAATGTATATTTAAACAACTAAAGTTTTACTTTATCCCAGTAAAGACAACAACATGTGAGAATATAAAATGTTGGAGAGATTATGGAAAGACAGTCACACAAATGCACTCTTAATAGCATTACTTTATTGTTCCCATTTATTTTCATTTATAGTAACATAATATATAATATGTAATATGGCAATAATATATATTATTTGTTATAAATATACAATAAATTTTATTAAATATGCTCATCCAAAAGAAACAAATTCTCTCGTGCCCAAAAATCTAGAAGTCATTCTTTTTCCCCCTCCCTCTCACCTCTTTTCCCTCTCCATGAAAGCCAATAATATGATTTGGTTGTACATATATTATCATATAATACATGTTTCTCTGTTGGTCATGTTCTGAAACAATATATATTTGCTTACACTAGAGAAAAATTCATGAAGGAAATAAAGTAATAAATGGTATGCTTCAATCTGCATTCAGACTCCTTCTATTTCTTCTGAGGCAGTGGGAATCCTTTTTTGGCACAAGTCCTTTGTTGTTGTCCTGAATCCTTATTGGTAATAGTTGTCATTCATAGTTGATGATCATATATTATTTTTACTATGTACAACATTCTTCTGGTTCTGCACACTTCATTTTTCACCTCTTCATATATCTTTCCAAGTTTTTTGTGATCTTGTTTATCATTTCTTCTGAAAAGCAATTTGGAATTGTGATAAGAAGACTAAAAGCTACATATTTTTAAACCAGGAATCCCCCCTACTAGGCATATATTCCATAAATGCCAAAAAACTACAGTATTTTCTATAATGACAAAGAACTTGAATCCAATTAGGTGCTCATGGATTGTGGAAAGGCTACACAAATTGTGGTATAAACATTTAATGTAATAATTCTGTGCCATAAGAAATTATAAATATGGAAAATAAAACAAAGAATTAAAAGATTTCTATGAACCAATACAGAGTGAAGAATACAGAATAAGGAAAATGAAACACAATTATTAGAATAATGTAAATGGAAAGAAAAAATCAATTCTTGATGCAATGATATATAATTACAAAGGCCAAACTAAGCTCTAAAGAAGAAATTTGAGAATGTTCCTCCCTTCCTTCTTTGCAGAGGTGGAAGACTATGGCTGAAGAACCCTATACATATTATTTTGGATTCAGCTATACTATGTATAGTGGTAGCTAATTTTGCTGAGAGCTGCTAGGTGGCACAATGGATAGAGTGTCAGACCTGGAATCAAAAGACCTAGATTCAATATCTGACTTCAGACACTTATTAGGTGTGTGACCCTAGATAAGTCATTTAACACTTTTTGCCTCAGTTTCCTTACATATTAAATGAACTAGAGAAGGAAATGGCAAAAACACTGCAGTGTCTTTGCCAAGAAAGCTCCAAATGGAGTCATGAAGAGCTGGAGATAACAACTTTTGCTGAAGTTCTTTTTTTTCCTCTTTCTTATTTATTCTTTGTCCCAAAGGATGAAGGTCTAGGTTGGAGAAAGGGGGAAATATATATTAAGTGTGGAAAATTATATAGAAACAAAAAATTTCCAAAAAATGTAAATATATTTTTTATTTAAATAATTGTAAAATATGTTGCTGAGCTATTGCCAATACCTACAGAATCCAAAAGTGATAAAGAAATTCTACTTAAGTTGCCTAAATGTTTAAGTACCCATAAATATATGATTGTCCATATATTTATAAAACTGAACTCCAAACAAACTCTGTTTCTCAGGCAGCATATGCTTGCTAGAGGTGGTGAAGGGATTGGGAATGATTTTATATCACTGGAAATTCAAAGTATTATCAATCAACAAAATATTCCACATAATTCTTCATTATCCAAAAGACTTTGAACCTATATGACAGTTTTTGTCTTCAATGGAACATGCTCTAATAAAATCTGATTTAACATGAAGCTATTCTGGATCCTACCAAAAGGCTCTTATTATCAAAAAGAATATCATTATACTATTCTTAAAATAATTGATTTTATATATCACTATGATTTATCCAAATGTTTTTCCTCCTCCCATAAAGCTATCCTATATAATAATATTTTAAAGTCAAAAAAAAGAAAAGAAAGAGGAAAAAGATAACTAAATTCCACAAATAAATCCAAAATAAGTCCGAACATTCTATTTTGATTTTTTGTGGTTGTTCTCTGTTTATATTTTGTAGCCACCGTGTATATTGTTTTCTGGGTTCTGGTTACTTCATTCTATATCCATTCATGTAAATTTTTACATGTTCCTCTATATTTAACATTTCTTTTAGCCCAAAAATATTCTATAATATTCATATACCGCAATTTGTCTTACTCATCCTCTACTTAATAGCTATCTACTGTGATTCCAATTCTTTTCTATCACAAAAGTGATACATTATCATACTTAAAACATTTTGGGGGTTGCTATGACACTACATAATGAGCAGAAATAAATATTTGACCAATACTTACATGCTAGTACAAATAAAATTAAAGGAATCAAATAAAAAGCTCAAACATAAAAAAAATTTCATTTCCCAAAATGGACAAACAATATTTCAAATGGTTAATTTTACTGCAGAAGATGACTTTGAACACTACATCAATGGGGGGGGGAGTGGATTTTTGCTGTCTTAATATTGCTTGATGGCTTGTTCAATTTCTTTTTCTGTTATTGGATTATTTAACTATAGTATTTCTTCTGCTGTTAATCTAAGCAATTTATATTTTTGTAAATATTCATCCATATCACCTAGATTGCTATATTTATTGCCATAGAATTGGGCAAAATAGTTTTTAATGATTCCCTTAGTTTCCTCTTCATTAGAGGTAAGGTCTCCCTTTTCATCTTTGATACTGTTAATTTGGCTTTCTTCTTTCCTTTTTTATTAGATTTACCAGTATTTTGCCTCTTTTATCTGTTTTTTCAAAATACCAGCTTCTAGTCTTATTTATTCATTCAATAGTTCTTTTACTTTTGATTTTATTAATCTCCCCTTTGATTTTTAGTATTTCTAATTTAGTTTTCATCTGAGGATTTTTAATTTGTCCATTTTCTAGTTTTTTAAGTTGCATGCCCAATTTAGTAACCTCTGCCCTCCCTAATTTGTTAATATATGTACTCAGTGATATAAATTTTCCCCTTAGAAATGCTTTGGCTGCATCCCATAGATTTTGGTAAGAAGTCTCATTATTGTCATTGTCTGCAATGATTTTATTAATTGTTTCTGTGATTTGTTCTTTCACTAACTTATTTTGGAGAATCATATTATTTAATTTCCAATTAGTTTTTGGTTTGCCTCTCCATGTATTCTTACTAGTAACTATTTTTATTGCATTATGATCTGATAAGGTTGCATTTATTATTTCTGTTTTTTGTACTTGTTTGCCATGTTTCTATGCTCTAGTACAGGGGTCAGCAATATATGGCTCTTTCTGCAGGAGCCATAAAGTCAATTTTTTTTCAGGCGCTGTTAGAGGAGCTTGCACTGTTACAGGAGCATGCACTGTGAGCACTGTACAGCTCTCACGAAATTACATTTTAAAAAATGTGGCATTTATGGCTCTCAAGACCAAAAAGGTTGCCAACCCCTGCTCTAGTACATGGTCTATCTTTGTGAATGTGACATGTGCTGCTGCTAAAAAGAAGGTGTATTCCTTTTTGTCCCTATTTATTTTTCTCCATATATCTATTAAGTCTAATTTTTCTAGGATTTCATTCACCTCTCTTATCTCTTTCTTATTTATTTTTTGGTTTGATTTATCTAGGTCTGATAGGGGAAGGTTGAGGTCACCCACTAGTATAGTTTTGCTATCTATTTTGTCTTTGAGCCCCACTAGCTTCTCCTTTAGAAATTTGGATACTATACCATTTGGTGCATACATGTTGAGTACTGATATTTCTTCATTGTTTATACTGCCTTTTATTAGGATGTAATTACCTTCCCTATCTCTTTTGACTAGATCTATTTTTACTTTTACTTTGGCTCTGTCAGAAATCATGATTGCAACTCCTGCCTTCTTTTTCTCAGTTGAAGCCCAATAGATTTTGCTCCATCTTTTCATTTTTACTCTGTGTTTGTCTGCCTATCTCATGTATGTTTCTTATAGACAACATATGCTGGATTTTGGTTTCTAATCCACTCTGCTATTTGCTTCCATTTTATGGGTGAGTTCATCCCATTCACATTCAGAGTTATAATTATCAACTGTGTATTCCCAGACATTTTGATTCTCTCTCCTTGTCCTGCTCTTTCTTATTTCACTATTTCCTTCTACACCAGTGTTTTATTTTTAATCAATTCCCCTAATCCCCTCCCTTATTGTACTTCCCTTTCTCTCTTCTCCCTTCTTATTCTTCTTTAGGGTCTTTTTAAGCTACCCACCCCCCGCCTTCTCCCTTTCTACTGTTGCTTCCCGCTCCACCAGTCCTTTTGTTACCCTTCTACTTCTCTATAGGGCACAAATCAATTTTCTGTCCCAATAGATCTGATTGTTTTTCCCTCTTTAAGCTGATTTCAGTGCACTTAAGTATTAAATATTTTCTCTCTCCAACCTCTTTACCCTTCCAGTGATTTGTTATTCTCCCCTGTTAGCCCCATGCGCTTCTTTATGGAATATAAATTTATAAATATAAATCCATTTTGTTTGTTTTCCCATTTTTCTTAATATCATCTCTTTTTTTCGCTCTAGTTTTGTATATTTTTATACATACACATATATATGTATATATATAGACACTTCATCCTATACAGTTTGTCACTGCTCCCTCTAAATAAAAAGAAATTGAACAAGCCATCTAAGAACTCCCTAAGAAAAAAATCACCAGAGCCTGATGGATTCACAAGTGAATTCTATCAAACATTCAAAGAACAATTAATCCCAATACTATCCAAATTATTTGATATAATAAGCAAAGTAGGAGTCCTACCAAATTCCTTTTATGACACAAATATGGTACTGATTCCAAAGCCAAGTAGATCAAAAACAGAGACAGAAAATTACAGACCAATCTCCTTAATGAACATAGATGTAAAAATCTTAAATAGATTACTAGCAAAAAGACTCCAGCAAGTGAGCACGAGGGTTATTCATTACGATCAGGTGGGATTTATATCAGGAATGCAAGGATGGTTCAACATTAGGAAAACCATTCACATAATTGACCATATCAACAAGCAAACCAACAAAAACCACATGATTATCTCAATAGATGCTGAAAAAGCCTTTGACAAAATACGACACCCATTCCTACTGAAAACACTAGAACGTATAGAATAGAAGGACCTTTCCTAAAAATAATAAACAGTATATATCTTAAACCATCAACAAGCATCATATGCAATGGGGATAAATTAGCAGCATTTCCAATAAGATCAGGTGTGAAACAAGATGCCCATTATCATCTCTATTATTTAACATTGTACTAGAAACACTACCAGTAACAATTATAGAAGAAAAAGAAATTGAAGGTATTAAGACTAAGCTATCACTCTTTGCACATGATATGATGGTATACTTAAAAAATCCTAGAGAATCAACTAAAAAGCTATTAGAAATAATCAACAACTTTAGCAAATTTGTAGGATATAAAATAAATGCAGATAAATCATCAGCATTTCTATATATTTCCAACACATCACAGCAACAAGAGGTAGAAAGAGAAACACAATTTAAAATCACCCTAGACAATATCAAATACTTAGGAATCTACCTACCAAAAAAAACACAGGAATTATATGAACACAACTACAAAACACCTTCCAAACAATTAAAACTAGATCTAAACAATTGGAAAAACATTGACTGCTCATGGGTAGGACTAGCTAACATAATAAAAATGACCATTCTACACAAATTAATTTACTTATTTAGTGCCATACCTATCAAACTACCAAAAAAACTTCTCTACTGAATTAGAAAAAAAACTAAAACAAAGTTCATTTGGAAGAACAAAAGATCAAGAATATCAAGGGAAAGAATGAAAAAAGTCATGAAGGAAGGTGGCCTAGCAGTACCAGATATTAAACTATACTATAAAGCAGGGGTCATCAAAACAATATGGTACTGGCTAATAGACAGAAGGGAGGATCAGTGGAATAGACTTGGAGTAAGTGATGTCAGCAAGACAGAGTATGATAAACCCAAAGAGCCCAACTTTGGGGACAAAATTCACTATTTGACAAAAACTGCTGGGAAAATTGGAAAACAATATGGGAAAGATTAGGTTTAGATCAACATCTCACACCCTACACCAAGATAAATTCAGAATGGGTGAATGACTTGAATATAAAGAAGGAAACTATAAATAAATTAAGTGAACACAGAATAGTATATTTGTCAGATCTCTGGGAAAGGAAAGATTTTTAAACCAAGCCAGAGTTAGAGAAAAATTACAAAATGTAAAATAAATGATTTTGATTATACTAAATTAAAAAGCTTTTGTACAAACAAAAACAATGCAACCAAAATCAGAAGGGAAACAACAAACTGGGAAAAAATTTTTATAACAAAACCTCTGACAGGGGTCTAATTATTCAAATATACAAGGAGTTAAATCAATTGTATAAAAAATCAAGCCACTCCCCAATTGATAAATGGGAAAGGGACACGAATAGGCAATTTTCAGGTAAAGAAATCAAAAGTATCAATAAGCACATGAGAAAGTGTTCTAAATCTCTAATAATTAGAGTAATGCAAATCAAAGCAACTTTGAGGTACCACCTTACACCTAGCAGATTGGCTAACATGATAGCAAAGGAAAGTGTTGAATGTTGGAGGGGATGTGGCAAAATTGGGACATTAATGCACTGTTGGTGGAGTTGTGAATTGATCCAACCATTCTGGCTGGCAATTTGGAACTATGCACAAAGAATCCTAAAAGATTGCCTGCCCTTTGATCCAACCAAACCATTGCTGGGTTTGTACCCCAAAGAGATCATAGATGAAAATACTTATACAAAAATATTTATAGCTACACTCTTTGTGGTGGCAAAAAAACTGGAAAATGAGGGTATGCCCTTCAATTGGGGAATGACTGAAAAAATTGTGGTATCTGCTGGTGATGGAATACTATTGTGCTCAAAGGAATAATAAACTGGAGGAATTCCATGTGAACTGGAACAACCTCCAAGAATTGATGCAGAGTGAAAGGAGCAGAGCCAAAAGAACATTGTACACAGAGAATGATACACTGTGGTAAAATCAAATGTAATGGACTTCTGTACAAGCAGCAAAGCAATGACCCAGGACAATTCTGAGGGACTTATGAGAAAGAATGCTACCCACCTTCAGAGGAAGAACTACAGGAGTGGAAACACAGAAGAAAAACAACTGCTTGAACACATGGATTGATGCAGACACTATTTGAGACATAGACTCTTAATGACCACCCTAAAAAAATTATCAATAATATGGAAATAGGTCTTGATTGATGACACATGAAGAAACCAGTGGAGATGAGTGTCAGCTATGGAGGAGTAGGGCGTAGAGGTGGGAGAACAAGAACATGAATCATGTAAAAAATTTTCTAAAAAATTAAAAAAATTAAAAAATACATAAATACATAAAATAAAAAATACACAAAGAAATAAACAAAAAATATTTCTTGAAATCAAGCAAAATATCATATATTTTATTTAAGACATTATAAGAAGAGGTCAATGGCAGAAAAGAAGTTAACAAGTCTTGATTAATGCCATTTTGAAAGAAGGTCTCACGTGGAATGATCCTTAGATCTATGTTCAGTATCTTTATTAATAACTTGTGTAAAGTCATGGGTAGCATGCACACAGAAAATGTAAATGACATTCATTGCTTTAAAAATGTTTGTTGACAAGAGGGTTAGCTATAACTTAGAAGACAATACAGGATTCAAAATTTTGAATTTTAGAATGTTGAGTCCAATATAATGATAAAATTGCATAGGGAAAAAATGATGTCTTTCAAAAAAATCAGTTCATAAGAACAACAGTTTACCTAAAAATAGAGGTAGGAGATTTGTCTAGAAGATCAGTAAAATACTAAGTATTCTATAGAAACCTAAAAAACAGTGAAAACTTTAGATGCATTGAGAGGCAGGGTTTCTAGAAATAAGGACGCAATGGTTCCATGGTATCCTCCTTTCACCAGGCCTAATCTAGAATACTGTGTTCTGTTAAGAGCTTTGACATTCTAGGAAGAGAATTTCTCCAAAGATGTCAAGTCTCCACCCCTTTGATTATTCAAAATTGGTCAAGGGCTTAGAGTTAGTTCACGCCCCATTGAGGATTTGTGGAAGCAATCGTGACTTTATCCTGGAGATGAGAATACTTTCCCTTTTAGCTTTCTTGAAGTCAACTATCACATGAAAAAGGGCTGTTCTGCCTGTCCTGCCTGTAGAGGGTAGAATTAGGAGGAATCTATAGAAATTGAAGAAAGCATATTTGTTCATAGAAAAATTAGAGACCTCAGGAGTGTCTAAGTGCTAACATGTATAGTACAGATTATATGAAGATTATATCCATTTTAGCCTTCATAGGCTCTAGATGATAATACAAATTAATCAGTAATTTTTGCAAGTTTGGAGGTTCTTAAGAAGTATAACTTGAATTAGGCCTTTAAAAATGGGTAGGCTTTTACCTAAATAGAGAAGAGGAAAAAGAAAGGGAGAGGAGGAATCAGAATGATCTATTTCCATCTTCTTTGCTGGGAGCACCTTTCAAGCTTATTTCCTGCTTTTTAATTATGACTCAATCCTTCCCACAAGAAAGGTGTTCCTATGACTAAAAGTCCTCCCAACCAAGAGCCCAAGGGAAGGAAAACTTTCTAAATCACTAGTGTGCCTTCCAATTTTCATTCCCTTTGGGAATCAAGCTGCTATAAGCATGTAGGAGTAAGAATCATCATCAGAGATGATGCATATGAGTCATCATGCTCCAATAAACCATGTGGAAAGAGTGTCTGAGCTGCAGGGGAAAGCTACTCCCAAAGTTGCACATTTCTCAAAGTTTAGTGGAGACAGATGAGTTAAAGGAGCATCCCTCCCAGACTGGTTCAAGTTCATCTCTAGCCATTAAAAATTTGTAGAACAAGGGGCAGCTGGGTGGCTCAGTGGATTGAGAGCCAGACCTAGAGATGGGAAGCCCTGGATTCAAAAATATGGCCTCCAGCATTTCCAAGCTTTGTGACCTTGGGCAAGCCACTTAACCCCTACTGCCTAGTCCTTACCACTCTTCTGCCCTGGAATTAATACACAGTATTGATTCTAAGACAGAAAATAAGAACTGTTTTGGGTTTTTTTTTTAATCCACGGGACATGCCTTTTGCATAGCAAAAGAAATGTTTTCAGAAATGATTACTATATTTTTGTTTCTACACTATAATGCTACATGCCTCTAAAAGGCAAAAACCACTTGATAAAACTTCCGTGAAATAGCCCAAGTACACATAGTGTGTTCAGAAGCATCTCTTTTTTGTTTATCCCATTTTCTCACTTATATTAGCACCATAGATGACAAAAATGAGAAAAAATGCTCTTTCCCTTGTCATTTCTAATCTTCCTGGTTCTGCAGTTATTAAGCATATCATAATGGGCCACATCGGAGAGTAGATCATGCTCTCTATTAGGAAAGAAAGGAAAGGAGAGCAGTTTCTAGAAGGGCTTCATGCCTGGTATGTGTTACTTGCCAATTGATCTTTGGACTCTGCCTATTACTTCTACATCATTGGTGTGTTGTTAAATGATTTAAACACTGCTGAGGCCACTCAAGGAATCCTAACACAGCCTCTGCATACTCCATTCTAGACCCCCCATTTCTGACTCTACTGAAATTTCTTTAAATTAAAAAGGGGGAAAAAATCTTCCATTCCTAGGAAACCAGTAGGTTCGTCTGCTGCTTTTGAATAAAATCTCTATGATCCTCATCTTACCAAAGAGAGGAGTTAAGAACAAAAGGTCAGCAATTGAGTGGAAGGGACAGAACGGTCAGCTGGGAGTCCTTTGTGCTTGGTGTTGAAGCCAGAAGTCATAAACTAAAGTCAATTAATTCCAGTGACATATCAGAAGGGAGAGGAAGGAAAGGAAGGAATTGCTTCATTATTAAGTAAGAATCGCAATAGGGTTAATATCAACCCTCCATAGAAATGAAAGGAAATACAAAAAGAGACCGCTCTACAGTCTAATGGATGGGGAACGTTGGAGCTGAACAAAGATTTCTACTGTAATTACCATGATTTGTAATCGAATAAATTAGCAAAAGTGGTTTAGGTATCAAGCCCCTTAAATAGAAACTGGAATGAAGAAGTAGATCCACGCACAACTTTTTATAAAATGGGATATTCACATGTCTGATGCAAACTCAATCCACAGGTTATGACTCATCCATTTCATCTGCTACCCAGCTCTAGGCACAGAAGACAAAGCTGACTGCTCTCCATCATCGCCATGTTCCTTCTATGTTCACAGATTTTATCCAGCCTCATTGTTCCCTCAGTGAGGTCTCTGATTCAGTAGCACACACTGGCCTCTCATTACAGCCTTCCTGTGGTTCAAAACAAATGATCTCCAAGATATCGACCCTGCCTGGGAAGGCAAGATTAGTACATCTACTCAGGTTAAAAATAGGCATAGAAGCATTAGATGAAGTCAAATTGTATTCAGGACGCCGAGGGAGCTGATACACTCCTAAACTATTCTTTTCATCACCTTAATTCTACACCCAACCTCCAAACAGAGTTCTTAAAACCCTGGGTCAAATAGCAACACATACTCCCTACCCATCGTCCCGTGTCATGTAGGTCAAGTCACTACAGTTTTGTTTTCTTTTGTTTTCCATAGCACTCAGTGCATGTTACAAGGCTGAGTTAGCATCGCTGACAAGTAGGAAAAAAAACGCAATGCTGAACTCTGAGTGTCCAAAGCCAGTGAGACTCTAAATGGAATTACCTTTGTAAAACAATTGTTTTTCTATGAAAAGATATCAAGCAAAACTCTATCCATGTGTGCTTTTTATGCCCTCAATTTTTAACTTGATGTCTCCACTGAAAAATATAAAAGAATTGCTCTCCTTGGAATCAGAGAGAAGACATATAATGTTGACTATATATCTGCATCTCATTTGAATTTGTTCTAAGCTATTTATTTTCTATATTATATATGGTCCACTTTGAAGAGGTTTGGGCTCTTATCTAATAAATCACTTGGGCCTTAGTCATCAAAATGTACTTAAAAAATTAATATTGATAGGATAGCACCTAGAAAGAAGCTGCTTAGTAATTATTTGTTGATTTGGGTAACAATACAAAGAGTTGAGGAATAATCTTGTGTAAAATTCTGTTCATTGCTCTCTGAGAAAAACTGAAACAGATTTTCATGCATCAAAAGACAGTTAAAACAACACCATCCTTAACAACTGCCAAATATGAGCTACTGGAACTCCAGAGGACAAAAATATATTAATGCTATATAAGTGGAAATTTTATATCCATTGGACTTCATTTCCCAAAATTCTCCCCTCATCTCAAGGTTCCTTTTTCCCCTGTTTGTTTACCTGCATCCTTTATGTTATTGTATTTAAGTTTTGGGGAACGCCTCTCTTGCGCTCTCTCTCTCTCTCTCTCTCTCTCTTTGCCAAAAGAGGAGCTTGGGTAAGCTTCTCTGCTTTCTCTAGCTCTCTAGTTAAATATTAATAAATTTTTATAAATATTATACTTTGGAGATATTGAATATTAATTTTAAAATCTACAATGCTAACCACAAAAGCAGTTGTCCTACATAGAATTCCTCCACCTTCAATTAGTCTAATATTTTAACTACCAAGAAAGTCCCCTCCTACAAGGCAAGGCCACTTCACTAGTTGCAGTGGGTTTAGAAGAAAGATTTCTTCCTTCACGCTTCATGACTCTAATAATTCTTCAGGAGGCATAGCTGAGAAATCAATGTTAAATGGCACTGCAAACAATATAGTGTCTGTCTGCACATTACATCTTCTATAGCACAGACACCATCATCTCAAACATAGTGAAAAGAACCCATCCCGATTGAGTTCTAAAAGACTTAGCAATGACCATATCTGATGATGAAAACGAACTTTAAAAGTGGATAAAAGAGCAGCACTTAGAATATACTGTTAGTTTTATAAATCCTCATTATTCCTGGATTAAGATTAAAAGAAGTCTTGACATTTCCCCCCATCAGTAATTCCTTAAGACTGATTGAACATGGAGTGGCACAATGCATACTTGGAAGCCTTTTTAGAAATTATGTAAAGATATACAAAGGATTTGTGATTTTTGTCACTATGGGGAACTCTTGGTTTGGGAACTCCATCCACCAATGCAGAAGAACAATCCATCTATGATTGAATATGTAAATTCTGGAGTTGCCTGAGACACAAAGAAGTTAAGGAATATATAATGTCAAAGACTCCAAAGGAGTTCTTCCTAGCTCCAAGCCCAGCACTCTCTCCACTGTACTCCCTAACTGCTAATTATGTCCTTCAATTGTGAAGAGGACCAATGACACCACAAGGGTAGGTTCAGGGTACCATGTGTTTGGCTGTGGCTGATCAGTCCAGTACAAGATTAGCAGGCAGGCTTTCCTCTGAGTCAGGCACAAGTATGCTCTTAGAATATTTGGGATGGGTTTATATAACTCACATTTCTTTTGTGCTACAGTGATTCTGCTTTGCTACTGGAGGATGTCTTTTTGGATGTGGGCATACCATGCTGGGCAGCCATGTCCTGTGCCAACATCTCCTATGTCTCACAATGCCTAGTAAAATTTTCAAAGAGACCTTGAGAATGTCCTTGTACCAGTTCTTCTAGACATCCTATGAGTGCTTGTCTTTCCTATGTTTTCCATAAAATAGTCTTTTAGGTAATTGTGTAGTTTGTCATTTAGGCAACAATCTAAAACATTTCTATGATTCCCTGAAGACTATTTATGGACCAAAAATCTCTGGTGTGGCAGTTATTTAAGACAGAGCTAAATACTTCAAGTAATTTTTAAAAGAACACCACAATCATTCTTCCTCTGAAACATTCAAAATCAATACCAAATTTTATCCAAAGTTTCTTGTTTATTTGCCATTGAAAAGTAGGTGTCTTTGGTAAAGATGAGTAGCTAAATATAAGCTACATTCCTTTTATATCCTATTCAATGTCACAATCAATTCAAGGCAACCAGATGTAGCTTCTAACCAATGTTTTCCTGTGACTACAACCTGGCAGTGCTATCCATAAGTATGGTCAAGAAAATGTGATAACCACCTTCTGGAATAACAATGCAATTTCCCCATAAAAGGAATCTTAATGGGAAGATAAATCATGTTGACAGCTTGTGAATCATTTGAATTCCTCAGGCAATTTCTTTACTGGTAACCCTTCCATATCCAATTTAGGATACAGGTTAATATGAAATCCTGTGCTACTAATCACAAGATTTGATCAACCATAAATGGAAAGCCAAGAAGATTACTTAACAATAAATCTTGCAGGGAAGGCAGCACAGGAAAATCAGGGATCTGGAGTGATGAAGGAATCAGGGTATGAGTACTAGAGGTGTACAGGCTTCTAGGCAAAAGACACCAGCACTGAGAAAATCTTAGTCCCTAATAGACTTGTGATCAGAACAAACTGAAAAAAGGACATGGTCATGGAGTTCATGAATGTCCTCCTGACACCTCCAGCTCAATATCTCCAAAGCCAAAATCATCATCATCAACTCCTTTTTCTACCCTGACCTCTCCATCTCACCTCCCAAAGTAAAATCAATTCTTCTTGTCTACCTTCTCTCTTTAAAATACATAATCTCAAAACAGTCATCCAGGCTAGAAAGCTCAAAAAAGTCTTAATTCAGTCACTCAACTTATACTTATTAAGCAGTTATTTACATGCAAGCACTAGCTTACAATCTTTAAGGATAAATAGTACATATACATGTAAATACAAAGTCATTTTGGAGAGGAGGAATCAGGAAAGACTTTGTGTAGAAGATGGCATTTGAACTGAATCTTGCAAAAAGATATAGATTCTAAGATGTGGACACGAGGAAAGAGTAGATTTTAAATATGTAGAAGAGCCCCCGTTGAAGTATGGAGATAGGAGATGTAATTCCATTTCAAGAGAATAAAAAAAATCCATGAAGAAAGGATGTGTGGAGGACAACAATGTACAAAAAGCTTTTCAAGGTGGACTGGATTTAAATAGAACCTTAAATACTAGACAGAGGAATTTGTATTTAAGCTAGAGATAATAGGAAGCCACAGTAACATCTCAAGCAGGAGAATTTCATGAATAGAACTAGGAATATTCCTTTTAGCTAGAATATGGAAGATCAAGATCCTTGAGGCAGTAAAATCTTTTGGGAGGCTATGATAGTACTCCACATGAGAAGTTATGATGGCCTGAACTCAGGTGGCAACCAGATAAGTGAAGAAGATAAGGAATTGGACACAAGAAATTTTATAAATGAAGACAAGATAGAGCAAATGAATATATATGAAAGGAGAAGAGTAAGGAAAGGTGAAAAGTCAAGAATGTATCTGAGGTTATGAACCTAAGTGACTGGAAAGATGGCAATGTGTTCAACTGGAAAAGGTACGGTTGGAAGACTTCTAGGAAATATAATGAGCTTTATTTGCTGTTAAGAAAAGCTGATTAATAATTAAAATTGTCCCCTATGTGGAATGAACTTCCTTAAAAGCAGCTCCTCCCCCAAAAAAGAAATCCATATAGGTTTTCGAGCAAAGAATCAATGATGATTTGTTTTCCTATGTGGTAGAAGGGATTTGTCATCACTTAGGCAGCTGGTGGCACAATGAATAAAGCAGTGGGACTGAAGCCAAAGCCGGCGGCAGACACATATTAGTTGTGTGACCCTAATCTCTATATACCTTGGTTTCCTCTACTATAAAATGGAGATAATTATAACAGCTACTTCCCAGAGTGTCTTCAAGGACCAAATGAGATAATTTTTATTCAGTGATTAGTACAGTCCCTGGTATATACATAGGAGAAGCCATGTAAATGTTTATTCTCTTTATTTTCCTTCCCATGTACATGTTGAAGGAACTCTGCAGTTCCTTCCAACCCTGTGATTCTGGGGTCTCCCTGCCTTATCTCTACTCCTCCTTATTCCTACTAGAATCAAAGTAATATTCCTAAATCTCTAATCATGTAATTCTGCTGCTCCAACTTTCAATGCCTTCTCAATGTCTAAAAAATAGAATCTAGGCTTCTGGATTTCCCATTCAAAGGTCTTTATTATTGGATCTAATCAAGGGATGTGCTGGAGCCACTCATTCCAGCTCAGGAGAGCCAATTGTTCAACTTTCAATGTGAGCATTTACATCTCAAAAATCAGCAAATGTTACAAATCAGGGTTTGATGTGTTGTATTGTAAGTTGTTGAGACTTCAGAGAGTGATAAAGGAAATGTTAATAATGTAGATTATACCCCCAAAGTGTATCATTTGTTTTCAGAGAGCCAGTTGGTAAATATGGACCATTATATCACCAGATCTTTCCAGTTTTATATTTCACTACTCTCATCTCTCCACATATATTACATCCAAGCCAGTCTGGAAGATGTGCTGTTCCTAGAACAGAATAAGACTTTCTGACTCTTTGTCCATGCTATTCCTTTTGCTAAGAATACTCTGTATTCTTGGACAAACCACCCTCTTCCATTGTTGTGACATCAGAGAATATCACTAAAGAGATCACAGACTGGCCAAAAAAAAGGCAGTCAAAAGACCTTTATTAAGTGTCTACCATGTGCCAAGTACTGTGTTATGCAACAGGAAAACAAAAAGCCCCTGGTCTCAGGGAGTTTTATTGTCTCAGGACAATACTCTTCATTTTAGCCCTGTACTGATCAATTCATGATAAAATAAAATCTTGGAAAACTGGCTAACCTCAGAGAACTCTTGAATAGGCCTCTGAACCAATTGTTTTAATTATAAAATCTATTGAAATTCTGTGGTGAAGGCCATATTCAATAGTTTACATAGTATTTAATCATGTTAAACTAAAAAAAATTAGTATAATACTTCTTCTTACTGCCCAGCTTTTCTGTTATCAATTTATTTAACCAGACCTCATTCCTGTTGCCAGAAGAGGAGCTTTGACAATAAAATAAAACAGAGAACAACCAGACCTTTACCATAAAACTCCTAGACTACTGCTAAACTACTCTAGTTTAAGTTTAAATTCTCTGAGTATACAGTTATAAGAAATCAAGACCAAGTATCAATAGCATTAAACCACAGTGCCCCCTGGAGTGCATACTAACACAAGACAGCACTTCAAAGTTAAGTGGAAAAATTATTTTTTTTGATGAGTAAAAATTTTGAAAATGCTTTGATTTCATCTTAGGTTAGCCTTTAGAATGTTTCAAAATATAAATTTCTAAAATTAATTTGTCAATCCCCCTCAACTCCATCTCTCACATTTGACTCAAGCTATAATCAAATCAATTGAATTAACTATATTTCTTACTCCAAATAATCTCCTCTTCCCATTCCCCAAAGCAAAAGCACTCAAGGGCTTATGAACTCAGAACCAAATTTAGTAGTTGACCCTATCTTTAATGTAAAATTTGAACATTCCTTACTCATAGAAATGAAAGGCTTTATATTTGCCATATATTTACTGGGTAAAGCAAGTTATTTAGAAAAACCATGGTATACCACAAATCATACAATTGCAAAAGCAAAATAAAGATTATCCAGTTAAAAGTCTATTCATTTATAGGAAATGGTGAAAGGGGCATGATACTTGGAATCAGGAAAGACCTAGGTTCAAACTACCTCTGATGCTAATTAGTTATGCAACCATGGGCAAGTCACAATATTGTTGAGTCTTAAGTTTCCTTATACCTAAAATAGAGACAATAATATCTGCATCTTAAGAAGATTTATTCTTAGTGTATCATTTTATATTTTTATTTCTAAATAATGTTCTAATTATATTATTTGGGACTCAGTATTTTCTCAAACCTCTTTCCTTATTCCTTATTCCTTATTCCTGACAATCCAAGGAATACTCTCATATTCCCTACTCCAGAGCAGCTTCCAAAACTGAGACAACTAAGACTGAATATCTAAGATTCAACTTTAACAGTAAATAAATCTGGTTTTAGTCAAATATGTCTGGGGGCAGCAAGGCAATGTCCTTGAGTCCCTCATTGGGGTGAATGGAGAAAGTCACTCTTACTGATTTCTTCATCTAGATATTGGAATCCTACGATCAGGCATGTGCTTTTCCCATCATCAAGAAGGAATCAGAGAGGAACTAGAAAATATTAGCCCACTTCTTCATTAGAGATTTCTTAGAAAGAACTGAATAATGAGTTTCCAAAATTGTACTGTACTTATTAACTCAAGATGCTAAATGAATTTATCTTTGATCACCAAGAAAGATCACTGACCAATTAATTTATTGCTTATTGTTAGCCTGATCAATAAATTGATTTTCTCACCCAGAACCTAGTCTCTTGAAATTTTGAATTATCACAATTTGTAAAGAATGGAACAGGAACAAGCCTGGACAACTTACCCGGGTTTAAAGATGTGGCCTTTGTTTGCTACTTTGACTATGTCTTCTCCATAGGAATGGACATGGTGGTAATGATTAGGTCAAGCAAATGGAGATCTAGGATGCACCCATTAAAGTGGACCTATATAAAAGAGAACAGCAGAGATAAGAGTAAAGTAAACTGGAAAGGAGTTGAGGCAGAAAAATTAGAAGCGAACCCAAATCTCAGAGGAAGCAAAAAGAAGAATGAAGTATGCCCCTTTGTATCACCCCCCAGCTATCCCACTCATATTCAGCCCCAGATATAGTAGTCATTAGAAGGACACTAGTCACTCGGTCTCACAGCCAGAGAGATGACATCAGCCAAGGACAAAGATTTTCATCTTTTCTAGCTAGTAAGAAATCTTGTACCTGAACCTTTAGCAAAGCAGTGTGGAAGCTCCTGCCTTCCAAGATGGCAATCACAGAATGATCATCTTGCTCAACCCTCCAATATTACAGATCATGAAATGGAGCAGAAGAGTAATTAAGGAACTTATCAGAAATGCTACAAGGAGGAAGCAGCAGATAAGAAATTTGTATCTAGATTCTCTATCTTCAAGTACTCATTCTACTGTTTTGTAAAGAGAAAAAACCCAAGTGGTAGGAGTTGAAGATCTCTCTGGCCTTCTGAAGAATGGTAATGTCAAGAGTTCCAAAACTATGGATGGATCTCCTGTTCTAGGAGTCGGAGAATCAGCAAGGGACCAAAATTAAGCTTTACCTCTACTACTACTACTGCTATTCCTGTAAATTATGTAGACAACTTTTTCATTTTGCAAGAGGACGTTCGATTAGATATGGAATACAGGTTTTAGCATTCCCATGTTTTGCTTAGGTCAAACCTGTCAGTTGCCCTAGATGGAATGTTGAGGGTGGCATGCGCCACATGGCAGATACCAACTGGCAGTTGAACTGAGACTATAAAAGGCCCTGGAAACCCAAGGCTGGGTTCTGTTTCCCCTGACTTCACCCTGAGCACTCACTTACCCCTAACCCCCTCTGGGCCCTGGGCAGAGGGAGGTGGAATATGGGAAATTAGGCCTTAGGATAGAGTAGAGTTTTAGGACTTAACTTCAAGAGCAAATCAGTATTATCTATTATCATCATTTACAAGCTAGCCAATAGATCTACTCACTTTCCTAACTAGAGACCACTTTGCTCTAGCTGAGGGCTACTAGCCCTCCGTCAGCCAAGACCTTCCAAGGACCTTCTACCAGCTTCAGCTGTAAATCCATTGCAACTGATTAGTGTTACCAAGCCCTCTTACCATTGCCTTGTTCCTTCCCCAGTGACCAATAAATCCCATAGCCTTTAACCAGAGAATCCTGTGGCTATTCCCTTACCATCAAAGGCTAAGGAGGACAGGCAACAAGAAGGGAATTCTGAGCTGTTAAGTTTTAAACAAACTCCATAGTTGAGGGCAAGAAGTTCTATATCCACTTCCTGACAGTCTGCTATAACCAATAGGAGGCTTTAACCTCAGTGGGGGGGGGGGGGTTGCCGGCTGCCTGACACCTTAAAGGAGCCTAGTGGTAGCAGTGAGGTTTCACTGGGCACTCAGCTTTCAGGGTTTGGATCCTTGTACTTTCATAAACAAGTTTCATACCCTACTGAGGTTGCCCACTCCAGCATAACAACCAACACCAACCTCCTACTAGCCTTGTTACTGGCTCAAGGCCCCATTGACCTCACCTTTATTTATATATATGTAAATATATATAAATATATATATATATATAATCTAAGCTTTCTTTCAACACCAAATGCTATGATTCTACTTTAAAACTTTTAACTATGAATTAAGTTAGAGACTAGACCCATAATTTCAATGATAGAGAAAATTCCAGATGAAATTCCCTCTACCAAAACAGAATAACACCTTCTCTAGACCTTAGAGTCTCACAGAGTTGCCTAGATCAGTGATGTCAAACTCAAATAGAAATAGGGGACATTAAATCCACATATAAGATCCCTGAAGCTACATATAGACTTAGAAAACTACATATTAACACTTCCTATGTTCTATTTTATTTTTTTATTTTGTTAAATATTTCCCAATCATATTTTAATCTGATTCCAGTGCACTAAGACTCTGGGGAATGTTTAATACTAGATCACACTCCAGGTCATAGTCAGAACCTTTCAGAGATGGGAGTTGAACCCAGGTCTTCCTGACTCTGAGGCTAACTCTCTGTCCACTACACCACACTGACTTAAATATTTGACAAGGGAAAAGAATTCAATGATTTGTCCAAGGGCATCCAGTTCTTGATGAAGCCAGGTCCAGAAATGGTAGATTTCCAATATGATTCCAAACAAGACGGGACAGGATATAAAGAATAATTTAAAAGTACTAAACTTGCAAATTCCAGTGAAAAGAGATGAACAAACCATTGAGAGTATGTTATTGTCTAAATTAAGTGACTGAGCTTTCAAACACAATTAAAGATTTAATCAAAACCCTAATTTTATTAATTCATTAACTAATTCATTAATTTACAGTTTATGTCCTTTGACTTATATCATAAATTATTCCCATCAATGTCATATCTCTACAAATGTTTAAGGAACCAATAGAGGATTACACTAGTAACCAGGGAAATGTAAAATGCATCCTCAGAAAGTACCTAAAACCGTGGTCAATATTTCCTACATCCCCTTCCAACAAATAGGAAAATTCCACACCTCAGCTATGTGCACCTGCAATTAGCTAGACTCTCTGTGCCAATTAAGTACATGTAACAATTATGTTGGTGTGAGGAAAACTGGCTAGCTGTTCTCATAAAATAAGGGCTAAGTAGATAATTATGCCTGCAGTTAAGTAATTAAAGACATAACTGAGATAAGTGTCTACACTTTTTAAAATTCTGGAATATTTGGGGAAGGATTTTGATCAAGAGAGAGAGAAAGAAAGACTTTAAAAGCCTGCTTCTTAGTTCTTAAATTTTATTTCAGAAGCTTTGCTACTGAAAAAGGAGTACTGTATATCCCCTCAATTTCAATTAACAAAACTAACAAGAAGTTATACCCATGATATACTTATCAGGTAAGAATATATCTTTAGTTAAAAAATCAAATATATAAAATAAATAGAAGTAACTAGATTGCACAGTGGAAAAAATGCCAGGACTAGACTCTCTATCAATGAAATTATGGGTCTAGTCTCTACTCCCATCTTAATTCATAGTTAAAAATTTTAAAGGAGAATAGAGGACCTGCATTCAAATCTGGCCTCAGCCACTTCCTAGTTGTGTGATCCTGGGCAAGTCTTTTAACCCTAATTGCCTAACCCTTGCCACTCTTCTGTCTTAGAACTGATACTATGGCAGAAGATAAAGGTTTTTAAAAATAGATATAAATAATTCCTAAACATCTCTACTGAATCAATCAAAGGCATAAGCTAAGTGAAAACAACTTAGTTAATCAAGTGGAGAAAGAATCAAGTGTCCAAGCCATTAGATAAAATCAAATGACTAAATATTTTGCTTTTGGTTGATAGAAATAGGCATTCCTCTAGACATGCTCTAAGCCTGAGCCCACTTTTCACTAGATTCTCTGTGTAGGAGAATGTGTCCCAGACTTTTGGCACATATTTTTGTACCAACCTTAACTGATGAGCCAGCATGGGGGTGAAGGAGAGAAGTGTATGTATATGTGTTTATATATCTCAAATTAACATTAAACTTGGACAATATGGAAATATGGCTTTCATGATTTCACACATGTAATGATACATTGTTTGCCTTCTCAGTGCATAAGAGAGGGGCAAAATGGAAGGAGAGAATTTGGAACTCAAAATTTTTTAAATGAATACTAAAAATAAATAATTGATTTTTTTAAGGTTAATAACATATGGATAATGATCTGAGTCTAGAATAGAAGAAAGAGCCAAGAGAAGACTAGATTGCACTTGGAAAACTGTGCAATGTTTTCAATGACCTAAAGCTTCTCCCTGAAATAAAAACTAATCTTTTACCACTAATATTCTTCCATCAATGCCATGCTTTCAAATCATAAAGTAATACAAGCTCTAAAGAATTCAAATTGTGAATTTTCCCAAAAACAATATAGATATACCTGGTGAGTATAAAGGTTCTGCAGCAAATTTCTGCCAAAGACTCTCATCTTATCTAAAAGATATGACCAGAAAGGGAAGTGGGCTGGTTATATGGGATAGCAAGGGATACTGGTACCCATGTAATACTAAGAACATGGAAAGCTCTCAAAACATTCTCATAATTTATGGAAGGATATAGACAGGGTCTCCTAGAATAAAAAGTAATAGATAATTACCTCCACTTGAGGGTGCACCCACACTGATGAGATTTCAGATCCAAACAACTATAGAAGTGCTGTATCAATTCATTTGGTTTGAAATGGCAAATTTACTCAAAACTAGGCATGACTATCTCATTTGCATTTCTGCCTAATCTATAACAGCACATGTTCTAATCTCACAAAAGGGTTTAATAAGGAGGAAAACAATTTTTCAGATATTCAACAGTATCCCACTGTTTTTTTTAATCTGCTTACAGTCACGTACGTTTAAAAAAACTGAAACGTGAGGTTGTAATTTAAGTTTACAGTCTCAGAGGTTCAGAAAGTAATAGAAGGCACATTCATTCAAGTGCCCCTTATTTCACTCACCATCTTCCTCAAAGCAATGAATGCCATTTCAGACTATAGTGAGCTTTTAAACTTTATCCCAGAAAACTCTCCAGGTAAAGCATTGTTACTTCATATCTCTCTAATTAGATGATCTTCGAAGAGATATTATGGGGTAAAAATGCATTTTAATCAGTTTTTAAACCAGAAAGATCTCATGGCCCTTCATAGTCATATTTCACCAGTAATTGAATTGTAAGGAACTTGCATCTTGTTAAAGGGCTGCTCTGTATGCATTAACTCACTATAATCGGATATTTCTCTATGAAAAGGTCTGTCAACTTAAGAGCCTCCATTCTTACTCAAAGAGGAAAAAAGAAGGAACCATACACTCTTTACTGTCATTTCACAGCAGCAAAGGGAAGAAAAATATGATTTTCTCTTTCAACTATTCATATCATTTTCAGTTAATGATGAGCAAAAAATCCTCTTTCTCTATGACTATAATTTATTCTTCAGTTTAGGTTATAACTAAGAGGTAAAAGGGAGGAGAATATTCACCATTCATCATCAAAGAGAAAGAAAAGGATCCCAGTACTTGCTTTAAATTTGCTCTAGACCCATGCCTTCTGGCTGATCAATGAAGCTAATATTTGAGGAAAATTCTTAATAGTTACATTTAAACTCCCCCAACTTCCTCTTTATACAATTTTGATGAACCACTTTGGGATACAATCTCATTTTTGGTTATTTTAAGCCTTTTAGTAACATCACAACATCTCTTGTTAGGTGACAGTGGAAAGTATTGGACTCTAGTGTCAGAAAGAACCAAATCCACATCCTATCTAAAGTTCTTACTAGCCTTGTAACCCATGCACATCAATTAACCTTTCTCCTCAGTTTCTTCATCTGGAAAATGGGAACAAAACCAGCAACTACCTCTGAGGGTTGTTTGGAAACCTTAAAGCTCTATATAAATGTAGTAATTATAATACTTGGGCTTTTCATTATGCTGTCACATGCATTATTCCATTACTTTAAAATATTTTTTCCTGCTTTTTTGAGTAATTTCACATATTTTTACTTATTCAACAAATGTATTAAAAAAAACCTACTATGTAAAAGCTAGGCAATTTTGCACCAAAAAAAAAACCAGTCTCTGGCCTTAAAAAGTTTACATATTATACTGAGAAGAAATAATTTGGGGAAAGACATAGCATGTGAAAGGATTGTGAAAGGTCTTTTTTAGGGTATATCCTTTGATCTATGACTTAAAGGAAGCTAGGGATTCTAAAAAGTGAGAGTGATGAGGGAGAGCATTCCAAGGATGAGGATGTTCCTTCAGGAGCAAATGGAATAGCACTGGCAAGCTGACCAGTTTGGCTGGAGACAGTTGTGTGTAAAGGGAAGGCTAAATGACTTTCCCAAAAATCATACAGCAAGCGAGTAGTGGAGACCAAACTCAATCACAAGTTCTTGCCCACTGCTCTTTCCACCAATGGCCACTACTTACTTCTAGCACCTTTCCTTGTCTCACAAACATTGTTTACAAAGTCACCAATATAAGTGAACCACTGGAATCCCAACACACACAGACACACATCTGAAAGGTGCCATTTACATTTGCAAAAGAAAAAGGTCTCCAAGATCCCTGCAGGGTAGAAGTTGTACTTAGGAACCTATTTCTATAGATACCAGAAAGAACTTGGGCACTTTCTCCAAGAGATCCAAAGCCAAAGGAGCAATTAACCCTCATCAAGCTGAGTCACTTGGTCCAGCCGTAGATTTAACAGATCTGGTTAATATATGCAAATACAACATTTTATGAGGCTCAGTGTAGGCTAGAAAATAGTCATGTCATTACTCTTATTGAATTAGTCAAAGCTTGAATAAGGAGATAAGTAACTACCACTTCAGCCTCTTTCTACAACTTCTAGTTTGGTCTCTTGAGCTCCCTTCCGACTGAAATGCCAACCTTCTTAGGGACTACTTGACTTATAATTCCCATACAGACAGGAGTTACAAAGGAATAATAGTGGCCCCCAAACACTGTTACCCAAAATATTAAGTGCACAAAAAAAGCCCCAAAGGGACTATTTTCACTCTTTCTTCCTATAAAATCAAATCTTTATTTAAATTCTTTGCATGCAGCTGGGTACAGGCAGTACAATTAGTACCTACGCACACACATTTGTGCATACACATACATTTAGCACTGCCAAATATCCAGTGACTATTAAAGACAGTAATATAAGCTTTAATCATACAATTCACAAAAATCTGGACTATATGCTTCTAGGCAAAACTAAAAAGGAGTTTCTTTTAGGAGCAGAAAGATAGGTTATGAATAAAAGCTTAATTATTAAACCTGATTATAATCTGTCAAAACCTTGAACACATCATATATCTTATCCGGCATTCTGGTAGAGGTATTGACTCTGGCCATATGGAAGTGTGGTATGATGGAAAAAATGCAGGATTTGGAGTCAGAAGACCTATAAAGTCTTGGCTCTTAATCAAGTAACTTCGTTTCTAAAGTCTTGGTTTCTTAATGTGTCAAATGGAGATTCTTGTATGATCCATCTCACAGGGTTGTTTGAGAATCAAATGAGAGAATGTGTTCTGAATACATTGTAAATATTCAAAGTCTAGATAGCTGTCAGCTATTGCTGTGTACATTGATGACTCAAAGGGCATTAGAGAGGCTAAGAACAGGTATGAGCAAACTCTAAAACATTACAGTTGAGGAATGGGAAGAATGTTGCCTGCATAGAAGGAGGATAAAAAGGATGTCATCTAAGAAATCTATAATTGAAAGAGAATATAGACTTGTCTCATGGCAAATACAAAGGAAAAATGATAAAGAACCCATGTGCTCCTCTGGTTTCCTCAAACTTCAGGAATTTCAGGAATGTCTCCCTCTACCATCATGATGAACTTAAGGGAGGACATGGACCAACACCACACGGGATCAGAAGCAATGGTTGGGATGTGGATGGCTGGAGGGAATAGCTACATTGAGGAGATCACAGCTCCATTTCACTATTACTTTGATGATTCAGAGGGAAAAAAAGGATTCAGAGAAAGGAAATCTCAGAAAATTTTCCCTCCCATATATAACCAGCTTTTCTTCTGGTGCTTCCTTGCCCCTTCATAACTAAAGGACTCTAAGAATATTGCTTTCTAAATAGACATTGCCTCAAAAATACATCTGAGCAAAGGTCTGGTAAATCTCAGCTATTCTTAACTCCCATCATGGGCTTGATGAGTGCTGAAAATCTCTGGAAAAGGGGAGGGCAATTCATTTTTATGTCTCCAGTGAGAAAGTGAGCTTATTCCATTAAGACACTATAACATGATTCAGAAGAAAACTAGCTGAAAAACTGGAGAGGGAGCCAGTATGAGGCTAACAAAATTAATTCACAACCTCTGAATCTTTTAAGCAATAAAACACAATGACAGGCAGAGCACTTCCGGGAGATTATTGCTCCCCCAGGTGCAATGCATTCCTTTCCAGCATCTGAAAAGCATAATCATGTCTCACTTTCTCAACTCAACTTCTATATTGCTAATAGGAATCGAATATACCAAAAATAGATTCGTGGGGAATTATCTTGTTTTCGAATGACTAACTTGACCCATGTCAGTGTGTTCAAGGACCCAACAAGTGGTAGGAAAAAAAAGTGCTAGAGGCAAAACAGCACTGAAAGAATGAGGGGAAATTCAAGTATGTTTAAGGCTAAAACAAGATCAAACACAAACTGCATTAGGAATAAGAGAGTGCCAGAACAGGGATGGCTACCTTAAAGGACACAAAAGACCGTTTCTGGTAACATTACTTTACTTCCCATAATACAAACCACTTCCCTTCAATTTCCTCTGTATCTCTTCTTTGGCTCTCACCTATTCCCTTTTCTCCATTTTCTTGGTCTTTACTCTGATAATTATTCTTCTCACTGCTATAGTATACAGGATCACAGATAGGAGATAGGAGAATAGAGATAGGAAATAGGAGAAATTTTAGAGAATATCTGATTCAATCTTCTTATTTTACAGATGGAGAACTTGAGACCCAGTGGGCTGGTAAGTGGCAAATTCAGTATTCAACCCAGGTCCATTAATATCAACTCTTGTGCTCTTTTCTCTATATCCTGCTGCCTCTTTATCCTCTCTACATCCTGCAATATTTCAATTTTAAAAGGATTTTATTGATATGAGTTATCCTTTCACCAATACAGAGCTGCAACCCAACCAGTCTATCATTCAGGGCAATCCTTCCTTAAATCTTTCATAAAGACCTACCAAATGTGTCTGAGGCTTTCTTCTTTATTTTTTATGGATATCATTGCCTCACTTAGATTTCCATTTCTTATCTATACCAGTCAACATGACCAATCCACTTCCAATTCTCATCAAATTTATGCTTGATGTCCTTTGTAATACATGTGCAAGTCATCATTGATAATAGACTTCAACCTACTAACACTCACCATATGTCTCTCCATAGCCCTTTGCATCACTTTAAAATATATTATTTTGAGGTGTCAACATCCCCTAATTCTCAAGCATATGGCATCTGTATCCTTAAGAATTTCAGTCTCTCTGCCACTTGGGATCATTGAACTAAGATGAACCAGGAGGTGAAACAGAGATTCTAAATTTCTAGAAGCCAAGTTTAGGTGAATTGTTAAATAACTGAAATACTTTCTGGGGCTTCTGAAATATCTTCCAGTATTCTTGTCCTCAATCCCAGGGGTATGTGGGAGCCATCTACTTTGTCACTGGTTGGAAAGAATCTATGTTGTAGCCTTTTAACTAACTGCTGGTATCATTTTCCATAGGAAAAGGCAGATCTCTTTCACAGTCACACAATGGTTGAGCTTAAAGGGACCTTAGAGATCATATGGCTCAATTCTGACTTGACAGGTAACAGAATCCCAGAATTTCAAAGTCAGAAGGGAATTCAGTTATGATGTAGTCAAACCTATACTCTAGAAACTTAATTGCCACCACAATGCATCCAACAAGGAATTAACATAGCTTGATGTCTCCTAGTATGAGAGAATCCTTTATCTCCCAAGGCTACTCTTTTTCTACCACACCCTCTATTGAATAATCTCTGGCTTATTAGTGCTCTTTCTCAATTGTAGTATCCAGAGCTTAGCATAATACTCTACACAAGGGATCTTTAACCTTTTTTGTATCATCATCTCCTTTGGCATTCTGATGAAGCCTGTGTACCCCTTCTTAATGTTTTTAAAGCATATAATAAAATGCATAATATTATAAAGGAAAATGAACTGTATTAAAACACAATCATCAAAATATTTAAAAGGGGGGGGGGGGGAAATGTTACAAATTCCAGATCAAGAATAAGAAAGAATTTCTGCTCTATATAGAACCCAATACATTTGTTGTAGTCATTTTGTCAATGAGTCATGACCAAAACTTCATGACCCCATTTGAAGTTTACTTGGCAAAGATACTGGAGTTCTTTGCCATTTCCTTCTCCAGATCATTTTACAAATGAGGAAATTGAGGCAAACATGACCAAGTAGTAAGTATCTGAGACCAGATTTAAACTTGGGATTTCCTGACTCCAAGCCTAGCACTCTATCCACTGTACCACCAAGCTAGCCCTCCCAGCACACTGTAAGTGTTTCATAAAATACTTAAATGATGAACACATCTAATTAAAGCAGAGAACAAAGGCACTTTTATTTCCTTGTTCCCAGAAGCTATGCCTCTCAATGCAAACCAAAACTATATTAGCCTTTTTGGCTGCCATATCACACTACTGAAGCCTCATTAATGAGATGAGGAAACTGGGGTCTGGAGAGTCCACACAGATTATAATAGAATTTCCATTCAAATCCAGCTTTTCCAACTGTAACTGGAATACTACTCCAAAACACCATACTAAATGGAAGATGGCATGAGGACATGGACATTTAGATTCTAGACCATGCTCAGGATCCAGATCAGAAAAAAAATATGATAAATTGAGGCTTTGGGATGCCCTCACTTATGTGACAGGAGGACCAGGGAAGGAGAAGAAAGGCAGAAAGAGATCGAATGACTTGCCCACATTTCCACAGCTAGCAAATTTATAGCTCATGTCTTCTGACTCCTGAGTCCAGCTCGCTTTTCACTTCACACCCAATCTCTTCAGTTACAGACAGGGGGGAGATGAGAGTAGGACAGGCAGGTGTGTGCTTGGCAGGCTGGGACTGGGATCAGAAAAGTTGAAGAGCTGGGCAAGGCAGTCCTAGTCAAAATCAGAGACAACAGCTGGGCCTTCTCCCAGAGGAGAGAACTGGGCTGACAGAGGCTGGCTACCAGATGCTAAACTTTTTTTTTTGAAACCTATCTACTCCCGTCTTAAAGGGCCAGTTTCTGTTGGCTTTGTCTTAGAGAATTATGAGAGTCTGAAGGCAGGGCTGCCATTTTAAGACTAGACATAGAGATTTCAAAAACACATGCAATATTAAACATAAATAGCTTTGATCATGGCACACCATTACTTTAGGAACACTAATGGCTCCTCATGTAAAGCTCAAATTCCTTTGCTGACGTTCAAGACTCTCAAAGTCTAGCTCCATGCATCTATCTAGCTTTATTTTGTAAGGAATTAAATTTTATGGTTGGACTAAATAAATGAGAATTTTAAGATAATACTGTGGTCGCCAATTTTAAAATTTATACAGCTCAAGACAAAATGACTTTTAGCAGCTTTTACTTACAAAGAGGTAGAGAGAGTGAAAGTCGAGAAATGAAAAAGAGGGTAGAGAAAATGTCTAGCTTATCATCCTAAATGTTACTCTAGTCCTCAGCTCAACCCATACAAGGTTCATTAACCCCTCAACCAGAGAATTTGGTGGTGAATTAAGCAAGGATTCGACCCACGTGGCCTCCTCCAAGAAGAGGAGGCCTCTCCAGAACTAATCTCTCCAGAAGCCAAGAAAGGAAAGTTAGCTTTTCACTCACCAGAAGAAGATCCAAAGGGAGAAGATCCAGAAGCAGTCTTACCAGAAGCAGTCCAAGAGCCAGAGTCCCAGGTCTAAGTGAAGCCAAAGACCAAAGTCCCAAGGCAAAGTCCCAAAAGGAGAAGATCCTCCAACCCAAAAATACAGGAAGAAGACCTCTTGCACAGGAAGTTGATTATCTTTTATAATCCTTTTTTACATCACTTCCTGTCCCTTCTTCCACTTTACAGGGACCAATTGTAGTCTTTAAATTTGCTTAGCCCTGCCCAGGGGGTGGTCAGTCAATTCTGAGTTGTCACCCACTTTAGTAAGTGGCTTGGGGATCTCCCTTACTTAGTGTTAAGTAGGGGTGTCTGCACTTTTGGTTGATTAAATTTAAAAGTAGGAAAGGAGAGAGTCAATCCCATATTCACAATCTCATAGCACTCTACTTTACATAGTGGACAAACCAGTGTCAAACAGGACTACTTGCTTTGTCTCCAAATTAATATATCACAGATTGTTAGACATAAAAGAGTCTAGCAATAGAGAGGTCATCTCATCTTATCCAAACCACTCATTTTACAGAGCAAAAAAACTGAAGGCCAAAGATATATTTTGTCCCAGGTTAGACAGTGAGTATGTAGCAGATTTAGGAAGGCCTACTTTTTATCATTCTAGATCAGACATTTAATAGCAATGTGAGACTGGGCAAGCCACTAAGCTCCCTGAGCCTCAATTTCCACATCAGTAAAATTGAGGTTAGACTTAATCACTTCTAAAGTCCCTTCCAACTCTAAATTTATGATCTTATGAGGGATGCAAGGGATGTCACTTGGGCTTATAGTCCTTTCAGACCACAAAGTCATCAATAAACAAATTCATTTCCTAGACTCCAGGCCTACCTCCTTGGCTAATGTTAAAATTTCTCTCTGTAGAGCCAAGTGATCCAAAATTTACTTTTAGCCCATTGGTTTCTGCTCATAAAAGTACTCCAACTATCCTCTGTTCAAAAATATAGCAAATCTGCCAGTAGAATCAGACATGAGTAAAAAAATCTAAAGGTCCAATTTACAACTATCCAAGAAGCATCAGTTAAACTATAGCTGTCCCCATGGCTCTGTTCTCAGCCCTTTTCTCTTCTCACTCTAATCTTATTTTGTTTGTTGATCTCAACTCCAATGGGATTCAGTTATCACTATACTTGAAATTCTCAGATATATTTATCCGGCCCTAACTTCTCTCCTGACCTCCATTCTCACATCTCCAACTGCCTATTGGACATCTCAAACTTGACAACCCAAAGACATCTCAAATTGAACATTTTTATGAATTTATTATCTTTCTCTCTAAACCTTCCCATCTTCCCAATTATTTTCTAGGGCACTACCATCCTACCAATCACCCAGTACTATAACTGAGGTATCTTTCTTAGATCCTCACTCTCACTCACCCCTCATATCCAATTTATTGCCAAGTTCCATTGATTTGCCCTTTTTTCACAAATTGCCTTTATATTCCTTTCTCTCCTGTAACACTGACATCAGCTGACCCTCATCACCTTCCAAGGTAATTTTCCTAAAATGTAAATCTGACCATGTCATTGCCACTATTCAATCAATTCCTTGTGGCTTTTCTGTTTATCTTTAGCATTAAATTTTAAAAAATCTTCCATTTGGTTTTCAAAGCCCTTCATAAACTGTTCCTTTCTTTTTACCTTTTTATACTGAATTGTCCTCCATATACTTTGCAATCCAGTCATACTGGCCTCCTTGCTGTTTTTCTCATGTAACCTTCCATCTCCTGACTGAGCATTTTTCCTGGCTTATGCTGAGACTTCTCTCCCTTCCTCCTTCTCCATCTTCTGGCTACCTGACTTCCTTCAGGTCTCACCTAAAATCCCATCTTCTGCAAAGAACATTTTCTCATCTCCCTTAACATTAGTGCTTTCCTTCTAAATTGATCTCCAATTTATTCTCTATCTTATTTGTACCTCACTGTCTATATACTGTTCTCCCATTAAAAATGTGAGCTTCTTGAAAGCAGAAACTATTCTTTGCCTTTCTATGTCCCCTCAGTGCTCGGCATCCTGCCTGATACAAAGGAGTTGGGTTAGGTATGGAGCAGAAAGTGGGTGGGGAAGTGGAAGTAGGAACAGAGCCAGTGGGTGGAGGAGTAGCAAGTATAGAATGAAGGACTATGGTCAGAGAGGGTGGGTCACACCTGGATGTGGGGGGAGAAATGGGTGGGATAGGGTTGAAAGGTAGAGAAATGGCAACTGTAGGGGAGGGAGGACAAGAACAGCAGCAAAAAGAAATTGAGAATGGATCAGGCAATGTTGAAAAGTATGTGTAGGGGAGAGAGGGGCAAAAGAAACTTTGGGAAGGGTTCCCAAAAAAGATGGGAAGAGGAATAGAAGGCTGAATAGGCCCAGATACTGGCAGAGAGGCCAGGTGAGAAGGATGTGAAAAAGTAGTGGAAGACTGTTTAAAAACTTGGCTCCTAGTTTGAACCTTTGTCAAAGAGCACTCCCCAAATATACCAATAATCTAATTCTTTGGGGTTGTTATTTCCAATAGCTTATTTTTATTTTTTTATCATCTTTGAAATCAAAAGAGCGATATCAAGGCCAGGTAAATAAAGTCAGACCAAGTTTTTCAAAGGTAGCTTCTTTTCTAGTCATGCCTGGCTTAATCAGCAAGCCTTTTTCCCCATGAGATAAGTGATTTATGTAAAGGGCTTTCACTTGGGATGCTACAAGTAGTTCACATTTTTAAACTAATATTTCCCCCCACAAAAAAAAGAAGGAAAAAAAATTAGGTTATAAACTGTTTAAATCTTCACCTTATTACACCTCTCCCTAGAGGCCACATGGTTCTCAGTGTCTGGTTATCACGATAATTTTACTGTACCCTTAACCAAAAAGGAGAGTGAGAAAAATAACTGGCAAATAAATACATTAAAAAAAAAACATCTTACCCAAAGCTTCTCCTTGAAGATTTCAGCTTCTTAGAAACCTGGAACTTATTTTTTTTTAATTCTAATCTATGTGTAAACCACTCTTATATGACAAGGAAAAACCAAGAAAAAAAAGACCAGAGAAGTTCAGACTCCCAATTCATGGGTCACCATATTGTTATGATGAAAATTCTCTGAAGACCATATATAAACTGATAATTATTTATTAGATAGCAAAAGTTGGAGTTAGAGAGAGATAATCACATAATCAACTGGCACGGTCTAGGTAATCTGAATTTGTCCAGCTTGTCTCTCTGTGCTAAAAAGCCAGCAGCCAGGGAAAGTCTCCAGGCCAAAAATTTGAGAGCTTCTTCCTCCAACCCCTCTCTTAAAAACCCCCAAGGGATGTCAATCCTTTTAGGTCTCTCTGATTGAACAGACTACCTCAGTTCAGGTCAGAGACCAGTCTTCTGGATGCCAGAACTCATGAGTGTGAAAAGGCAAGCCTCTGACATCCTCCCAATCAAAATCAAAAGCTGATACTGACCAAAATGGGTTTATAAAAGGAAAAGGATGTACAATTTATATTATATTCATACGTATGATTGGACTTATAAGGCTACGTAATTAGCTAAACAGCAGAGAATCTGGAATCACAGGTTACAATAATAATAATAATAATAATAATAATAATAATAAGCATGTAGCATCTTTAGAACTATAGAGGGTTTAAAATATTATCTATCTTATTTATCCTCACAACAATCCTGTGAGGTAGGTGTTATTATTTTCATTTTAGATATGAGGAAAATAAGACAAAGAGAAACTAAGAGACTTGTCCAAGGTCATGCAACTGCTAAGTTTCTAAGAAAAAAATTGTGCAGAGGTCTTCTCAATGCCAACTCCAACCTTTTATCTACTGTACCACCTAAATACCTTCCTTAGTTTGGGCCCTGGGTCTTATCCCACTAATCCCTTCCACTCAAGGGAGACTTTTCCCAATAATCCAACTCAAGTTACTATGTTACTTTAAGGAAATCATTTCTTTAGATCTGTTGTCTCATTTAAAATGACAAGAATTGGGCTGTATCATCTCTAAGTTCCCTTCCAATTCAAGATTTCTGTGAAATGGGGCAAGACATTGAGGATGATGACATTTGAAAGTCAAATTTAGAGTAAGTAGGAAATGGCTGAGGAATTTTAATTAGAGTTTTGTAATGTGTTAGGGGAAATAACGACAGAAAAAGGGAAAATATTCAAGAAAAAAGTTGAAAAGAAAATAATTGAAATGCATTTGAATTATAGTTAAAGGTCTACAGAGGGCAATGTAGTTAGGTAAGAATGTGAAAAGAATAAGAAAGCAATGAGAATGGATTCTAAAAATAATATAAGTAGTCTCATAGGAAATGTGAAGAAAATTTGTTTAAAAAAATAAGCCGTCAGAAGAACAATTAAATGTGCAAAGATAAACATTATAATTCAAATGTGAGGATTTTCCCTTCCCAAGTTTCTTGAAAATATATTCACAGCAGGCAGAAAGCAGAAGGACCAAATTGGTCCCCTGAAATTGTCATGAGGGCAAAAACAGTTCTGGTCAGGAAAATAACAGATGTGATTTAGACAAGCATTTGGCATGGCTTTCCAACTGAGGGTCCTATCTATATTTCTGTTCTAATAAAGGACAAGTTGGGTTATTTTCCCTGGAACTATAAAAGTGATGTTTGGCCTAGAGGTATATATGACTGTAATCACCTATCACAGACCAAATTAATCACTTGAGTTAAAGATGACACCCCTTCACCACCCTGAATAATAAAATAAAGTAATATGATATGGTGGAAAGAACCTTGAATTTGATGGCAAAAGATCTGGGTTCCATGCTTATATAGACTACTTACTAGCTCTGTGGCATTTGACAAATCACTTCATCTCTCTGGTTCCCATTTCCTAGACTGTAAAGTGAGAGGGTCAAACTAAAGGATCTCCAAGATCACTTTCGGCCCTAAATATGTATATCAACCAACATCTTTCTTGTAGTTATGTCATCAGTCTATTATAACCAAATGGTGACATTCATTGTCCTAGTCCCATCTAGCTTTTGAATGCCAGGGGTTAACGTTCCCAGGGAAATCTATCTGTTATTCCCACATTGCCTAACTCATGAATAATAGTATTAAAGATGGAAAAAGTCATCTTTTAATAATGTTAAAAGTCTTAAAGATAAATCATCTCTTCATAAACTCTCATTTTATACATGAGGAAACTAAAGCAGAAGGAGGTTAACTAGTTTGGCCAGGGTCACAATGAGAGTAAATGGCACATCTGAAATTCAAATTCAGGTCCTCTGGCTCCAAATTCCAACAGCCTGTCCAATAACACCACCACCAAACTTTGCAACCACCTTACCCCAATATACACAAAGCATTCTCCCAATTGCACCAATAATTCATACCATCTATGTTCTGTAGACTAAATTAATGCTAGATGGAACATAGCTATTCACACCACATTTCCACAGCTAAAGACTCCAAAGCAAGAGTTCTTAACCTGGAAGCAATGTACCTCTCCCAAGTATTCTAGGCATAGTTTTCAAGGGTCCCTGAACTCAGACAGGAAAACTATAAAATCCTTATTTCCACTAACTCCTTAACTGAAATTTAGCATTCCCTTCAATTATTTGTGTAGAAAACAAATATTCTGAGAACAGGTCCATAGGCTCCACTAGACTGCTAGAGTTGTCCAACACATGTTCGCAAGCGCGCGCACGCACACACACACACACACACACGCACACACGCACACACGCACACACACAGCATTAAAAAGCCCTGATCTAAAGAGAAAACTGAACTATCCCAAATAGAAAAGATCAAATGGAAAAAGAAACAAAAACAGAGACTTACATATGGGCCAGCTTGATTTTAGAAGTGTAGAGAAGAATCTTTCACCAAAGATTTTCCCTACAAATGACATGTCCCAGTGTCTAAATTTATACTATTAAATAGAACTCTCCATCTGCTATAATAAATGCCTTCTTTTTAATACAAATGACCCTTGCATATGCTGGAGCCAATTCAAACCAGCTCTAAAGAGCTGGTTGTTAAATTTTCAGGATGAGCATTTTCGCCTCAAAATTAGCAAAAATAAGTATAAATCAGGATTTGATTTATTGTTTTGTTGATTGCCTGAATTTAAGAAGGTGATGAAGAAAATGGTAGTAATGCAGATTAAACTGAAAGATGTATTGTGCATGCATTTTTTCAGAGAGCCAATTGTTAAACATTTACCAGTACACCCTGACCCCTCCAAGAAGATTACGCCCACCAAGCTAGCTATCACCAATGTATACAAAGTATAAATTCCAAGAATCTTAAACCTTTAGAAGTCAAATACAGAATAGCATTGTAGAAAAAGAACTCAGTCTGGAGATAAAAGATGAGGGTTGAATCCTGTCTCTGCTGAGAGAGAGAGAGAGAGAGAGAGAGAGAGAGAGAGAGAGAGAGAGAGAGAGAGAGAAAGTATTGAGTAAGTAACTTTCTCTCTCTAGGCTTCAGAGAGAGAGAAATTTAGACCAGATGTTCTCAGGTTCCTTTCACCTTTAAACCTTATCGATTTATGTGAATGAACACTAGTACCATCCATCCAAATCAGACATTAATAGGATGTCCCTGCCCTTAAAGAATTTTCAGCTCAGTAGTAGTAGTCCTAAAGACACATGTAAATCCATTTTATTTCAACACATATTAAGCATCTATTATGTATGATGAAGTTGGCCTAGTGACCTCTAAAGTTCATTCCAGTTCTAACATTTTAAATCTATTACCTGGAAGAAATCACTCTCCTTTCTCTGCCTCATCTTTCCTCTGCCTCAGTTTCCTTACCTTTAAAATGAGGGCTTTGGACTAGATCTACAATCCATCTAACCTCTATAGAAATTCAGTCTTGTATCGATAATCCCAAATTTGAGACTGAGTCTTAGTTTTCTTGCTTATCAGTCCTGGTTCAATTATCTTAATCATCCCTTCTCCCTCCATGATTAATTGCTTGTTCCACCTCAGACTCCAAAATCTTTGGCATTGAGTTTTTTGCTTGTGATGGTGGTGTTTTCAACCCTAGACATTCCTTTCGCCTGACATAATCTGTATGCAAAGAACTCACTTCAGCAGAAGGCTGAGTAAAATTGCATTTTCTGCCTTTGTTTGGATGGTTGATTACAAGAGAACATCAGCACTGGCAAAAAGAAGAGAGGTCCTGTCGGAGAGTTACTGAACCATCAGAGAGAAGAGGAGGAGTAAATGAAATGCAGTGAAATGAAGAGGTGGGGGGAATCCACTCCAGGTAAGTACTTTGCTGCTAAGTTCCACCACTCAGGTCGTTTTTTGTTCTGTTTTGTTTTTGTTTTTTTTTTTTTTGGCAGGAAAAGAAAAATAATTCAGGGGCAATGTTTAGAAAAAGCATACAATGTCTTCTTCCCAAGTAGGTTCAGACAATGAGAAACTCTTTCTTAAATTATTTTTTAAAATAAGCCAAGTGAAAGAAATGTGGAAAATAAATTCTGTTACTTGTATAATCTCTTCTCTATAGCTCTCTAGTATATGAATTTTGAGTGGCTTTACAATATAACTTGTAATAAATAATAAGTTCTTTTGAATTTTCATTTTGACTAATTCAATGGGGAGAGTTCAGAAATCCTTGCTAGAATAACTTTCCCAACCCACAGTCTTTTTTAAGATTTAGAGCTAGAAGGGGCCTTAATGATCACCTAGTTCAATACCTTCATTTCCATGACTGACTTCAAAGCAGAAAGACCTGAGTTCAAATGCTATATACAACTGGCCAGATGAGCTTGAACAAGGCACTTGGATTTCTCAGCATTCTAGACAACTCTCAGATTCTACATCCAGAGAAAGCACTGCCTGGCACTGATAAAGGGAATTTCCTTATCTGGAAATTCTCTATATTGTACTAATGAAATCATAGGTATCTCCTTATATAGCCCTATCCAGAAAGACAAAGAGAATTTCCCAAAGATTGAGTAAAATTGCTTCCTTAGTCAAAAAAACGTCAATAGCTCCCCATTGCTACTGAATAAAGTTAACTTTATTAACCTGGCATTAAAGATCCCTCTACAATCCAACTCCAACTTTTTTCCAGCTTTAACTCCCAAAATTTCCTTTTACACATTTCAAAGTCTTGCTCTCTGGGCTCAGACTGTTAGAGTTAGAAGGGGACTGGGAGAACAAGCAACATCTTCATTTTGAAAATGAAGAACAACCTCAAACAGATAAATGGCTTTTCTAAATTTTCACCATAAGGAATAAAGCCAGAACTTGCACTTTAGAAGCAAAAGAGTCACTAAAAACTCACGTCCTGCCATTTCTTGCCTTCTTAAATTTACTCACACCACCCTTAAAGGCTGGGATGTCCTACTCATCTCTGTTTTTTGATATGTTTCCCATGCTTCATGACTAAGTGCAAACTAGTTCATTGTCCTACCTGATCCCTAAAGCTGGAAGTTCCTCTTTAGGTATTTCAGAACATTTTGTTTATATCTTTACTATGTCCTCAAGGACAGAGACAGTAGCTTAGTTATTTTCCCAGTCCCCCTACCTATGCCTAGATGATGATAATAACATTCACATATTGCCCACCATATGCCAAGGGAGGAGACAGGGGTTGATACCAACTGCAGAACAAATTTTAGACACTTCCTCTGAAAGATATCCACGTTACTCCACTTCATTACTATATCCTGAAATTGTATTAAAAATAAATGCTCAATAATGTGATAAAAGTTTCTATACTCTTTGATCAAGAGATTTAACTGTTAGCCATTTGCAAGGCTAAATATGTAAAGGCAATGAAATGTTGCTGAGCTGTAAAAAAGAATGAACAAAGCATAGAAAGACTTACATGATCTGATGCAAAGAGAAATGAGGGAAACCATAAAAGGACTACAATAACTTAAATGGAAAAACAAAAAAATGAATGTTGAAAAATCAAAAAGAACATGTTTAGCCCCAGAGAAAAGAAATGGAAAGATACCACACACATACACGCTCCTTTGCAGAGGTTGCTATCTACAGGTGTAGAACATCCTATATATAATATTTTTTCAGTATGTCGACAAATTTACTGAATTTTTCTCTTCCTTTCTTTCTTCCTTTTAAAGTAATTCTTTGGCAAAATGAATGGCTCTCAGGGAAGGATGAAGAGGAGGGATATAAGAGGAAATCTGAACCATGTAAAAGCAAAAGATATAAATACAAATCTATTTAAGTAAAAAGAAAAATAAAAGCCTCTTTATAACTATAAGGTATTTTTCTCCATAACAAATCTCTTTACCCCATGAGGGAGAAGTTTAGGTAGTGCCTACCTAGTGTGCGTGAAAATAAAATGTGCTGGTATCCTACATAGTGTGTGTGAAAATAAAATGTGCTGGTATCCCCAGATGTTTTCCAAATTATAATTAAGCATTTCCTTTTCTCTCCAAAAATTCAGGTGCTTATTGTTGAATAGTCTGTGGAGCTTTCACCCTTTGCATTGGCTTTGCTTGTTATGAAACATTACTAGGAATTGTGCTATAATCTTTGCAGGGTTGTTCAATAAAGCTGGAGTAATATAAGTTGCAGATAAATGCCTATTCTCATCACCCAAGAGGATAAACAAAGGATAAATTACATTCAAGGAGCTTGACATTAGTAGGCATTTTGAAGGCACTCAATATCCTCCAAAGCTAATCAGGGCCAGCCTTTAGGGAAAAACTCAGGCATGTCTATTTCTTTTTCAGCATCTCTCTGGAAATGGAGATGAAGTTAGAAGGTTTTATTTTTTTAAATCAGCTTTTAAAAGTCTACTGTTCCATTGCATTACCACACACTAAAAAAGTAAAATAATTGTAATATTTTAAGGCATTTTTGAAAGCTCAAAATACAAAGCAAATTCCTGAAAAGAGAAAATAAAATGGACTTGGAGGAATGTAGGGGGTGTTGCCATTCAGCATTTACCAAGCGTCCCCATGTACCCAACTTTGTACTAGTATCCATGGGGACAGGACGGATTATTAATTTACATTGTTTTCTTTTGGTTTTGAATCAACTTCATTTCAAAGTGTATCCCCTTTCTCCTTCCCAGTTAAACATCCTTTGTAACAAAGAAGCAATAGGAAAAAAAAAAAGAGAGAGGAATACTACAGGAAAGCCAACCAATATCACCTGTGTCTGAGAATATAGACAATATGCCACACCTTCCAAAGGAAAAAAGAGAGAAGTACATTTTCTCCTCTCATCTTCAGTTCTTTGATCATTTTAATTCCATAATATTGTTTCTTGTTTTCATTAATATTATTCTTTCTATTTACATTTTCATAATCATAATGTATATTTTTGCTGATTCTGCTTACTTCATTCTAAATTATTTCATATATTTTCCCATGATTCTCAGTAATCTTCATATTCATTATTTTTGTGGAACACCATAATTTTTACCATTCTCTAGTCAATGGGCATCTACTCTGCTTCTAATTCTTTACTATTACCAAAAAAAGTGCTACTCTAAATGTTTGTTTTAGGATTGATGAAGTTTGGATTAGAAATAGCACTGCCAAGGTTTAGATCTTTTCAATAAAGTAGTAGGAAGAACCCTAACTGCAGACCTCTAAAAATTAGCTAGTTGGCACTACATATAGAATATAGGACTTGTAGTCAGGAAGACACAAGATCTAATCTTTCCTGGACCAATTGTTAGTTGTGTGACCCCAGGCAGATCACTTAACCTCTTTTGGCCTTAGTCTTCCCATCCATAAACTTCAGGTAACAATAGTCCTATCTTTTAGAAGGGTTTTGTTATCAAATAAGATAACAGGAAATGGGATTTAAATGCTAGCTACTGGTTGGGTTTTTTTTTCATTCCAGTTTTAGATAATTATGCCCTGTATGCTGGAATTGTCACACATTGATCTGATTAGGTAACAAGCAAGAGTTTTCATTTTCCTTCATTTTGAGCACAAATGAACCAGCCAGCTTCTAAACCCAACCATTCCCTCTTGAGAAAATTTCAAAAGTTGGTTCATGTAGTTCCTAGACCAGTCAGAGTGCCTTGTATTAAAGAATTGCCTTAAAATCTTTTTCAAAGGACAACCAAATTATATCCTCTAATAAACTGTATGAACCAAACTGAGTAAGGAGAAAATAATCACTGCTCAGCCATTTAACAACTAAATGCAAAATAGAGACCCAATACAACCCACACTGAAGAAGAATTCCTGTTAAATTCATCTTGCCCCCAACTAACAAATCCTATTTTCCTCATGACCAGGTTGGAGTTACTGATACTGTTCAAGTTCATACAACTGATTGTACTTACAGGACCCCCATTACTACTAAAGATTTATTTTAATAGTCCTATGAGTCTTGTCATTTGATCAATAAGACTTCCAGGCCTGAGAGATGGCAAATCGAAATGCATTGAGAATGTAAAAGTCATTGAGTTATTTGCGGTCTATAAACTAATCTAATAGTGAAATTGTGACTGGCCCTGGAATATTTCTCTGTTGTACAATTTTCAGTTCTATGTCTTTTCATTATTATATTCAGGTTTTGTGAAGAAAAAAAAACATGAAAGGAGAGGAAAAGGAATAACTGAAGGAAGAATGAAAGAGGAAAAGGGGGAAATAGTGAGTTGAAAGGAAATGGGCACTGTAGTATCCTTTATGACTGTCAAAAGAAATTTAAATTCAGGGAGCAGCTAGGTAATTCAGTGGATATAGAGTCAGGCCTGGAGATGAGAAGTCCTGGATTCAAGTCTCGATTCAGATACTTCCCATGTGACCCTGGACAAGTAACTTGATCACCATTGTCCAATCCTTACTTGCTCTTCTGCCTTGGAACCAACACATAGTATTCATTCTAAGTCAGAAGGTAAGTATTTTTTTAAAATAGAGTATAAACCCATAGTTGGTGAGCATGAGTTGGACAGATAACCAGCAAAGGAAGCTGAAAAGAAGACCTGTCAATGAGACGGGAAGATGGAGAAACAGAAGAGAGGAGTATCATGAACACTAAGAGAGAACTAAATATCCAAAAAGAGGTCTCAAAGACTACAGAGGAGTCAAGAAGGATGAAGACTGAGAAAAGGCCTTTAAGTCATTAAAAGATTGTTGTGAACTGTGGGGAGAGCAATTTCAACTAAGTAATGAATTTGGAAATCAGATTGCAGAAGGTTTTACAAAGAGAGTGACTACCTATGACCCAATTAAATCTAAATTTAGCCTTTTTTCCCAGTCCAGGGAATCCCGTTCAGGTAAGGAATACATTTCCTGGAAGAATAATATTTTTCATTTATGCATATCATTGTTTTATTTCTTTGTTCTAAAATGTTCAATTGTTCCCTATTGCTTATATAACAAAGTTCAAACTCTTGCCATTTTGAATTCGACGACTCTAAAACATTGTGCTATCCTAGTGGAAAGAGCATTGGATTTAGAGTCAAAATAGCTGGTTTCATATATATAATTTCTCTATAATTTACTACCTGTGTCACCTTGGGCAAGCCATGTCAACTTTCTGAGTCTCAGTTTCTTAATCTGTAAAATTAGAAAGTTGTAACAGGTGCTTTCTAAGGACTATATCCTTATGTCCCTTTTAAGTCTTATCTCATGCTATTCATCTCTTTGTACATTATAATCCAGTCAAACTGTAAGTAAAAATATACTCTGTCTAACACCTTCTCTCCTCTACTCAAATATTTAACATGTTGACTATCCTTTAAAGTAAGTCCAACTGAAATGCCAATCCCTCCAAGAAGCCTACCCTGATCACCATATCATTAACAACCTTCCTCTCAGACTTCACATTTTGATGTCTACTTAAGACTTCACTTTGTTTTGAAACTCTAAAATGTGTATTATTGCATTGTTTAGCTACCTACATTGACTTGCCCTACTATGTTGCAAGCTCCTTAAAGGTAAGTAGAGAATCATTTCCCTAGCACCCAGCAGAGAGGTCCTCACACAGTAGACACAATATAAATGTTGTTGTTGTTATTATTGATTATTACACATGTCTATCCCTATTTCCTGCTGTTCTCTAATCTCTAGTCTTCCCTCTAATTCAATCTGCTCCCTCTTAATACTGAAAATACTCCAGACTCATTCCTGCCTCAATGTTACTACTCAGAAAATACTCCCTACCTGATGCCTGTATTTGTTGTTCCTATAATTGTCTAAATTCCCCATCTTATTCAACATCAAAAGTATGATAAGCCACAGAATTAGTGCCTTACAAAATTTCAGAATAAAAGTGCTTTGTGAGGTCTAAGGGGAAAGACTGTATCCAATTAAAGAGACTAAACTAGATAAATTTTCCAGCTCTGAAGCTCTATGACTCTATCCATGGTTCTGATTCATTTCTCCCTGACATAAATATGGTAGCCAATTGCTTAGGAGACAGTCACCCAAATCCCTCAGAAACAAGGTTCAACTTAGGTATCAGTTACCTCATTTCAGGGAATGACCACAGGTCAGACTCTTCTCTCTACCTCCTCCATAATGCCCTTCTCTTCCCACCTCACTTCCAAACTAAATTTTCCTCAGAGACTTGTGTCGATTCTAGCCATCTATATAGCTATCACCCAGTTTAATTGTAAGGTCCCCAAAGACAGAGATTGATTCTTGCATAAACTTATCTCTCCAGCACTCACATACTGCTCAGAAAACAACATGCAATTAATCAAATTAATTTGTTGTATAAGTAAGTATACCTGTTATTTGTTTGTTTCATATACCCCATTAAGTTGCAGGATACTAAATTATAAATAATATACTCTTTTGAATGAATATAATTTTAATTACTTTGCATCTATTATTTCATTTCTTTTCTTAGCTCTTATGATTTCAATTCCAGGTTCAAATACTTAATTATAAGTCCTAGTTCTAACACTTTGTAGGCATGATATCTTGAGCTTGTTGCCTAATCTTTGAGTGTCAATTTTCTCATTTGTTCATGAAGTTCTAGTGAGAATTAAGTAGATAGCATATGAGAAGGACAACTAGGTGAAACAGTGGATAGGGCACCAGGCCTAGAGTCAGGAAGACTCATCTTCCCAAGTTCAAATTTGACCTCAGACATTTACCAGCTGTGTGACCTTGGGCAAGTCACTTAACCCTGTTGGCACCATTTTCTACATATGTCAAATGAACTACAGAAGGAAAGGGCAAACTCCTCCAGTTTCTTTGCTATGAAAACTCCAAAAGGGGTAACAAAGGGTCCGACACTACAGAAACAATGAAACACATGAGAAGATGTAACATGAAAGAATGGTTGGAGAAACAGCCTTGGAACCAGAAAGATGTGAGTTCAAGTCCTTCCTATGATGCTGGCTATGTGAGCCTAGGCAAGCAACTTTATCTTTCCATGCCTTTTTGGCAACTCTATAAGACTATAAACTGCAAAGAAGATGTGGACCCACAATGGCAAGGAAATTCCCAGATAAAGGAATTCTTTTTTCTGGGAATTCTATCTACCAATGAGATCACAGGTCTAATCCCCAAACTCTAAAGCACCATACAAATGTAACATAAAGCATTATTTCTTCATCTTTACAAGTCTTAAGGCAGATAGACTTTTATCCCTATGAATATGGAAAGCACAGTGTAGACCCAGAGAAGTCCAATATCTTTTCCAATTCCTGCAAGATCAATTATAAATTCAAGCCTAGAACTCGTCTCCTAGCCATTTCCCCTTTTTTTTCTATATTACATTTCCACCCAGATACACCCTTTGCTTTGTTTAACATTGAGACTTTGCCACAGGACCTAGACTTTTCTCATCTACTGGTGAGATTTTATTACTCTTTGTCCTGCCCTTATCAATCCACTTCAAACTCTTAACTCTTAAAGAATCAATCTACCAATCAATATCCAGTTTTTAAGTGTCTACTGTGTGTCAAACACTGTGCTAGATGTTTGGGATATACATATAAAGAATTTAGCAGCCTCTATTATCAAGGATCTTACATAATGTACTTGCCTGTCTACACTACCCAAACCTCAATGCTATCACCAAGATATTGTGAGAAAAAGAAAAAAATAGCTAAATTTGGGAATAGTTGCTACCCTCCTCCATTGAAAGACATGATCTTCATTCATCCTAGATAAAGTTTCGCTGGGTCTGTTTTGAAATCGGATACCTTGCCTTTGCAGTTATTCTTTGCTAGCAGCAGGGGACCATTATCCTGCCCCAATGTTCTCTTCATTTGACACTCTCTCTTAAATATACCGCTTTTCTCATTTTCATTAATAATCCTTCTTAACACCTGATCAGCCTAGCTGTCTGTTCTCCATTAAAGCCAGATTATCCTATTAGAGTTTGACATTTGGTATGCAATGAGGCATTCGAGCAGAGGTGGCATTAATGGGGGAAATGGCTTGAATTAGGGCTCTGCACATAGCGCAGCAAGGGAAAATGAGAGGGGTCAATCAAGCAAAGCAGTCTGCCTGCCCCCCAGTCACACCATGCTGAAAAAGAAACAAGTCATGTCACAGACATGAGCCCCAGACACTGACATGCCTTTTTTCTATCATCTGGTACCAAGGATCAAGCAAACAGGCCTCTTCCTAAACTCATGCCCAGAACCCCAAAGGAATCATGGTGGGCTTGAAAGAAATCAGTTAACAGACTTGACAAGAGTCATTTCAGGGTTCTAAAAGAAATGAAATATACTCTGCCTTTCCTCTTTCTGTCCTTTCCATCTGGTTTTACAGAAAACCATGTTTGTGGGATAACTGGATATCTTTGCTTTTAAAAATAGTTTACATTTGTTAAAATTTTAAAACTTGAAATGGGTTACTCCATTTAGTCCTCATAAGCCATGAAAAGTGAAAAGTATAACCAATACCTTCTTTTCAGTGAGAAAGAGAACACTCAAAAAACTTTTGCTTTACTTTCCCCTGATCACACATAAGTAAAAAGTAAAGATGACTAGATGGGAACCCATATTTTTTTAACTCAAAGCCCAGTGGTCTTTCCACCATAACATAGACCTCATTCCTGTGGCATCTCTATCACTGACATTCAGTTTCCTCAGGTCAGTCCTGATCCTTGATTCCACAGCCCACTTGTTCATGTTAACTCTTTACATTTGAATAATGGCATATAGGTTATTCTGGTCAATGTACTTGTTTATAAATCCATCCTATAATTAGGAAGATGCTGTTATTCCTAATTTATGAAAGAAAAAACTGGGATAAAGAAAGAAAATGAGTAACAATGAATAGATATAGGTCTTATCTTCAAATCCTATACTTTGTTCCATTCTATTATACTAACTTTAAAAGGAAAACTAGGCTTTCTCTGACTACCTATCCCCAATCCAATACCAATTACTTTTAGAACCACCTTTTCTTCCCATTCTAGCCTAACACATTCAGCATGTTGATGTTATAATTATATTGACCTTCCTCCAACATTCCTGATAAATAGCAAAATTCTACTGGGCATTGTTGCCTGTTTCCTGAAAAACATTAGAAGGAAACAAAGCAAATCAGAAACAAAAAGATACCACTGGATTGAACCAATGTCAACTTTGTCCATTGAATTAAAGTTTCATAAACTGAAGGATTCTCATTTAATCCTCATGACAATCCTGGGAGGTAGAGAAAATTATTATCCCCATTTCACAGTTGAAGAAACTGTGTGTGATGCCCAGGATTACACAACTAGTAAGTACCTAAGGCCGGATCTGAACTCAGCTCTTCCTGACTCTAGACCCAGCATTCTCACCCCTGTGCCACCTAACTGCAGCATAATTAAAGGATATATATTGGATTAGAGCAAATGAAGTAAAAGTAAGGTAGCTTAGAAAAGAGAAACGCCAAATCTTAAAGCCAGAAGAAGAAAAGAAACCCTATGATGAACTTCTTTAGATTTGGGAGCCAAAAGGGTACCTTATATTCTTCAGGCTCCCAAATTAAAAGAAATATTGATTTTTAGTTCATTTAAAAAGTAAGCTATTCATACCAGGTATATTCTGAACCATCTAAAAAGCCAAAATATTTCTACTTCCTTCGCAGCTCTTAATCACAAAGAGTTTATTTTTATCAGTTTGTCAGAAAGCATTCATTGTGCAAAGAACTATGCTAAGGGCTAAAGTTAAAAAAAAAAGACAAAAACAGTTCCTTTAAGGAAGTCATATTCTAACAAAAAAGCACCTATGTGTGTAGAAGATATATAATTTTGAATTAAAAAGACAGGAGAGGCACATGGCATAATATTCATATAGGAATAGCAGCATATGTAGAATTTAAGCCCTTTGAGGGCAAGGACATTGTCTTTTTACCTATGTATCTCCCACAGGGCCCAGCATAATGCCATATACAAAACAATTTTTTTAATGGTTGTGAAATAAATAAATGAACTCAGATAAAATTATTTGAATAATAAGAATAATGATCATTAAGAACTATGGTTTTACTGATGCCTTACAGATGGATCCATCTCAATCTGTCATTTAAAGACCTCCACAATATAGATACATTTCTTTTATAACCTTATTTGATATTACTCCCCTTCACATACTGATGCTAGCTAACTTGGCTTACTAGTAGAAGTTTTCTAAATTCAGCATTCTATCTCTGACTTCCACAGAGACTAGCCCATGGCAAAAATGAACTCATTCCCCTGCTCTTGGAATCCTTACCTTTCTTTAAAGCTAAGGATCCCATCCTACTGAAAGCCAGGGATATATTGGAGCCAAGCCCAGAAGCCTTGGAAACCCATTGTTAAATTTTCAGTGTGAGCATTTAAACCTCAGAAACTAATTGGGAAAGGAAACCACATGAGTAAGGACATGGTTTACTATTCTGTTGATTGTCTAGAATTAAGAAAGTGATGGAAAAAATGTCAATAAATATAGATTCAATTTAGAAGTCTGTGGTGGGACCATTTTGTGGAGGGGAGGGATTATAGAGCCAGTGGTTTAATATTTACCAGCACATCCCTTCTTAAAGTGTTTTCTGATCCTAGCTGGGTCCCTAGTTCTTAGCGTTCTCTCTTTCCTCAAATGATCTAGTATTCATTTATATATATATATATATATATATATATACACATATATGTATATATATATATATATATATTTAAAGACAATAAGGTATAGTAAATGGAGGGCTACCCTTAGACAAGGAAAACCTGGATACAAGTTCTACCTGCCCTTACGGGGTAACCCCAGGCTGGGAACTTAGCCTCTCAGTGTCCCTAAGGGAGACTGTAAAAAAGAAGGCGAGTTGCCTGATTTGCATTTGTAGAAGGAATTTCCACAATGAGAGTTTCCTAGAACTATGAAATCACTAGTCTGGATTAAAACAAAAATACATACAAATGCTATCTCTTGTTATAAAAATAAAAATGTAGATTGGTAGAGATAGGGAGGGTAAACTAACTGAATACTACCACTGGTAATTGTGTGACAATAGTGGAGTCTGGATAGGTGGCTAGAGCAAGATCAACTGAGGCTTGCCACCTAGCTAGATGATGTNCATATATGTATATATATATATATATGTATATTTAAAGACAATAAGGTATAGTAAATGGAGGGCTACCCTTAGACAAGGAAAACCTGGATACAAGTTCTACCTGCCCTTACGGGGTAACCCCAGGCTGGGAACTTAGCCTCTCAGTGTCCCTAAGGGAGACTGTAAAAAAGAAGGCGAGTTGCCTGATTTGCATTTGTAGAAGGAATTTCCACAATGAGAGTTTCCTAGAACTATGAAATCACTAGTCTGGATTAAAACAAAAATACATACAAATGCTATCTCTTGTTATAAAAATAAAAATGTAGATTGGTAGAGATAGGGAGGGTAAACTAACTGAATACTACCACTGGTAATTGTGTGACAATAGTGGAGTCTGGATAGGTGGCTAGAGCAAGATCAACTGAGGCTTGCCACCTAGCTAGATGATGTGACATCTCCCTCCTTTATAACAGTGCCCAGGCAGGATCCTTCAGGTCAATGGATGGTATCCCTTCAGGTCCCACCTAGGGTTGATTGATAATGGATATTGGGCTCTATTAGCTTTGGTAAGGGTTTATCTGACTGCGTATCTCCCTTCCCAGAGAAGCTATGAAATAACCACTCCAGGAAGGTACTTGAAAGTTTTTATCTATAATTAGCAAAGAGGGGTATTGGGAATGGATAGAGGAATTGGGAAACCCTAACTACTTTGGTGATAATAAACCCTCAGAGCTGTAGGCAAGTAATTGATTCTGGATATTTAGCTTCTCTGGCTCAGCCTGGCCAAAGCCAAACCAGAGTAGGCAAACTGCTGCTTGATGTCTTTCAGCTTCTTCTTCTTTCTGCTAGATGTTATGCCTATACAGCCTTCAGGTATCCACCGCTTTCCACCCTCTTCTTCTTCTGCTCACTTCCTGAATCCCTCCCAGGCCCTGGGAAACTTAGATAACTACAGATGATTTGATTTCCTAAATATATAGGGGCAGTAGAATCAGAAGAATGATGGTCTGGATACAGCTTGACAATGCTAGTCAGGTATAAGACAAGAGGATCTTGCAAGGTTGAGCCAAGCAAGTCTTAATCCCACAAGACCAGGATCCATAGATCTCCGGTCCAAAGGAAGGAAAGGAACCAAAAGCCAGGGCTGCCAGGGTATTTCATCCTGCCCTGGGCCAACCACTTTCTCCCCTGTCCTCACAGCCTCTGGGAACATTCTAAGATCCAAAGGATCTCACCCGTCAATCAAGGGTGAGACTCTCTGCTCCCAGAGTTTCAATATAACACTCTCCAATGGATCGTAAACTCCCTGAGGGCAGGGATTACTTTTTTATCCTTCAACTCCAATGCCTAGTACAATACCTTGTATAGAGTAGGTACTTAATAAAGTTTTTATGTTTCCTGTTTAATTGAGCTGAGATTATTTTATTTGTTTGAGTTGATATAGAGATGATAGATGAGATAGATAGATAGATAGATAGATAGATAGATAGATAGATAGATAGATGATAAATATAGACAGGCAGACATAGATAGATAGATAGAAGATAGATGATAAATATAGACAGACAGGCAGAGATAGATAGATAGATAGATAGATAGATAGATAGATAGATAGACAGATAGATAGATAGATGGATAGATGGGTAAAGCTTTTATTAAATTATATACCAGGCACTGGACTGCGGATACAAAAACAAGACAGTCTCTACTTACATTTGAATAACAGAAGATAAAAACATAAAGAGGAACTGGTGATGGGGGAAGAGGTGGATAGAGAAAGAGATTGCATACTTGGGGACATGGCAGCCAGTGTGGAAGTCCACCAGTGTTCCACAAGGCAGCCAATATGAAGGCGGAGCAGTCAGGAGAGTGAAGTGAAAGTGAAATGAGCAGCGCAGATGTGTCTTCATATGCAGAATCCTGAAATTTACTGCTCTCAATAAGATAAGGGTCATTCAAGACATCCAGTCATCAGCAGCTCAATCCAAGCATGTACATAAACCTTCAATTATCCTTGAAAATTGATCTGTGACAGTCCCAGACTGAAAATACAAAATTGGCCCAAGAAGCATTTAGGAAACTCACAGACATCACATCCACCCACAATGGGGGCTTCAGAGTATTTCCACAACCTCTAAGGTCAAGTTTATGAACTGAAACTACATTCCTACCATACAATAGTCACCCAAAGCAGAAGCAATGGGGTGTCAGGACTGGCCTTAGTGCCTAATTCTGCTCATACTTTTTATGTTCTCACATTACAAAGATGAAAACAGTAGTATAGGTAGAGCAGACAATGTAGACTCTGGAGCAGAATATTTGGATATAATAATAAATAGCTCACTTCTATAACATTTTAAGATTTACAAGCCACTTCATACGTTTTGTCTCATTTGATCTTCATAACAACTCTGTTAGGTAGCTTCTATTGTTATTCCCATTTTATAGATAAAGAAACAGAGGCTTTGAGACACTAAATGACTTGCACGATGCCATATACCTAGCAAATGTCTGAGGGAGGATTCAGACCCTTCCTAAGTCCAAATCCAATGTTTTATCCTTAAACACTAACTAGATTCCAGGCTCTCATCATGGGAGTTAGTGATGTTTTCTTGTTATACACCCCATCAAAGGTTTTAGATTTCCTGGGTATGTGGGATTGGTAATGCTGGGCACATCCAAACTATTAGAGTAGAAAACTACAACACTCAAACTTTTGCTAAAATTAATGATGTCAAGCCATCCAAAAAGAAATTCATCTCCCGAATGACACACTCAATGGAGCCACATGTGTTTCCACCACCAATGTCTAGACAAAGTGACTTTAAAATATACAACCCAAATCCAGACAGCCTGAAGTTTCCCAGCTAGTGGCCAGTCAAGGTTCAAAACAAGAGAGCAAGAAGGAATTGTAGGCTTTGAAAGATTATAAATACCCCTATTCTGAGGAAAAGCAGTCCCACGTATAGCAAGCGAAAATTTATAACCTAGAAAGAATGACTGAATCATCCGTGAAGCTGTAAAATACTGTCTTATGGTGATCAAACAGCGTGACAGGTTCATTGTCCTTAAACTTGACACTCCCTGACTCGCAGGCCCCCCATCAACAAGCAGCTCTGCACAGATCTGGCCTCATTAAACTTTCCAGGTGCTCCCATCCAGCAGAGGCAGTCAGCTCAGCAACATCAGACTCAGGCATCACAGACTTCCTGAGCCGCAGCCCAGTAGGTGGGCAAGTCCAAACGATAAGACCTAGGCCTTTGGGTCGGGCCCATTTGATCATTTCTGAGACATTTTAATTTTGATTGGTACATTCTAGTGCTAAACATCTCAACAGGTAGACAGGGTCAGTCTGAGAGCAACCTTGAAGGGCCGGCAGCTGGTGAAGCAGCAGGTCAGAAGCACCACCTGCCATTAATTATGCCTCTGGAAAGTCTCAGAATTAAAAAGGAAAAAAATCAACCAAAGTCATACATTGCAGCAACCTGCACTATTCCCACTGCATTTCAGTTACTTGAAGGGTGCCCACCTAGTTTTAGACTGTAAGGTGCACAGAATTTAATTCCCTGACATTTTGAGATTAAAACAACAAAAACATGGTGAGATGTCAATCAGAAAAGAAACATTTAGGGTTCCCTCTGTGCCAGGCCACAGTGGGATAAAAAGAGAGATGAAGAGTCCCCGCTCTCAGGGTTCTCACAGTTGAATAGAGAAAACCATGTGCAAACAAGGTGGATACAATCTAAACTGGAAATAATCAAAGAACTCACCTTGGTGTCTGAGAGATCTGGTCTAAAGTTCCACCTCTGATTATTAAACATATGACCATGGGGAAGTCTGCTGAATACTCTGGGTCTCAGTTTATTCATCTAGAAATGGGAATATAAAAAAAATGAGGGGCATCATGATGTCATTCATGTGTTAGCAAAAAGAGCACCCTGATTTGGAATCAGAGAATTTGGGTAGAAATCCTACATGATCTATGTGACCTCAGACAAGTCTTAACTTTTCTGGAACCCAATTTCCAAATGATGAGACTGAAGTCAGTCTCCTCTAAAGGCCTTTCAGAACTTGAAACCTTTGTAATATTTGTATTACTGACCTCAAAGAGTATTGGCAAACACATGCTTTGTGTAACACTCCATTACTATTAAGAACAATGGCCTGTTTCTGAGTTATAATACATGTATAACCCAGTGGAATTGCTCATCAGCTCCAGGAGCAGGGAGGGAAGAAAGGAGTGAGAGAACATGAATCATGGAACCATGGAAAAATATTTTTTAAAATTAAATTAAATTGAATTCTTTTAAAAAGAACAATGACCTTTGATTTCATTGGAGTGGGTATCCATTCTATCAATAAAGAATACCACCCCTCCTTGGCTTAGATAATCTTCAACAATTACTGTGCCCAGAAATTTAATTTCTTTGTAGCCCACCTTATGAAACTAATCTAGGAGAGTCCTCCTATGTTAATTCATCCTGAACTTTTGCCCAAAGTCTTTTCAGGGAGAAATTGACAAAGTTCTTGATTCTACTGGCACAGTGTTCAAGAAGTCAATGTTCTCTTTTAAATCTTAACGAATTATATAAATGAGAATTGTTGTTACTATTTAATACTATGTTAGAGACACCCAAATCATCCCAGGACCTACAATTAGTAAAACAATCCCATGTGAACCCATGCTGGAACTAAACAATAGCAGCCAAAATTAAGAGACTTTTTTTTTAAAACCAAATTCAGGAAATAATTATAAGTGTACTAGTCATAACATATTCCATGTCAATCAGTCATTCAGTAATATATTATCTGAGCTCCAGCACATGGTGCTGACATGGTGGAAAGAGCACTGATTCTGGAGTCTGAGGACCTAGAATAAAAACCTACGTTAAAAATATCTGCACTTAATATCTAGGTGACCTTGGGTAAGTCACAGCATTTCTGGACCTTAATTACTTCATCTGTAAATGGCAACATTGGGTTTCATGTCCTCTAGGACCCCAAATTTAAAAGTCTAAATCTGTGATTCTATGCATTTGGGAGAGAAGCAAGGAATGTAGAGGAAAGGTTCCCTCCCACCAGGAACAACAATATTTGTTAAAATTTTATTAGCCCAAAAAAAAGCAGAGTCCTATAATGGTCCAATTAATCAAATAAAATGACTAACCAAGAGGTGCCATATATACAGTAACGAGATCATCAATTTTCAATTGTTTAAAATACAATGAATGCTAAAACTTTGTTAAACATGGCCAAAGCTACAAAGTAATAATTCACTTTTGCATTTCATTTTAAAGATTACAAAGAAATTTCCTAACTATACTATCATAGAATCATAGGATTTCAAATTGGCAGGAACCTTAAAGGGGAAAAGAAAGAAAACAAGCATTTCTGTAGTACTTTCTACGTGCCATTTTATGAATACAATATTATCTCATTTGATCTTCACAAAACCTTGTGATATGGATGCTATTATTGTCCCCATTTTATAGAAGAAGAAATTGAGGCAAATGGGTTAACTGACTTGCCTAAAGTCACATAGCTAGTAAGTGTTTAAGGATGGATTTGAACTCAGCTATTCATGATTCCAAGTCAAGCATTATATCCACTGAGCCAATTAGCGGCCAAAATCATCTACTTTAGGGGGTTCTTAACTTAGTTTTCCATAACGCCCCAAAGTGATCCAGGAAAAAATTTCAAGGGGTCTGTGACCTTGAATGGGAAAGAAAATTACATCTTTATGTTAATATCTCTGGCTTCCTTTATAATCTTCTTGTTTCACTTTATGCATTTAAATATATTTTCCTGAGAAAGGGTTCCTAGGCTTCTCTAGGCTGCTACCAAAGAGGATCATGATCAAACCAACCATATCAGTTTGTATTTGGAAGAAACTGAGTGCCAGAAAAGTTGTAATTTCTCTAAGATCATATAACTTATCAGTGGGAAAGCCAGAACTCAAGCTGAGGTTCAACCTAGGTTCAGATTTTAGGTTGGTTTTTTTTTCACTACACTATGATGTCCAACAATCCCAGCTTCCCCATTCTAGAACCTTCCTTTCCCCTCACCCTTAAAGTAACTCTCTATTTCTCCCCTTCAGCCTGTAGTAGCATCAATTCTATTCTGCTAAGTCATACACACTAAAGAATAAATGACCAAAATTTTAACTGTTAATTCTTACGAGCATATTCACATTTTAACACATCATGAAGCCTTAAATCAAAGGAAATCATCTCTAAACATAAACTTTTAGACATGTGCTAATAGAGCCATGTTACTTTCTTCACACATCTAAAATCATTCTTCTCAAATACAAATGGCCAAATGCCTCTACTACATCTCCAACCCCAAGAAAAAAACAAAGATTCAGTTCAGGGATACACTCAAGCTGCAGAATGCCAAGTAGGTAGACACTTACATCAAAAGCAGATCCTCCATAGTGCATCTCGGTGCCCAAGGGTCCTGTGCCATGTGCCTTATGAATAGGTCAGTTGCTCAGAGCAATTTTAACGGTGTCTGAATTGGGGAAAGAGCAGACAAATCAAAAGATTCTCTCAGATCAGTTGCCCATGTATCTGCAGAGTTCCAATATCCAAGAAGCTAGAAAGCCTGGTTGTTCATCAGAAAATTCAAATTCAAAACTAAGGAAGGTAAGGAAAGGTAAAGATGAAATGTATTAATTAAAGGATGGAGGGGGCAATGCTAGTCTCTTAAACATGCTTCAGTGATACTGACATTTGATCTGGCATTTGAAGAGGATGGAGGGAGGAGTTCTTTATCTGGAATAGAGAACCTGGATTCAGATCCCAGCCCTGCTGCTGACTATCTATCTGTGTTACCTCAGGTAGTGATCAAACCTCTCTGGACCTCAGATGCTTGCTTTATCCGTAAGAGGTAGAGTCTCTGACCTCCAATACCTTTTCTGACCTGAAACATTCAATCCTCAATATCTCTGATTTCATCAGTGTGAAAACTTCTTCCATCTACATCTGTCATCACCAGTCTATGACTTGTAAGTCTTTATCTTGCTCAGAAGCATTAAGTGACTCAGTCATGGTCCCAGAGTTAACAAGGGCAATGATGGGAACTTAAACACAGTTCCCCCTGACCTTATCTACAATACTGCACTTCTTCTATCCTACTAGAGATCATGAAGGCAAAATGCAAGGAGTGCTAAAGCAATAATGCTTTGTTCAGTTCAATCTTATTCCCAAAAATTCTGATCCCTTGATTGTGGCAGTGCCCATATTCTAGTCCCAGCTGGTATTGACAAGACTAGTCACAAACAGACCCTGCTATTCATTCAATAGCTCCCTCTAACTCAGCCATGCTCACCAAACCATGGACCCATCCATTTTTATGCCTATATGGTGCTTCCTACTATCTCAAGGCTATGACTTTGATGAAGTGATATTTTAGGATGGTCTCTAATAATGTTGAAGCATTGAGCTTTACTAACTCCTACATTCTCTCCTTAAACATGTATGCCCTCCAGCATTCATCATGAACAGCATAGTCTTACTGACTTTCCATTAGCAGTGATAAGAAAAGGTTCAGAAAGAGCTAAAGTACCCAAGTCCTAGAAAATGGTGGTGTAATACATAATGGACCTTGAATGATGAAGGTAGTCTAAGTCAGAGGAAGCCTATATAGACCCCCAGTGTCTACAATTTTTCTAAAGAAGTCATCCCAGGAGGTATGGCCATGTTGCTTTCAACATGAAGGTCTCAAGAAGAAGATTCTGAAGCCCTAAAGAGAAACAATTCTGAGGAAGGGAAAAAAGGAAATTATTAAAAAGACCAGTACCATTGTACAGAGAACTCACACACCTAACTTAGATCTTTAAAAGTCCTGTGTAAGAGCAAATAACAGAATATGGATACAATTGCGGTTATGGTCCTATAAGACAATTATCAAAAATGCTTTTACTCAAAGTGAGCTAAGACTAACAAAAAAAAAAAAAAACCTAAGAAAACAAAAGGGTGCTTTGGGGGATTAGCTATTTGGGAGGGAGGTGGTAGAAGGATTAAAAAGGTGATAGGGTCCAAGTGTAGGAAAGAAAAGACAATCAACCAATCAATCAAATAAACATTTGTTAAGTGACTACTACATACCAAGCACAGTTCTAAGTGCTAATGATACCCCCCCCAAAAAAACAAAGATAGTTCTTGCCCTCAAAGAGTTCATAATCTAAAAGATGATAAGGCAGAATTGTTTGATTTTATTTTACTTCTGTTTTCTCTGTAGAAAGGATAAATTTAATTTTTTTTAAATATGAAATGGAAAGAAGAAAGTAAAATGACTAGTTTTTATTGATATTTCAAGTACAGAGACAATAAAAGAACACCTAGCTGCCCTTGAGGAGTTCTTGTTATCTGGCCAAAAATTAAAATTTTAGATGTTAAGAATTAAGAGAGGGGGCAGCTGGGTAGCTCAGTGGATTAAGGGTCAGGTCAAAAGACGAGAGGTCCTAGGTTCAAATCCAGCCTCAGACACTTCCCAGCTGTGTGACCCTGGGCAAGTCACTTGACCCCCAATGCCCACCCTTACCACTCTTCCACCTAAGAGCCAATACACAGAAGTTAAGGGTTTAAAAAAAAACAACAAAAAAAAAAAAGAATTAAGAGATTTGATGACTGAGCCACAGTCAGTGATATCTAAAAGACTATGAATATGAAGAGAAGTTCTGGAGAAGGGCAAATGTGCAGTTTTTTAACATAAGGATCAGGTTTGAAAAGCAATGAGCTTGGCTTTTATTCCTAGAATAATTCTCAAGTGTATGGTGAATGAATGTAACAAAAAGGAAATAATAATCACCAAAAGCTTGGCTTCATCCAGAATAGATCATGCTAGACTAACTTCACAATCTCATTTCCTTGTTTTACAAGCTATATGACTCACAGGTCGGGGGAATACATCAGGGTTTACATTGATTTCAAAAAATATACTTAATAACATCTCTCAACCTGTTTTTATTTAAAAGATAGAGAGACATGAGCTAGATGGTTTTCATTTGGAATTGCTTCAGTGACCGAAAGAATATTTAATCATTAATTGTTTAAAGACACCTTTGCAAGGAAGTCTCCAGTCTAGAGTCCCAGAAATCTGTTCTTGGTCTTCTGATGCCTAATATTTTAATCACTGGATTTTGTAAAGGTATAAACCCTACACTAATCAAAATCATAGGTGACAAAGTTAAGAGATATAACTTATACACTAGATGATAGAACCAGGAACCAAAAATATGTTGGTAGTCTAGAACATTGAACCAAATAAAGCAAAAAAGTTCAAAAGGGGCAAATAGATAAAATTAATGAGGATAAATAAAAAGCCTTACACCTCAAAAAAATCTATTTTGTAAGTATATATGGGGAAAGCACAGTGACGTAACAGTTTGTCTGAATATATATATATATATATATATGGTTTAATGTACTTCTCGCTCAGTGTGATGTCAGTTGTGTGATACAGCAGCCCCAGAAGCTGATGTGACTAGAAGATAAAGCCAAAATGATCGAGTGAGAGTAAGCACTTCTCTCCCATACCTAGTTCATAAATATCTAGAAAATACACCTGACTGAATTCTGATCAGGAAGGCCAAAAAGTCATCACAGTGAGTCATTTTTCCAGCCCAGAGTGGTTTAGAGAAAAGAATAGAGAGATTTATGGAGAGGAAGAGATCTGACCAGAAGTGCATGGTTACAGTTCTGAAGGTCCTGAGCATTCTAGGTCCCAGGGACTGAAAGAGGACCCAAACAGGTCACCACAAAGAGATACACACAAATTTAAAATAAAGAGATAGAAGAGAATATATTTGCTTCAGCTGAAGTAAAAAAAAAGGCAAAGGTAAAAATCATGATCTCAGTCAAAGCAAAAGCAAAAATAGACCTAATTAAAAGTGATGAACAGTAAAACTACATTTTACAAAAAGGAACCATCAATAAAGAATTACTATTAATACTAAGTATATATGCATGAAATAGCATAGTATCTAAATTCTTAAGTAAGAAGTTAAATGAGCTATAGTAAGAAATAGACAGCAAAACTATAACAGGGGACATCAATTTACCCCATATCAGACATAGATAAATCACACAAAAAAACACATAAACAAGAAAATAGGTAAGGATCTGAATAGAATTTTAGTAAAGTAAGATATGAAAGAATTCTGGAGAATATTGAATGGGAATAGAAAGAAACATATCTATTAGCAGCTATACATGGCACATTCACAAAAAACTGACCATGTTTTAGAATATAAGAAAACTCAAAAACAAATGTAGAAAAGCAGAATATTAGATGCTTCTTTTATTAACCATAATGCAGTAAAATTACATTCAATAAAGAGCCTTTGAAGCAAAGATTAAAATGAACTGGAAACTAAATAACTAAACCACAAAAAACATATCATAGAAACAATCAATAATTTCATTAAAATAATGGCAAAATCTATGGGATGACACTAAAATAGTAATCAAGGGAAAACATATCTCATAACTTTCATTAATAAACAAGGAAAAGAGCAGATTAATGAATGGGACAGAAAAAATCCAATAAACTAAAAATCTCCAATTGAACACCAAAATTGAAATCCTAAAATGTAAATATTAAAAAGATGGTCCTCTGTTGTTGTTGTTGTATTACTTAGGGTCCTTAAAGGAAATTTACAATTTCCCAAAGGCAACTCAGCCACTCTCTGCCAAGTGCTTAGTTCAATTTGTCAATTTGTACTGCCTGCCCAGATATACAGATTCATGAACAAATTCTATAGGCTATCCTTCTTAATGCATATTGCAATTTAGGCAATACACATTAATCTTTCCTATATGTGTAATTAGATTAAATTTCATTGAATTATTATAAATCTATTCCAGGAGGCAGTGCAATTTTCTGGGCTGATTCAATGACCACAATGTCATCTATAAACAGAAGAAGTTGAAAGACATTTCTACCCATAGGATATCCTTACTTAACTTTGACTCTTCCTTGGATCTCCACCATCATATATCCTGGTTTTAGGACTTATCTGATGTCTAAAATCAGAGGGTCACTATATAGTTATTTCAATTATCATGAGTTCCAAGTAATCTAAATATATTACTATCTATTTATATTTTTAAAGTAACACTGGAAAACATAGGAATAAATGAATCTTTCCTTTTTTGTGATATTTATATAAAACCAATAGCCAGTATTACATGCAAAGGCATAAAGCAGAGGGTTTTCCAATAAAATTGGACAAAAGTAAGAATATACATTATCACTGCTATTTGATATGGTGTTAGAATTACTAGCAATAGCAATGAAAAGAACTGAGAAGACTGAATGTATACAACAACATTTTGACATAAAGAGCTTTAAATGACAATATCACGATCTTTATAGAATACAATGTAAAAATAATAATAAGTGGCATTTGCATAGTGTTTTTTTAAAGTTTGTGATGTGTTCTATAAATATTATCTAATTTTATCTTCATGACAATCCTAGGACAGAAGTATTTATGTTGGGAGTAAGAATAGAAGAGATAGTCTGATTGATTTATCCACTTTTCATCTTTGGTCTACACAGCTATACCATCTAGTTCCATTTCCACTTCTTGTGAGTCTATGCAACACAAAGGTCGAAATACAATTTTTAAAAACTCTGTCTTTTTTGATCTAATGTAAAACAAAAAAGGACAAAACTCTTCCTATGGGCTTTTCCTGACTATGCCACAAGGTAATGTAACATTCATCAAACTCTGTCTTTAGACAACAATAATGATGGAGGCTATCAAAAAATGAGTAATTCTGTTTTTTTTTACTAATAGGAATTTTTGGGTGTGGTAAGATTGTATAGGGCATTATTGAAGAGTATCATATTATTAAATGTGTTCCCCTAGCTATAAATGAATGATTTTCTGTAGTAATACACAGGATAAGTTCAATTTGTTCTCTTTTTTAATCTAGCTAGGAATTTAGTTTTTTCTCTCTGACATACACATCTTTTTTTTCTGCTCTCTATAACAAACACACAAAAGCATTCAATAAAGTTCCACTCATCAGTATCAAACATTCTGTACAGGAAAAATAGGTATTTTGTCTTCTGTCTTGTCATTGTTCATTAGTGGCATTCCACGATGGTCCTTTTGACTCACTGGTTTTTACATCTGTTTTGTGACATGCACAAACTTTTCTGAAAAAGATTCATGAGTTGTCATTATTCTACATTTATCTGCACCACACTCTCTTTCTTATCTATTATCCTTTAAGAGATCTAAGCCCCTTTGTATCTGGGCATCCTCTGTACCTCATTATCTGCCATTCCATTCTCATCCTCTTCTGACTGGTGGAGTTCTTTGTTCTTTGCCTTTCATTTTCAGAGGCAAATATCAATATTCCTCATGCTGTTCTAATGTTCAAAATCAAAAGTCCCATTAGAGATTCTTTCTGAATATGTTATTCATATTCAAAGTTTCTTTTTTGTTTATATTGACTCATTTTTATATTAAAAATACACACACTTGTTTCAATTGGCTGTACCCTTTGATCTACTAAAGGAGTGGAAAAAATAATCTGCCATTGGGCACTGCCAACTCATATTTAGTGACACACAGACTTGACTTTCACTCAGTCCCATCTTCCTCCCTATCATTCATACTTAATGCCACATATTCTTGACTTCTTGACTTTTTTTAATCTTGTATGTTGAATGGCACATGAATTAGTCCCATATTCCTCTTTGGAGCAACTTGTCATTATTTATCAGCATTGACTGAGTTATCATTGTCATCTATTCATTAGCCTTCTCAAGATTTAAGTCTTCCTGTGTATAATCTCACTGTATTATTCATCACATTCTGTCAGCATTACCAGTCTTCTTTCTGTTGTTATCTCGTTTTACAGTAATAGATCATTTTCTGGGCCAAATTTCTTATTAATTCCAGAGCTGCCACACTCTTAACTATTAACATTAACCTTGATGCATTTTCTCCTAAACACTCACTGCCCAGATGGATCACAACTCGGTCATCCTTACAGCACAGTATGTTTTCCATCACAATTCTTATTTAAGCGTTCCATCATTTCATAACCTTTCTGTTTCTGTTATACCCACCAATGAGAATGGCCAAATATTGAGTAAGACTTTGTTCCCATCTACCAGTCTCAGAGAATAGCTCTAGACTAATCATGTGGGGAAACATCTCCATCCCATCACATCCCTTTTTTTAATAGATTATTTCATGACAATTGGGGGGGTTGGACTATAAAATACACTAAATAATAGCAACACACATAGCCACATTTCTCCAAGAAAATAAAATGGAGATGAAGGTCTGAAATAGTGGTTTCATTGTGTTCTCTTTCCTTGGAAAATCAAAACCCAGAATTAAAACAAGCTTGACTTATAAAGTAATACTGCAAAGACCAAAAAGCAGTACTCACCCTGACTTCTCATCCACTAAACAAATTGTTGCTAGTGATTGAATGTGCTGAATATTGGTTATATACAAATCAGATGATGTTCTAAGAGTAGTTCTAACCTTGAACTAAGGACATTATTTACCTCTAACATGTTTTCCCCTGAATCATTTGATTATCTTTTAGGGGCCTTTCTACAAGAGCCACTATCACTAGTGGCCATTTAGACCTCACTGGAGAAAATTATGTATTACCAAGTTAGGAGATATGAATCAGAAAGTGTACAGGTGCCACTGAAACCCAGATCAGGGCAATAAATGGACTTACTTTGGCATATACTGTCACTAAAATGAAGAGAGAAAAGAAATGAATGACAAGATATACTTTAATCTCTCATAATTTCCTAGACTCCAAAAGCAACTAAGAAACTTGTGTTTCTCTTCCCAATATTGAATATGGCAAAGAGAAATATTACAACATAAAATGTCCATATCAGCTACACAGTAAATTCTGTAGGATAGAAAATTGTTAAAGATCTTTTGTATATCCTACAGTACCTTGGACAGTATGATGCATGTAGTATAGATGTTCAATAAATAATAGATATGAGAATGAATGAGTGAATAATGCTGCCTTACTTCCATGACTACTTCACTGACTGTACTGAATCATAGTGCTAGGATAGCAGTGAAACATTAAATTCTGGCTTCCTTCTACAATTTCAGAGAATAATACCACTTTTTCTCACATAAGCTTGGCTTTTGTGCCCAAGCCAATGCTGTTTTCTTAGATTGCAGAATCTCCTCTGGCCTTTTCTCTCCTGCATAAACACTTTGAGTTGATATTTACCGTCTAAAACACAGTAGACACAGGTGTTGCTACAAATTTCGTGTTGCACTGCACTGCATGACTTACAGCATGTTTTATCATGGTGCCACATTTTGGTCTTAATAAAACACAGCCCAGCACAGCATGACACTCACTATAATCTAATTAAATGCAATGCCAAGGGAAATATGTCACTATGAAGGTGAAAAATACAGGCTATTTTCTTCTCCTTTCTAAACTAGGGGAAACCTAGGTATGAGTTTAGTGAGCTATTTAATGCATTGATGCTTCAGGGGATGGTAAGGAATTTTCTTGCCTACTTCCTCTACAGCTCACCAGCAGGACTTGGCCTTATCAATGAGTCACTCTTGAAAGGAGGATAATACGGGTGAGAAAAAGGGCAAAGAAGAGAAAGGGTGAGGAGAAAAAGCAAGAGGAGATAATATAACCTCTGTGTAATTGGGCCACTAGCAGTAGCTCAATTCTTCCTTAAGAAGGAAGGAAGGAAGGAAGGAAGGAAGGAAGGAAGGAAGGAAGGAAGGAAGGAAAGAAGGAAGGAAAGAAGGAAGGAAGGAAGGGAGACATTTTTAAGCATCCCCACTGAAAATAAAAAGGCACCATGCCAAGTGCTTGACAATGCTTAACTTATTTAAATGTCAAATTAACCCTGAGAGGTATGTGCTACTATTATCCCCATTTCAGAGTACAGGAAACTGAGACAGGCAAATGTCAAACAATTTTCCCAGAATAAAATAGCTGTCTGGGGTGTCTGGGGTTGAATTTAAATTCAAGTTTTCTTGACTCCTGGCCAGTACTCTTTCCATTCCTCTACCAGAAGCCTGTATAACAATAGTAGAGAAGGGTACAATGAAAAAAAACCCACTGGATTTGGCATCAGAGGATCTAATTTCATGTCCTAGCTCTTCCACTTACTACCTGAGTGACTTCTAAATTGACACTTCACCTCCCTGGCCCCAATTTCCTGATCCAAAAAATGAGGAAGTTGGACCAGATGGTCTTCAAGGTTCCTTTGAGTTCTAAATCTATGAACCTACAAAGATATATCGTTCAAAATCTCAGGGAATAAGAAGTCGACCTTGGCAAAAAGCAAGAGAGGTTGTGATTGTGTCCATCTTGATTATCCCTATCAATTCACTCTCTAAAAGGATATATATAAACTGTCTCTCCAAACTAGTTTTTTGCTCTCTAAATGAGAGATAGGAACTATAAGCCAAATTATATGAACTTGAGCAAATCACACAACCCTCTCTGCACCTATAAATAATGTAAATTGCCTATATTTTCAGTAATAGAAGTCATTTCTTGGACTATGGTGCTGACATAACTGGAAAGATCATGAGAATAGTCACCAACCATGCTACTCATTTGGCTGAATCTAAAGGTGTTTTGATATCCACATACTCATGCACTCCAATTAAAAAAAAATTCCTACCACACAGTTATTACTGAGGACTAAGGAGATAAATCCTTGTATCCAGTGTTATAGACTATAAGAGCCAGGACAAAAGTTTCCCCTTGGCTGGATATCTATACTAGCCCCTCCTCAGTATACTGAGAGTTCTTAGAATATCTAACTGAATTATTTTTGTTTTTATTTTATTCCAGACTACATATTAATACAGTTTTTTTGTTTTTTTTTTTAATTTTAAACCCTTAACTTCTGTGTATTGACTTATAGGTGGAAGATTCGTAAGGGTAGGCAATGGGGGTCAAGTGACTTGCCCAGGGTCACACAGCTGGGAAGTGTCTGAGGCCGGATTTTGAACCTAGGACCTCCTGTCTCTAGGCCTGGCTCTCAATCCAGTGAGCTACCCAGCTGCCCCCATTAATACAGTTTTAATAATGGTTTTATGACATTTCGTAATACACATTTTTCCCTCACTTCCCTTTGTCCCCTTCCCAAGATGGCAAGCAATATAAGTTGTAAATATATCATACAATACATATTTTCATGTTCATCATGTTGTGAAACAAGATACATATCACTTACATGAGAAAAAAATTCACAAAGAAAATAAAGTGAAGAATGCTATGATTCAATCTGCATTCAGATTACCTCAGTTCCTTCTATGGCAATGAGTCGCATTTTTCTTTATGAGCCCCTTTGAATTGTTCTGGATCCCTGCACTGCTGAATAGTTAATTCATTCACAGTTGATCATTATACATTATTTCTGTTACTGTAAACAACATCATGCTGGTTCTGCTAGCTTCACTTTGTTATCACTTCATATGAGTCTTTCCAGGCTTTTTTGTAATTATCTTGTTTGTCATTCCTTATGGCACAATAGAATTCCATTACAATCACATACCACCGTTTTTTCAGTTGATTTCCCAAATTGACATCCCTTCAGTTTCCAGCTCTTTCCCACCACACAAAAAGCTATTATAAATATTTTTGTACATGTAGGTCCTTTTCCTCCTTCCTGGATCCCTTTGGGATAAGACCAAGTAGTGGTAATGCTGGGTCAAAGGGTATGCACAGTTTGATGGTCCTTTGGACATAGTTCCCAATTGCACTTGTTATATTGAATCTCTGGGAGCTTGAAGTTCACCTTTGATTGACAAATAAGTCAGCTGGATGGAATGTTCCCAGGGAGTCATGCGAGAGGCAGGAGGGGCAGTTGAGAATCCTGAAGAAGTTCTGGGTCTTTGACCTGTGCTGAGGCTGGAGATCGGTGGATCCTGGTCTTGGAGTGAGAGGGTGCAAACATCTCTCTGCAAACTCTTCCTGTACTTGAGATACCATTCCAACCTGTACCTGACCACCACCTTGGTATCTACTGCCCCTAGATATTAGGAGTTTCATCATCTAGATATCTAGGTTTCCCAGGGCCCGGGAGGGATCCGGGAAGTGGGCAGGAGACGAAGAAGAGGGTAGAAAGGGTGGACATAACTCAACTGTAAGGCTGAAGATCTATTGAAGAAGAAGTCAAAGATATCCCAACAGTTTACCTACTCTGGTTTAGTCCTGGCCAGACTGAACCAGAGGGAAGCTACATTGATTCTTCATCTGCTAGCAGTTGAGATTTCATTAGTAATCATTAGAACAGGGTCTCCTATACCACAGTCCTTTACCCATATCCTTCTTGTTTAATATAAAGTTTAAAGTACCTTCCTAAAGCAGTTTCAAAGCTTGTTTTGGGAAGGGAGAAATTGCAGTCAGAATACAAGGCGTTATCCTAGCTAAAGAGCCCAAATCAACATATCAATTAACCCCAGGTGGGTCCTGAAGGGATATACCTCTTAGACCTGAAATCTGCCTGGGCAACTGTTATAAGGGAGAAGGGTCATCTTATTTCTCTCTGTACATCAATTTACCGTCTCAAATAGATCAAGAGACCTCCCATGATTATAACACACTCCAAAATGGTTGTAGCAATTCATAGCTCTACAAATAGTGCATTAGTGTCCCAGTTTTTCCACATCCCCTCCAGCATTTATCATTTTCCATTTTTTGTCACATTAGTAAGTCCGATACCTCAGAGTTGTTTTTATTTGCATTTTTCTAATTAATAGTGATTTGAAGTCTGGAATATATTTAGAGAGCAAATCACTACTGGATTTAGTGCTCTTAGGAAATCTGTCTCCTATAACATTTAGTGATTCTCTTCTTCAATCCTGGTACTGTGAACTTGATGTATCTTGCCACAGTATTGCCATGAACTGAGCAAAATAAAATCATAAAATCCCTTCATGGGAACCTATATATAAGAAATCAGAGCCTGTGTCTGGATTAGTTGAGCCAAAAACCAGTTACTGGTCTAGAATGAAAGTTAGTCTTTAGTGAGTTATTTTTTAGGTTCAGATGTGGGATTTAATGTCCTAAACACCTGACCTCAGACACTAGGTGGAGTAGATAGATAAAAAAATACCAAATATTATTTCTAAAATTCTCTGACTAAATGATCCCTAAAAGTCCCTTCCAAATTAAAAAACCTATGATTTTTTAATGTCAATTGATCCATGGCGATAACTGTTAATTCATTACTATTCTATGTAAGGAAATAATTCCTTCTCTATTTCTATCTGTTTATGTGACCTGTAAGCCACTTAAGGATCAGGACTAGGAAATAAGTTCTTTCTCTGAAAAATACTGGATGTATAACCAAAATATACAATATCAGTGTCCCAAGTAAAACATCGTGCATGCCCAAGAACTCAGCAAAAATTAAGAATTTATATAATATGTGCATACATATGTTTGTGTATGTGTATATAAACACACATATCCTCTCATGGATTTGTATGATCTGTTCAGGAAGGCAAACTACACACAAAGTTGGCATAATGACCATAATCCAAATATCTCAAAGAGTTTAGCCACCGAAGGGAGGAAAAATATAGAATAAATATAGAATGATAATAGTAAGGATGGTCAAATCAAGGAAAGAAGCAACAGGGAAGTAGCCATTATCAGGGGAAAAATGGAATTTAATGAGAGAATGGGGATGATAAGACAATTTGCTAAAGAAGACAAGAAACAGTAAAATGGAAGGTACATGCAAAGGGAGAGAAATACTACCACTTCTTGTGAGACAGGAATGAAGATGGATATAGTATGGGAAGACATTTGAGTGATGTGAGATGAGGCAATGTGAGCAAATGGCCTCAGTTTTTTAGTGACATATGAGGCAAAGTTCTTGATTGAAAGGATTGGGGAGAAAAGCTATAAGAGTCCTAAGAAGGATTAAAAGTTTTGGAATATCCGCTGTGGTGCATAGGATGATAAATTAATTAAGAAGTAAAAGTACTGCCTTATTGCAATGAGGGGCCCAACTAGGATCATGTAATATAAATTTGTAGTGAATCTAGTCAGCATGGTTTGGGAATTATTTTACAGTTCCTTTCAATAACACATTGATAGAAGAGAATGTATTATCAATAATAGGTTAAGGAGAAAAAGATACCATAAAGTTGAATTTGATCCACTCAGGGAACAAGATAGAGAAGGAAGGAAAATATGGCCAATGCATTTGGGTGATGGCTTGAAAAAGAACTGATGTATGGAAGGATTATAAATTATGATGAGGATGAAGATCTCGGTTAGGGAGTCATAAGGCAGAGGGAAAGAGAAAATGACAAAAAGAGTATGATTAGACAAAGGAATTTTAGAATTTATGAACATGGAAGTAGAACACTGCAAGATCAAGGATATGACCATCGATGTGTGTGAGCAGCTAAGGTGGCTTAAAGGAGCAGATGATAGGAAATGAGTAGATTGAAGACATGCAAAGTTAGGATATTTGAAGGAAGGTCAGTATGTATGAAGTTGTCTATTATTAGGGTAAGAATTAGGGTAAAAAGACTATTAGGGTGGCACTGTATTCATTGAGAAAAGATGGAGAGTATCTTGGAACTTGGTAGCTATCAGAATCTTGATTGAGTGATAGAGAGTAAGTGAACCTCAAAGGAAGAGAGGTTAATAAATAATGGTAGTTGAGGGAGAGTTGGAAAGTTTACAGTGAGGAATGCAGAATGTTCTAAATGAATGAATAGGGGTGAGGATGAGAGAAAGAGAGAGGCAAATAATGCTGGGAAACTGGGGAAATGATAGTACTATTAATAGAGATTAGAATGTTGATATGAAAGAGGGCATTTCTATTCCTCTTCTCTCTTTTTCTTTTTTTTCTGTTTATATAGATCTCACCATTTCCCTTAATCTCTATTTCTCTATAGGGATCCATCTATTCCTATATTCATGTATATGTTTGAAATTTTCTTTAAGATTTTTACCTTGTGTTTTTCTTGACAGTATCTTTGTCTCTTTCTGGGTCTTTCTCATTACTTTTTTATTTGTGAGCTCCTTAAGGGGAAGTTCTATGATAGACTTGTTCTCCTTTCTCTCAATTTTTGTAGACCTTCTTTCCCTACTTTTTGCCCTATAGTTCCTAAAACAGTGCAAGCCACACAGTATCTGTTTAATGAATAGCCTTAGAAAAGCAAAATGGAAATCTTAGTTTGGCAACCAAGGTTGTCTATAATTTTCCCTCAACACATATTTCAAAATTTATCTTCCACAATCACCTGTCAAGACATATCAATCTTATCTCCACATCTTTTTTGTGTCCACATCCTACCCTTCACTCATATGATGACCACTCTAATCCAGCCTCTCATCATCTCTCCTGTGGATCATCACAATAGACTTCTAAATGAACTCCTATTGTCTAGTCTCTCCTCTACCAATCCACCCTCTATCCATCTGCCAAAATAATTTTCCTAAAACATAAATCAGGTCAGATCATATCACTTCCATTTTTGGAAGCATTTTACTCTTCTTTTGCCTCCAGAATAAAAAAAAACATACAAATTATAATGACCTGAATAGACTTGCTCCAGACTATATAATTCTAGGCTTATTTCACATCACTTCCCTTCATTCATCCTGCATTTAATCAGTCAAAAAGCCAATACTGTGTTAGGCACAATGAATAAAACAATTTCAACTCTTAAGGAGCTTACATTCCAATACAGAAAAAATTTAATATATAAGTACATAAAGAATAAAGAGAACAAATAAAAATAATAACAATGTAGTAAAGTATGAGATAATTTGAGGACACTAACAGTTAAGGGATCATGAAAAACTTCCTGCAGAAAATGGTACCTAAGCTATACTTTAAAGAAAGAAAGGGACTCCATTAAGTAGAGGAAAGAATGTAGTTCATTCTAATCATGGGAGAAATTGAGTATCCACAGATGGAATGTTATATGTGAGGAACAGAGAGAAGGCCATTTTGGCAGAACTGAAGAGTGTGGGGAGGAAATGAATAATATCCACTCAGACTGGGAAGATAGGCTGGGACCAGATTGAAGAGAGCCTTAATAGCTAAACAGAGGAGTATATATTTTACACTAGAGGCAACAGAAAGACTCTGGGTTTGATTGAGTCAGGTAGTCACACAATCAGATTCATACTTATGGAAAATTACTTTGGCTATGAAATGCAGACTGCACTGAGGTAGGAGTTTAGAAGTGAAAGTCTGAACTCCACCAATGAGATCTCACAACTCTAACCATTGTGAGAGTATACCTCTTCATTCTCTTTTTTTCATTTGTTTAAGGTAATCAGCATGTTTTTCTTTGAATGAAATTAAATCTCCTGTAAGATATCCATATGCACACCTAAATTCTACTGTTTAAAAGTTGAGCTGGGAAACATCAATTTTTCACATCTCTTTTCTATATCCTTGACTATCCAATAAAATGGTACAGAAGTTACCTAGGATGACATAGAGAGAATTTTGACTCAAGAATTTGTTTGCATATCTAATATAATATTCTTTTTTTCTTCAAAAATACCTTTTTATAACCATGCCTATGAGCAAGAACCAGACAATCTACAAATTGTGAAATACAATCTGACGATGTGAGGAGAAAATATTGATTCATGATTTTCAAAGCACAAAATTTCAGAGGTAAAAGAGGCCTTAATAGTCACATAATCAAATTCCTAATTTTGTACATAAGAGTGTTGAGGTCAAAAAAATGAAATCACTTATCCAAAATCATATGACTCATTAATCTTAGATTCAGGACTAGAACCCAAGACTCGTAATTCCCAGGGCAGCATCTCTCCTACAACATCACTCTTTTTCCTCCTTAAAGATTTAAAATTCCATAAAATGTAGAAACAGGTGGCATTCCTACTTGGTTCAACAAATTAACTGTTCATTTTAATTTTTAAAAAGAATTTCTTATTCTCTATTGATGAGACTAGTAAATTCTTGTTCCTACTCTTGGTGAGGTCAATTTTTAACTTAATATTTGATTAAATTTTAAATAGGCATTAAGTGAAAAAACAGCAGACAAGGTTATATCAGTACAACAGTCTTCTATTTTCTTTTAAAAGTTTTTTACTCCAATTTGGTTCTAATCCACTATCAGTTCTAATAAATTATTTCAATTAACATTATTATGTTTTCCTTCTTTGATGTCATATTGTAACATCTCATTGTAGTTCAATGGTGACTTTAGATTTTCAAAGCCTACACAAAGAGAACAAACTCTGGCAGGATCAACACCAATCTGAAAACAACTTCAAGGAAAGTTCTAGTGAAAAACTAGATCTCTGACATGAGGATCAGTCTAGCTAATGCCTCCAAAAGCTAATTACCAAAATGATAAACACAATGAATGACTCTTTTCCAACCAGAAACATAGCTTATACAGACTATCTACCAAGATTCTTAAGTACCATAATCTCCATTAAAGGAGGGAGTACTCATGCCATTAAAGAAAGAAATCCTCATATTTTTGAGTTATACATTTCTAACTCTTTGTACTATAGAACTTTCATTGTCGCTCACCATGACCTTCATGATGCATTTTGAGTGTAATTCTTTATAAACTTTCCAGTTATAGTCTCAGAACTTGAGCTTATCTTTCAGGTTGGTGCCAGGGGTAAAAGAAGATGATAGTTTTTATATAGCTTTAATTGAACAGGTATGGCAACTTCAGAGATATGTAATTGTACAGAGATCCAAAACCACCTTTCAAATATTTGACAAATTTTTATAGTTCTGGCTTGTAAAATGTTAATAAAAGGCAAAATTAAGATTTGTTACTAAATTGTAGAAAAGTATGACATTTTTAATCCAATTCAGTGAATTATATCCTATTCTATTTAATAACTCATGTGAAAGGCACTGTTAGATATTGGGGATAAAAAATTTTTAATTACACAGACCTTTTCTGAAGGACCTCACATTCTGCTGGAAGCAATACAACCTATATTTATATAATTCAAGATAGGGTGTAATAGAAACATAGGAGAAAGATTTATACAAATATTTACACCAAGAAAAGTTGAGAAGGGAGAAAATATAGATTCTGAGGAGAAAAGTATTTTCAACTGAGGAGATTTGGGAAGGTTCACATGGTAATATCTAAATATGAAACTTAAGTGAAGATAAAGATTCTGGGAGGGACAGTTGAAAAAATCTTTTACTTATGGCATGAGAGACCACTTGTATGAATAAACTGAGGCAGGAAATGTAACATAGTCTTCAGAGGAAAATAGTCCACTTTGGATTGATGGTGAATTTTATGTTATTTGGAATGGAAATCTGGAATCACTGCATATTCAGTGGTGATGGAAATTTTGATTCTTTTGGAAAAGGCAATTTAAGCAGAGTTAAGAAACTCTAACTTAACCTCTTTCTTTGCACACTCTATACCTAGACATGTTATCTTGTGAGAGTTGTTAAAATCAGTCAATTATTTCTTGGTGTGATATTTCCTTCTTTAATTATTTTTAAGTTCAAATTCTTTTCCTCTCAAGAAGTATCAGGGCATGGGCGGACCACACACATCTGGTTGTCACTAGGAACCCATATTGGAATAATCATTTAATGACAAATTACTCTATTAATATGTTCTGGTGAGTCTTTCCACAGACAAGTTACTTTCTTCTCACAAGCTATTTGTCATATGTCTTTTTAAGTGATCATTCTGGAAAGGACTAAAAATGGCACACATTTTTCACCCAGTCATTGACAGTGACCAATGAGCATGTTTCCCTGGGCATATGCTTGGCAGGTGGCTTGTCTTATTTTAAAGCACAATTGTGTTTTTTATTTTCCTTATTAATGAACTTATTTTTTGACATTGGCTGTCACATTTTTATGTATATCACAGCCGTCTGAACACTAATAAGCAGATTAAGAAAAACTTTTATTTGCTTGGTTGATTGCTTACCTTCTGTAGAAATCATCTACTTACTTATTAAGTGAAATCATTATATTAGTCTTGCTGAGGAGCTGAAGAGTATCCGGCATTTCAGATTCAATGAATAACATAAAAGTTTGAGTAAAGTCTGGCCCAAGTGTCAAGCAGCTGAGCATCTATTGATCTAGCTGTTTTTCTACTTTTAATTAGATATTGACTTCTGTGCTTCTTTTAATAATGTAAAATGTTGTATTTTACATTAGAAACATATTATAACTATTAGGGAAATATAGGACTTTCCAATACATTCCTAGTAACCTTAATCTCATATGCAATGTCTACAAATCAAAGGAAGAATTATACTACCTGGATAAATTAGCATCTCTTTCAAAAAAATTATCCACCACTATACACTATGATATTAAAGAGATATAAATAAAGAAGAAAAGAGATTCAACTGCCAAAAACAAGGTCTAGGGGAAATCACTAGCAATTTCTTGAATTCTAAATTATTTTCCCAAGCAAATGTTTAATTTAGATGCCAACACTTTCCAAAGAACAATAAATAACAACAACAAAAAGAATTCTTATTCTCTGAAGCCATTAAGATAATAAATATTTTAATAATAGTTGGGTTCTTCTTCCCTAAAATACTGACATCTTGCAAAAGAAGATTCCTCTTATATCAAAGCTTATTTTTTTTAACCCCTACCTTCTCTCTTAGTATTATCAAGTTCCAGAAGTGAACAATGAGCAGATGAGTTAATAATGAAAGGAAGCAGTTGTTATCCACATTCTTCCCAAATCTTGGATTCTGTGTAATCTTTGGAAATACAACAGTAACAGAATACAGTGATGAAACATCCCAGTTGTGAGACCTATGAGATCCAGGGAAAACAAAAGTGAATTGTGTGCTTCCTTGGCAGTATCAAACCAGGTAATCTGAGGAATAGAAAATGCTTCCATTATGCTAGAGCCCAAAAGTTGTAGTATCTGCAGAATAATGAATGGGACCATGTACCAACTCTGGAGAGACTTGGAAGGAATGAAGAACAATGGTGCCACTCTTATTTTCAGTATTGAATTCAATCCTTACTTTGAAGTTATAGAGATAAATTCCATGGGTTCCTATAGACATGAAACAGGTTTGTGTGTCTACTATATCTTGGCCCTGTATCTTTTCAAGCAAATAAACTGAAACATTCTTTAAGTAGGGAAGAATGGAGATCATTTATGTCTTGTGATTGTCTGCAACTTGTTGGAATTGGAGGAGATGGATCAGAATATTTCTCTTTTATTTTCATATATCAAAGGGAGGCTTCAAAGGATTATAATTGTTTTTAAATTTTCTGTCAATAAAATTGACTTGAGAAAAAATATGAAATTAAAAACAGTCTTTATTAAGCAATGAAATGCATGCACAAGAGAGTAAATGAGCCTAGTTTCTAATTCCTCAAAATGTAGTAGCTTAAACAAAACTCCTGTTGGAAATATGTGCCACTTTAGATTATTTTGTTTGGGGTTTATTTTTTGTTCTATTTTGGGATTTGAGTAGTAGTAGCAGTGTTGGGTTTTGGAGGTTGTTTTGTTTTGTTTTGTTTTGTTTTGTTTTCGAAACGAGTTTTCCTTATCTCATCCAGGTTAGAAGTATAGTGACCACTCATGGGCCCAATCTCAGTACTAATTGTTTTGACCTGTCCCATCTCTGACCCTGGCCAATTTGACCCTCCTAAGGCAATCTAGTGCCTCCACATTTACCCCATAAGTTCACCATATAGGTACAGGATTTGTTGTGGCCACCCTAACAGTGTTGGCCCAACTACAGCTTAGAATTCAAGCTCCATCAATCTACCAGCCTCAGCATCCTCAGGAGCAGGGATTACAGGTGCTACACCACTCCCAACTCGTAGATATGACAGTTAAAAAATTGTTTGAAAGTGAGGGGAAATCTACATTTTCCCCCTCCAATAATATTTCAGAGTATAAACGGGGGGAGAATATGAACCAAATGAGCCTCTTTACTTCCTGTTCAACATTCTTACACTATGACTGGCATCTCAAGAGAAGAAATTGGAGCAAAATCAGCATAGCCCTCCTTGTCTGCATATGGGACAGAATTCCTTGTCCTAATATTAACCCTAGGGCAGTGCTCCTTGTTGGCCCATGGGTTGTTTTCTTTAAGGGAGCCATGCTTCACAGTTTCTTTTGACAATTTAACATGAAGAGTAGCTTTCCTTTGATATGGCCCAGAGTTCATGCTTCTTGAACAGGTTGTCTGAGGTAAAATAAACCCACCATCTGTTCCCAATGCTTGTTTAATTTTGGAGGGAATCTAAAATTTGACTAACTCTGTAAGATGAACTGAGAAAACGTAAACAAAGCCTCTTTATTTAAAATTGACTAAATGCGTGTTTTTCCCCGTTCCAGACGATCTGCTTCCTTCCAGCTGTGCCTGCTCAATTCGTGCATCATTCAGAGAGCACCAATGTCACAGCGGTGAATAGGCAGAGTTCAAGGGAGATGAAGCTGTGCCAATCTTACCTCCACCTTCTGAATACAAATGCAAGCCCTTAGGAGGGCATCAATAATGCAAAAATAAGGCAGGGAAGATGGGTTTATGCAGCCTTCCACGCATCAGCTAAGGCAGTTAGGACATACCACATTGAATGTGTCTAGGAAAACTGACCATCTGCATGGATTCCAATTCTCCTTTTCCATCACCCTCAAGGGCTCCATGAATAAAGATGAAACCAACAGACACTCTGTCTCTTCTGTCTCTCTTGAGTAACACTGCAGGTTCACACTTAATAGACTTCCTTATCTCTTAGCATAAGAGCCACCTCAGAGACGCTGCAAATCCATTGCTGCAATCTTTTCTTTTCTGTTTTAAAGATATATAGATATAGATTTATTTATTTATTTAAATAACTGAGAAAAATGATAAGAGAAGACATAACTGACATCAGGGAAAAAATGTACTTATCTTGAGGAGATGCTGTGAACAGCCCAGTGTGTGTCAGCACCAAAAATATTCACCAAGTAACAAATGTGCCTCAAACCTTAGCATCCTACTTCCCTCTCCAGGGAAAGACAACCAAACTTTGAAGTAATCCTGGGCAAGCCTCTGGTGTCATGTTACCACTGTCACAGGGTGAGATTCTTTGAGCACATTCTGAAAATGATTTCTTTCATTTGATTATCTATTGGATCTCTAAGGCTTCTTGTGGCTTCTAAAATTTGGTGAGAGAGCAGATATTGACCTGGGTGGGGAGGGGGAAGAATCAGGATAAGCCTCTTACAAAAGAAATCATTTGAACTAAGCCTTAAAGGAAATTAGGAATTGCAAGAGGTAGTGATGAGGTGCCAAGGCATTCCAAGCATGTGGTACAATGAGTAAGGTACCCTGCATCAACCAAAAAAGAGTCTTTAGACAAAGACAGGGATGTCATATATGGGGAACAGCAAGGAGAAAACATTAACTAGAGCATAGAGTAAATGAAAGGGAATTAAATACAATAAGTCTGGAAAGAAAGGTAGAAATCAATTGTGAAAGAAATCTAAATGCCAGACATTGGTCCAAGAGATAATAGAGAGCCACTGGAATTTCTTGAGCAGTGGAATAACATGGAAATGGTCAGATCAAAGCCTAAGGAACATCATTATAGCATCTCTACTGAGGATAATCTGGAGAAAATTCAGTTTTGAACCAGGACCAATTAAAAAAGCTATCATAATAGTTTAAGCAAGAGGTGATGAGGATGCAAACTAGGGTGGTAGCCAAGTAAGTGCAAATAAGGAAATAGGCACAAGGGATGCTATAGGAGTAGAATCAGCAAAGCATCATCTGGTTATGAGAGACAGAGGATAAGAAAAAGATAAGTTCCATTTCTGATATGTTGAGTTTGAAATGCCTATGGGCCATTCTCTTATTCTTCTCACCTATCTTTCATGAAATGGTCCTTCTCCTTGCCAAAGCAACTTCTCTACGTGTATCTTTCATCTGTCCTCTTACAAGTTCTCCATCAGATCACCCTAGCTATCATTCCTATTCTCCATTGTCTTCAGTCTTGCTTTGTCTCCTGGCTCCTCCCCTTCTGCATACAAATATGCCTATATCTCTTTCATCCTTTAAAAAAAACCTTCAATTGATCCTACCATCTCTGCTAGTCATCATCTTATTTCTCTTATTCCTTTCATGATGCTAAAATTCCTACAAAAAAGTTGTCTGTCTTAAGTACCTCCATTTTTCCTCCTTTCATTTTCTTCTATATCTTCTGTGAACTGGCTTCTGCCCCCAACACTTACCTCCAAAGTAACCAGTGTTCTTTTTTTTATAAAAAAAATCCTAATAATTTATTTATTTAGAATATTTTTCCATGGTTACATGATTTATGATTTTTCCAACCCCTCTTCACTCCCCCGTCCTGGAGCTGACAAGCAACTCCAGTGATCTTTTAACTGACAAATCTAATGGCCTTTTCTCAATCCTGATCCATCTTGGCATTTCTATAGCATTTATACTCTTCAAAATTCTGTTATTTTTTTTATCAATTACATGTAATAACAAATTTCCACACAAGTTTTCCTAAGTTATATGATAGAATTTCTCTCTCTCCCTCCCTTCCCTCCCCCCTTTTAGTGCTGGCAGGCAATTCATTCTGGGTTATACATATATTATCACACAATACATATTTCCATATTGTTCATTTTTGCAAGTGAATAATCTTATAAAACCAAAAACCCCAAAACATAAACCCAAATAAACAAGTGAAAAAGTGTATGCTTTCATCTGAATTCTGACTGCAACAGTTCTTCTTCTGAAAGTGGGTAGCATTCTTTGTCCTAAGTCTCCTGATTATATTCTCCTCCTTGATATTCTTTCCTCAGTAAGTTTTTATGACTGCACTCCCCTGGTTCTTTACCCATTTCTCCAACTGCTTTATCATATTCAGATGAACAGTTATTTTTCTTAATATTCAAAGGACAAAGATAAATTCTAGGGGGAAGATTGAGAGCCAAGTCTGTAGACAGGAGGCCCTGGGTTCAAATATGACCTCAAATACATCCTAGCTATGTGACCCTGGGCAAATCGCTTAATCCCCATTGCCTAGCCCTTATCACTCTTCTACGTTGGAACCAATACACAACTATAAATAACAATAATATAAATATATAATATATATAATGCATATATAAATAAATAACTAATATAAATTCTAAGGTGGAAGGTAAGGTTTAAAAAAGGTATAAATGTCATATGTTCTCCATCTTCTTTTCTCATATAAAACAACATGTGTTTTAAACTACAATGTCATTGAACTATGAATTGGTACAACTGTTCTAATGCCTAAAATAGTCAGATCCTTTAACATAGAAATCCCACTGGTAGGTATATAACTCAAGAAGATTAAAGATAGAAAAAAAAAGGTTCCCATAAACACCAAAATAAAACAGCGGCACGTTTTATGGTAGCAAAGGACTGAAACAATACAGATGTCCATCAATAGAGGAGTCACTGAACAAATTGTGATACATTCATACAATGAGATATTACAACACCATGAGAAACAATTAAGTGCAAGGAGACATATGAACTGATACAAAATAAAGTCAGGGGAACTAAATGTTTCTTTAACTCTTTGCTATAAGAGACAGCTTTCTAGATAAAAGGGAAGAAATATAGTAAGAAATGAAGGTGATATAGAAATATTCACATATCAATAAATGTATTTTAAAAACTAGAAAATCTTCATTCTTGAGGCCCATCCATCAGGGAAGATGGGCTGAAAGCGTCTACTTGCTGTCACCATTCCCCAGATTCTGTTGGCTCATCCAGGACTGGATTTGCCCAGAAGGCAAAGTTGTTCAATATTACTTAAATTTCTATTCACCATTTAGGACTCTGACTCCCAGATCAAAGCTGCCACCTGCCCCAAAAAAGGGTCATTGATATTGACCATGAATCACAATATGAAATGTAAGATTAACCCCTCCTGGCCATTTTTTGAGTTCTTTGTAGGGAGCAGAGGCAGCTGTGTGCAGCTCCAGAGCTGCCTCTTCTTGCTATCAGTGGCAATTATTTAGTGGGTTGGGAGAGAGCAGACGCTGGTTGTAGTCCAAGCTCTGCTGGGCAGTATTTGCACAGCCTTGAGCAAATCATCCAACTATTTTAGGTCTCAGTTTATAATCTCTAAAAGGAGAAATTTAAGTTAAGTGATTGATAAGTTTTCTTTGAGCTGAGAGTCTAGGTGACACTGTGTCTGTGAGCTCACCAGTCTCTGACAACAGGTGATCATACAAATGAAAAGACTTGCTCAAAAGGAAGCCAAGATCAGTGAGGAAGAGAGGAGGACAGAGTGCCAAGGAAGGTGAAAAAGGCCTGAAAAGGGAGTCTGTGGTTCCTTATCATTTTGCCAAGGGTGGGCCCTGAGGCTACTGCTATTGATTATTCCATGAAATAAACAAGGACTGAATGAAAATGATCACTCTGCATGGCATAAAAACTGACAGCTTATGGTCCATTGAAACCGGGGCCTCCCTTTGATCTGTGAGAAAAATGACAAATTCTGACAGCGTTGGCTTGGAAAGGATCAAATGGAATATTTGCTAGATTTTTTTTAATGCTTTGCAAAAAAGATTTAAAAGAAAATTTAACATTTTACCAGCAAAAAGAAGCATAATTGTCCTCTTTAGAACACTGAGTGGATAAGAAAAAAAAAATTGGGAAAAACTAGAAAGGTCAGTTTGTTTCCTAAATTGGGGCAGTTACATTATTTTCCACAACCAGAGAAATGGAGGTGAGGATAAAACGCCTTCTTAGAAGCACCAAGCTGTTCTGTGAACAGAAAAAAACAAAAAAACTATTTAAACAGTTGGGCTCTGGCAAAGATGAAATGGACTAGAAAATGCCTCCAGGTGTGATGTGCTGGTTGAGATCTTCATAGAAGATAATTTGCCTTCAGGGTGGCAACAACATCCATTGCCACTATAGACCCACCCTCCAGCATTGCCCAGAGATCACTGATTCTTTTTGAAATGAAGCAGCCCCCTCCTCCCACTATCCTTTTCTCCTTTGTTGATCTGAAACAAGCCGCTGAAATATTAAGCAATTTAATCAATATAATATTCTGAAGGTTCTCAGATTTAAAACGTTGGAAAGATGAAAAGATAAGGTAATAAAATAGATAGATTTTTGCAAAGCTTGAGGTGCTATGAAAATATAGGCAATTATTACTTTAATAATAATAACAACATTATAATTAGTATTAGTATTATTTCAGAACATTAGTTCTCCTACAAATAATAGTCATTGTATTGTTAACACTGGCACCAATTCATCCAGATGGCTAGGGAGCTTAGTCTCATTCTCATAAACTTCTGCTGTTAAGGACGTGGGCCTCAGAAGCTCACTTCAGAATTAAATAAATGTGTTTATCTAAGTTGTCACCATACTACTTAAAAATCTGTTTAGTGCCTGTCATCCAGAGATCCCACAGCAATTCACATGGATTATAATATTTAATAATAGTGTGGCATAGGAAAAATAAAAGGAAAATAACCAATAGTTCACTTTTGAAAGGAGAATCAACTCTTAAAGGTAGGAGGGTATCATGTGTCTAGAGTGCTGGGTTTGGAGACAGGAAGAGCTGGGTTCAAATTTCACCTTTGATTTTTATTAGCTATGTGCTTCTCAGTAAGACACAACTTTTGTATGCCTCCAGCAACTCCCTAGGACTTGTCTACTAAATCACAGTTGTAATGTCCTTAATGAAATGCTATGACAGCTAGAATTCCCACAGTGATGAAATCAGATCCTTTATTATTAGGTGTTAATCCTCATAACTCCAACTATCTTGTGTAAATTGTCTGGTTCTCAATATTGTAAACTCCTTAGAGGCAGAGATTAAATATACTTAAGAATATAGGATTTAGAAATGAAATATACCTTAGAGATCTGGCCTTGGTCTGTCTCATGAAGTCTAGTCCTGGATCCCCAACTACCCATTAGACATTTTGTCCCATGGACACATCAAATTTAATATGTCTAAAATGAAACTTAACTTTCTCTAAAAATCCACCCCTTCCAAACTTCCATATTTCAGTCAAGAGCACCACTATCCTTTTAGTCACTTGGGTTTTTTATTTTAAAATCATCCTCAGCTTTTCATTCTTCCACACCTCCCCTATCCAATTAGTTGCTTATCCTTATTAATCCTACTACCACAGAATATGTTGCATCCATCTGCTTTTCTCCAATTGCTTAGTCATCACCTTCATTACTTCTTACCTGATCAATAAGAGGTAATAATAGCTTGAATCACCTCCCCTCTTTCTAATCCATTACCCACACAGTTTAGAAAAAATGATTTTTCTAAAATATGGTTTCAATCAAGAAAATTTTCTACTCAAGCAAATCCAGTGGCTCCCCATTTCCTCTAAGATCAAATACAAATTATTGCATAGCATTTATATCCTTCAAAATCTGGCCCTAATCTCCTTTCCATACTCCTTGAATATTACTCCTTTTCATACACTAGATTCCAGCCAAAATGGCTTTTTTTTTGCTCTTCCTCTCACAGGACCCTCCATCTCCCATTTCTGTTCCTTTAAATAGACTATCTCCCCTGCCTGTAATGGATTTCCTTCTCACCCCTCACCCTTCAAATCTCTAGTTTCCTTCAAAGCTCAGCTCAAAAACCATCTGCTACATGGAACTGATTTCTAATCCTCCCAGATGCTAAATGCCTCCCCAGAGAAATCACTTTGCATTTTCTTTGTGTACATTTCTACATATATATATTCTTCCTCCAAATAGACCATAAACATCTTGAGGGCTGAGATTTTCATGTTTGTCTTTGGATCTCCAGAATCTAGCTCTGCATATGGCATAAGGTAATCTTATCTCTTCATTTTAAAGAGACCTAAGGCAATAAACTGACATGTCCAAACTCAGAGGTAAGTGGAAATGGCAGGACCATTGCAGAGCTCTGAGTCCAAGACCTGTGCTCCTTTCACTATTGCCCATTGTCCCTTCTGTTGTCTCACCAGCCATCTCCTACACCATGCTAGGCTCCCAGTTATGATTTCCACTTTAACAGATCCTGGTTCATAAAAACTTAAAATCCCAGTGGCTCCATGCTATATGAAAAGAAATAGCAGAATCTGATTACTCTCTCAGGACCTAAAACCAAGAGACCAGTGTTAGTACTCAGGGCCAAGGCCAAAATCATTGTCATTGACTGAAGCACATTAATATTAGCCTTCCCTGATGTCTTATTCCTCTCCCCTCCTATCACACTTAAGATCAGTGCCTCAGAGGTCAGCACTTACTCCCCCCACCCGCCCCTGCACACTTCTTGCTGTAGTGGTGATGCTGGATCAAATTCTTCTTCTAATGTTCCCAAATGCCATGAATGTGGCAGTTACTTAGCTTCTCAGAGACTGTTTTGGTACTTCTGTAGCTTTTCACAGTGTACAAAATGCTTTACATACATCACTTCTCTAGTAGGTGAGCTTTTTACCTAACCAGACCACAAACCAGGCATCTACACCACCCTCTCAGTCTCCTCTCTTCTGCCCTACTCTATTCCACTGGAAACTTGGATTCTACTCCCAGGCTCCCTCTATGTGATAGATAAGTCTTTTGTCTTATGTTGACTGGCTATAATCAGCTTTAGATTGGCTTTTGTATTACTCCTCCTAGTCTCCCTGTCTCTCCCTCTAGGGTATTTCTCTCTCTCTCTTTCTCCCCTGCTTCTCCCTCCTCCCACTGTCTGTCTCTGTCTCTCTCCTCTCTTTCTCCCCTCCCTCTCTCCCTCCTCCCTCTGCCTATCTCTCCCTCTCCCTCTCCTTCTCTTCTCCCTCTCCTTCTGTCACTCTCTGTCTCTGTCTCTGTCTCTCTCTTTCCACCTCCCTCCTTCTCTCCCTTCCTCTCCCTATCTCTCTCTGTCTATGTCTCTCTCTCTTCATCTCTCTCAGTCTCTGTCTGTCTCTCTCTCTCCTTTTTAATAGTCTTTATGCATTATGTTCCCCATTAGAATGTAACCTCTTTGAAGTCAAAAAAACTGTCTTCCTGGATTTTATTTGTATTTTAGCACTTAGTGCAGTGTCCAGCCCATAAAAAGCCCTTAATTAGTATTTTACTATCTCACCTGATCCTGTAGTAGTGAACTCATAGTATGCTTGTGATGCTGAAAGAAAATATTGTACCTAAATGGCTTTGTACATCTTGGAACTCTATAAATATAATTCGCTATTGTTAGTTGTATGTACTGGCCTGGATGATGAGCCCCATGAAGGTAAGAACAATAAGTAACGCTTCTTTTTTCATCTCCTATTATGCCTAGTACAAGGCTAAATCAGTATTCCATATTTGATGACTGATTAATTCTGAGGAGATTCTGCCATCTGGCTAGTTCTGTGAATCTTGAGGACCTCTGGCTTCTTAGTTGGAAGATGCAGCCTTGTTCCTAACTGCAGCGTGAAATATAAGAGATGAGATCTGAGCAATTCAAGTAGACCTTGAGAGCCTATTAAAAAGATTGGGGGGAAGAAGAGGGAGATTGAGACAAGGAAACTTTCCATATGGAAAAGCAGAGAAAATGCTTTCAACCTCTGGAAGGATTTTGATAATGTTTGAGGAGATTCTCTCAATAACATCTGTAGAACCATTTTAACAGGTCATGGAATCTCCAAAGAGAAGATTTAATAACCTTGCCCACTACTAAGGAGTCATGAACATTGCCTGAAAACCTGAATGAGCAAATAGTATGGAGGGATAGTGAAGATCTCTCATAAATTCAGGAAGCTTACTACCATTAAGTAACATTTAATGCTATTAATAATATTAATGATATGCTTAAAGCATCCCCTTTCAACCATCATCTTTCTAACAACAAGAAGAACACTGACAGCAAGCCACAGTCAGATATTTCTGGGTTACTTTTTAAAAACTGAAAGCAAAGTTCATAAACACTCCACCCATTCCAATACCTCATAAAACACAATTATAGGTAATTCTTCTTGCTTAAATCCTTTTAATCACAGTTTTCTCTTTTGTCCTTGGAGAAACCAAGAAAAGCTGAGCATCATTATCTCCATTAAAATCCTTCAGGAATATAAAGAATACCATTAAAATCATACCTCAGCCTTTTTTCCTCCAGTTATCCCAGTGAAAATATAGGCTTTAAATTTGGAAAAGATTTTGTACACACCTTTAAATATTAATATCAAACCAAAACCCACTTTTTCCCTCTTACAAAGGTTTGCTTAATGTTCCCCTCCAAAACTTTGGTCCCTGTGAAGAGTGATTCCAAACTTAAAGTTTGCCAGTAGGCATTAGACCCATGAAGTTCATTGTGAATGGATCATAGTCAAAGGAACAGGGTCTCTCCTTTGCTTGCAAAACACTGTTGGGCTAGGTCAAATATGTCAGTCCTCCAGGATATCTCCTTCCAGTTACCCTCCCAGGGTAAGAGGGCATCAGCAGGATACACTGACACATAATATGGAGATTTTTATGAACTTGGGAAAAAATCTAAAATGTGGCTCTTCAGCCAAAGGCAGTGGTAGTTTGGGAATATACTCATTGTTTAATTCTTCATGTGAATTATGGGTATATCTCGGTATAGTCTCTTGATAAGGCTGATGTACCTTATAGAAATTTGAATATTTTTCTCTGGATTTTAGGAATGAACTTGGTAAGAGATCAATATCTGTTACAGTCAACTCCGAATTTTCTTATGATGACAGACTGACTCCAAGGTAAACTTAGTAGCACATATTTAAATATTATCACCTAAGATGTTTCTCTCACCCACAGTCAGGGTACAATAGTGTTGAATAGGATTGACTGTCAAAAAGAAGTTCAATGATTTGCTTAAGTTCAAAAACAATGTAACTCGAGTCTTGAATTTCAGGCAATAGAAGCCATGGGAACTGCTCTAAAGACCACAGCAGCTGAGCAACCTGTTGGCAGAAATTTAAAAGCAGAGTTTTTAAAGGTAGATTAACAGGGATCTTAACCATGCATTCAGAGGTCTTCCAGGGAAGAGGACATTTTGTGCTCCTAGCCACAGAAATTTCATTCCTTCAATGTTTCCTTTTAAGCAAAAGGAGATATAAGCATTTGTCCTCATAATAACCTCTATTGGCCATTCTTGACCACAAAATTTTTGTTGAAAATGATTACTATATAAAGATATGTAATGATGTAATGATAAAGCCCTTCTTACTAGCTATGACCTTAGGAACAATAATGAAAGCCTGCCTCCTTTCCTCAAAAACTTTGGCTTTTTAATGGCTGATGCCATTGGTCAACTTACTTTGAGAAGAACCAGTAGTATTAAAAACTACTAACTATGTCACTGGACTTCTGGTTTGGGCATGATAGCAGCATTTTCTTTATGGATATCAAGGAATTGAGCTTTCGCTAACATAGAAAATGATGTAATATAAGTTATTACTCAAGAATGATGCTTTCAATGTATTTTACTTCTGTTAAAACTTTTTCCTGAATAAAGTAAAATTTGTGTGGGTTTATCTCTAGGAAATGCCAGAATGGCTGTGAACACTGGGGAAATTAAAAGAGTGAAAAGAATGTATTTCTTAGGGGAAAATGAGTCTATGTATGCATGGACTTGCTTGGCTTATTTATTAAATTGTGTGCTAAGGAAGGATTTTCTGCCCCAGTCGTATATATTACCATCAGTCAACGATTTTAAATATAGGAGTTTGTCTTTTATTTTGTTCTTTGGATTTGGGATAGGTCAAGTTCAAATGAAATGAAAAATCTAGTAATGTTAGAAACTTTACCTCTGATACAAAAATCAAGAAATAAATACTGGACCGCACAAAGAAAATGTAAGTTAAGAGGCAATTCTGGCAGAAAAATAGTATCTAAGAAGTGGGAAAATCTTCAACATTATTTCATTCACCTCATGTATGATTAAGTATGTTCTCTACAGGGGGCAGTTGGGTAGCTCAGTGGATTGAGAGCCAGGCCTAGAGACGGGAGGTCCTAGGTTCAAATCTGACCTCAGACACTTCCCAGCTGTGTGACCCTGGGCAAGTCACTTGAACCCCATTGCCTACCCTTACCACTCTTCTGCCTTGGAGCCAATTGGCTCCAAGACAGAAGGTAAGGGCTTAAAAAAAAAAAAGAATGTCCTCTACATTATAACTAGAGAATAGTCACTCGGGCTTTACTGTGGAGACGTCTTATAAAAGGGAACTCTATTTCCCTGGGCAGCCCTTTCCAGTGTTCGTTATCTTCAACATATGATAAGTTTTTTCTTCTCTTAAGCCTCAAATTGTCTCTTTACAATTTACATTCATTTCTCCTAGTTTTGCCCATTTGAATCAAAGAGCATATGTTTAATAGCAAAGGAAGACTTCAAGCTATGAATCCAGAAGCCTACTTCTCTTCCCACCAAAAACCAGTTACACAAAGGCCATCACACACATAGTGAATAGCAACCCATTTATCAAAGCTGATAGCAAACAGAAATCAGAGAAGTAGGCTCAGGCCCAAAAAGAACTTCTGGAAGAGGTGAAAAAATACTTTAAAAATCAAATAATGGAGTTAAAAGAAAACTTGGAAAGAAAGAAATGAGAATAAGATAAATGCAAGAAAACATAAAATAAGAGTCAATAGCTTGGTAAAGGAAGCTCAAAAATGGAAAAAGATATACAACAATCCACTGAAGAAAATACATCTTAAAAAGTAAAACTCGTCAAATGATAAAGGAGATACAGAAGCTCAGTGAAGAAAATAATTCCTTAAAAATTAGAATTGGACAAATGGAATCTAATGATTGCATGAGATACCAAGAAACAATCAGACAAAATCAAAAGAATGAAAAAAAGAGAAGAATTTATGAAACTTCTCACAGGAAAAAAAACCAAAAATAGATCAAGAGGAGATAATTTTAAAATTATTGGACTAAAGAGGCTTCAGAACTTCTGGGTTAAGATGGCAGCAGAGTAAAAAACAGCTGCTTAAGCTCTCCTAATCCACACATATAGGACTCCTCAAGAGGACATAAAAAAAAATCCAAAGGAATGAAAGAACTCCACAACAGGGAACAGCATTGAAGGTACATGGGATCGGGGCATTTCCATGCTATAAAGGGGTGAAACAGCTCTCACTAAAACGTGAGCTGAGCAACACACACACACACACACACACACACACACACACACACACACACACCACCTACAGGGCTAAAGCCAGTGCACAAGAGTTAGAGCAAGTTTAGGGCATCCATTAAGTCCTTCGCAGCTGCCTCGGATCACCAGGGCCTGCTCCTAAGAGAACCAAGACTTAAGACCCCAAGAGGCTAAAGAACATATGGACTTTGAACACAGACCTTGAGCGCAGGTGCGGACGCAGTTGTGGACTTGGATCCTGAGCACAGGTGTGGACCTTGGTTGGGAACCCAGTGCAGAGGGGTGCCTGACTGTGGAAGCAGCTCCCTGAGACTGTTAAAGGAGCTTTGGGCAGAGGAACAAGCAAGGGCACCACCAGGAGGCTTGACCCTGAAAACAAATAGACCTGAGGACTCAGGAGCCTAAAGACCACAGATAGACACTGGGCATGAGGATAAACCAGAAAGAGCACCCAGCTAACAATGGCAAGCCAGTCACAAGAACCCCAAAAGAGAAAGATCAACAAAAAGAAATCTTTAACACTCGACAACTTTTACACAGAAAAAATCCAGACAACAGAGCAAACAGGAGAGGAGAACAAACAAGTAATCATATCCAAACCTTCCCAAAAAATGAAAATTGGTCATAAGCTCTTGAAGAGTTCAAATCTTAGATCAAGAGAAATATGGAAGAGATTAGGTGACAGAAGTGGGAAATAGCTCAAAAGGAAATTAACAGGTTAAAAGACAGAAACTCCCAATTGGAAACCAAAATTAAACAGCTGGAAAACAGGATGGACCAAACCAAAAAGGAAAATCATAAGATTATAACAGAAAACCAGTCTCTAAAGAACAGAACTGGGCAAGTAGAAGCCAATAATCTTTCAAGACAGCAAGAACAAATAAAGCAAAGTTAAAAGACTGATAAAAATAGAAGGAAACATGAAATACCTCACTGAGAAATTGACAGATCAAGAAAACAGGTCTAGAAGAGACAATTTGAGAATCATAGGTCTTCCTGAAAAAGCAGAAATTAGTAGAAATTAGGACTCCATATTAAAAGAAATTATTCAGCAAAACTGCACTAAAGTTCTACAACAAGAGGCAATATAGACATTGAAAGGATCCATAGATCATCCTCTACACTAAACCCTGAAAAGACAACCCCCAGGAATATAATAGCCAAATTCAAGAGCTTCCAAGTAAAAGAAAAAATTTTACAAGAACCAGAAAGAGATAATTCAGATATCAAGGAACACCAATCAGGATCACACAGGATCTGGCAGCCTCCACACTACAAGACCACAAGGCTTGGAATATGATATTCAGAAAGGTAAGAGAAGTTGTTCTACAACTAAGGATCACCTATCCATCAAAATTGACTATATACTTCCAGGGGAAAGTATGGGCATTCAACAAGATAGAAGATTTCCAAGTATTTGCACAGAAAAGACGAGGACTAAATGGAAAGTTTGATATCCAACCACAAAAACCAAGAGAAACATGAAAAGGTAAATAAGAAACAGAGAGGAAAGAAAGAAAACTAAATTTGCCTGTTTAAGGGCTTCAAAAAGATCTAATTATTCATATTCCTATATGGAGAAATGTTATGTGTAATTCTCTGTAAGGAACTCTATTCACTATTATAGTATCCACTATTATAGTAATTAGAAGAATTATTCACAGGGAGAGGTTGGAGAACTAAATGATCTAAGATGATATGGGGGTGGGTGTGAAAGAGAGGGTGAATAGTAGATGGCACCAAGAGAAACATTAATAAATAAGAAAAATAGGATATTCTATTACACACAAAGAGGGGATGGGAAAGGGAAGGGTTGAATGCTATTATAAGAAGGAGAGGAAGAGAATATTAAGAGGTAATATCTAAACCTTACTCTCAGTGGAATTAACTCTGAGAGGGAAAAGTAGCTATATCCATTGGGACACAGAACTCTATGTAACCCTACTGAGAAAGTCAGAAGAGATAAACCAAGGGGAGCAGAGGAGTGAGGAGGTCAAAAAAAGGGAGGGGAGGAAAAGGGGAAGGGAATTCATTAGACCTTAAAAATAAAAAGAAGGGAATAATAAGGGAGAGGGTAGAAAGGGAAGTAAATCAAGGGAGGGGACAAGGGTTACTGTTTCAAAACAAATCACTGGTTTACAAGGAAATAGCCTACAAAGAAGGGGTAGAAATAGGAGAGGATACCAAAATGTTAGGGAATTCACAACTGATAATTATAACTCTGAATGTGAATGGAATGAACTCACCCATAAAATGGAAGCAAATAGCAGAGTGGATAAGAAACCAAAATCCTACCATATGTTGTCTACAAGAAACACATATGAGGTGGGTGGACATACACAGGTTTAAGGTAAAGGGCTGGAGCAAAATCTTTTGGGCTTCAAATGAGAAAAAGAAGGCAGGAGTGGAAATCATGATTTCTGACAAAGCCAAAGTAAAAATAGATATGATTAAAAAAGACAGGGAAGGTAATTACATCCTGATAAAAGGCAGTATAGACAATGAGGAAATAACAGCTCACGATATATATGCACCAAATGGCATAGCATCCAAATTCTTAAGGGAGAAACTGACAGAGCTCAAGAAGGAAATAGATAGTAAAACCATACTAGTGGGAGATCTAAATATTCCTCTTTCAGGTCTAGATAACTCAAACCAAAAAATAAATAAGAAAGAGGTAAGAGAGGTGAATGAAGTCCTAGAAAAATTAGATTTAATATATATGTGGAGAAAAATAATTAGGGAAAAAAAGGAATACATCTTCTTTTCAGCTGCACATAGTACATTCACAAAGATTGACCATGTAATAATAGGGCATAGAAACATTGCAAACAAATGCAAAAGAGCATAAGTAATAAATGTAATGTTCTCAGATCATAATGCAATAAAAATAATAAATAGGAAGGGCACATGGACAGACAAATCAAAAACTAATTAGAAATTATATATGATTCTCCAAAACCAGTTAGTTAAAGAAGAAACTATAGAAATAATCAACAATTTCAATGAAGAGAATGATATTGATGAGACATCCTACAAAACTCTGTGGGATGCAGCCAAGGCAGTACTCAGGGGGAAATTTATATCTTTGAGTGCATATGTTAATGAATTAGGGAGGGCAGAGATTAATAAATTGGGCATGTAACTTAAAAAATTAGAAAGCAAGCAAATTAAAAATCCCCAGAAGAAAACTAAATTAGAAATAGAAAAGTCAAGGGAGAAATTAATAAAATTGAAAGTAAAAGAACTATTGAATTAATAAATAAGACTAGAAGCTGGTATTTTGAAAAAACAGATAAAATAGACAAAGTACTGGTCAATCCAATTTAAAAAAGGAAAGAAGGAAACCAAATTAAGAGTATTAAAGATGAAAAGGGAGACCTCACCTCTAATGAAGAGGAAATTAAGGCAATCATTAAAAACTATTTTGCCCAATTATATGCCAATAAATATAGCAATCTAGGTGATATGGATGAAATTACAAAAATATAAATTGCCTAGATTAACAGCAGAAGAAATAGAATTCCTAAACAATCCCATATCAGAAAAAGAAATTGAACAAGCCATTGAAGAACTGCCTAAGAAAAAATCGCCAGGGCCTGATGGATTCACAAGTGAATTATATCAGACATTAAAAAAACAACTAATCCCAATACTATACAAATTATTTGATATAATAAGTAAAGAAGGAGTCCTACCAAATTCCTTTTATGACACAAATATGGTACTGATTCCAAAGCCAGGTAGATCAAAAACAGAGAAAGAATACCACAGACCAATCTCCCTAATGAACATAGATGCAAAAATCTTAAATAGAATACTATCAAAAAGACTCCAGCAAGTGATCAAGAGCATAATCCACCATGATCAGGTGGGATTTATACGAGGAATGCAAGGATGGTTCAATATTAGGAAAACCATCCACATAATTGACTATATCAACAAGCTAACAAACAAAAATCACATGATTATCTCAATAGACACTGAAAAGGCCTTTGACAAAATACAACACCCATTCCTATTGAAAACACTGGAAAGTATAGGAATAGAAGGACCTTTCCCATATCATAATAATAAACAGTATATACCCAAAACCATCAACAAGCATCATATGCAATGGGGATAAACCAGAAGCCTTCCCAGTAAGATCAGGCATGAAACAAGGATATCCATCATTACCTCTATTATTTAACATTGTACTAGAAATACTAGCAGTAACAATTAGAGAAGAGGAGGCTAAGCTATCGCTCTTTGCAGATGATATTATGGTCTACTTAAAAAATTTTAGAGAATCAACTAAAAAGCAAGTAGAAATAATCAACAACTTTAGAAAAGTTGCAGGATACAAAATAAATGCACATAAATCATTAGCATTTCTATATATTTCCAACACATCACAGCAGCAAGAGGTAAAAAGAGAAACACCATTTAAAATCACCCTAGACAATATAAAATACTTAGGAATCTATCTACCAAAACAAACACAGGAATTATACCAATACAACTACAAAACACTTTCCAAACAATTAAAACTAGATCTAAACAACTGGAAAAACATTGAGTACTCATGGGTAGGTTGAGATAAGATAATAAATATGACCATTCTACCCAAATTAATTTACTTATTTAGTGCCACATCTATCAAACTACCAAAACACTTTTTTTACTGAATTAGAAAAAACTAAAACAAAGTTCATTTGGAATAACAAAAGATCAAGAATATCAAGATAAATAATAAAAAAAAAACATAAAGGAAGGTGGCCTAGCAGTATCAGATATTAAACTATATTATAAAGCAGGCATCATCAAAACAATATGGTACTGGCTAAGAGACAGAAGAGAGGATCAGTGGAATAGACTTGGGGTAAATGACGTCTGCAAGACAATCTATGATAAACCCAAACAGCCGAACTTTGGGGACAAAAATCCACTATTTGACAAAAACTGCTGAGAAAATTAGAAACTAATATGGGAGAGATTAGGTTTAGATCAACATCTCACACCCTACAGCAAAATAAATTCAGAATGGGTGAATGACTTGAATATAAAGAGGGAAAATATAAATAAATTAAGTGAACACAGAATAGTATACTTGTCATATATCTGGAAAAGGAAATATTTTAAAACAAAGCAAGAGTTAGAGAAAAATTACAAAATTTAAAATAAATTATTTTGATTATACTAAATTAAAAGGCACAAACAAAAACAATGCAACCAAAATCAGAAGGGAAACAACTAATTGGGGGGAAATCTTTATAAAAAAAAACTCTAACAGGGGTCTAATTACTCAAATATACAAGGAGTTAAATCAATTGTATAAAAAATCAAGCCATTCCCCAAATGATAAATGGGCAAGGGACATGAATAGGCAATTTTCAGATAAAGAAATCAAAAATATCAATAAGCACTTGAGAAAGTGTTCTAAATCTCTAATAATTAGAGAAATGCAAATCAAAACAACTCTGAGGTATCACCTCACACCTAGCAGATTGGCTAAAATGATAGCAGGGGAGATAACATAATGAATGTTGGAGGGAATGTGGCAAAATTAGACATTAATGCATTGCTGGTGGAGTTGTGAACTGATGCAACCATTCTGGATGGCAATTTGGAACTATGCTCCAAGGGCTATAAAATATTGCCTGCCCTTTGATCCAGCCATACCATTATTGGGTTTGAACTCCAAAGAGATAATAGATAAATAGACTTGTATGAAAATATTGATAGCCACTCTTTTTGTGGTGGCAAAAAACTGAAAAATGAAGGTATGCCCTTCAATTGGGGAATGGCTGAACAAATTTGGTATATGCTGGTGATGGAATACTATTGTGTTCAAAGGAATAATAAACTGGAGGAATTCCATGTGGACTGGAAAGACCTCCAGGAATTGATGCAGAGTGAAAGGAGCAGAGCCAGAAGAACATTGAACACAGAGACTAATACACTGTGGTAAAATAGAATGTAATGGACTTCTGTACTAACAGCAATGCAGTGACCCAGGACAATTCTGAGGGATTTATGAAAAAGAATGCTACTCACATTCAGAGGAAGAACTACAGGAGTGGAATAAATAGGATTAAAGTAATATGATGGGAAATAACACATTTAAATCTCATAAGTGTAAATGGGATAAAGTCACTCATAAAATGAAAGCAGATAGCAGAATAGATTAAAAACCAGAATACTACAATATGCTGTCTACATTTGAAGCTTAGAGACACAGAGAGAATAAAGGTAAATAGCTTGGATCAGTATCCATTATGCTTTATCTGAATGGAACAAAAGTAGAAGTAGCAATCCTGATCTTAGACAAAGCTAAAGCAAAAATAGATCTAATTAAAAGAGATAAAGAAGGAAATTATATCTCGCTAAAAGATACTATAGAGGAGATGCATTATGGGTGGAATAGGTCCACCTACCTTGCCCTCCTAATACTCCCCACAAATAACCAAAAATCTTCTTAATGTACAGAGAAACAAAAAGGAAAAGAGAATAAAGGTGGGACTGAGAAAGGACAAAGGAAGGACCATGTGATGGAAAGTCCTTTAAGGGAATGAGGGACTAAGAGAATGAAGAATAAATTAAGAGAAAGGAGAGCAAGGGGATAAGAAAAGGACAAGAATGGAATACATACAGGGGATAAAGGAAGGATTTGGGGGATAAAGGAAGGAAAGGAGTTTTGGAATCAAACTCATGTCAAGAAGTAGAAGGGCATGGTAGGGATAAGACAGGGACTTTTGGAAAAGTAAATAGAATAGGAATAAAAGGCAAGCTGGGAAAAACATGGGAGAGACTCTTGGAGAAGTGGGCCAATTTGGAAATAGGAGGGCAAAGGGAGAGAATAAGCATAGACTGCTAAGAAAAAGAGAAGAAATTGGACATCTGAGGAGAAACACAGAAAAAAGAAAGGAAAAGGACAAAGGATGAGGAAAAATAGAATTGAGGGAAATCCACAACTAGCAATTATGACATTGACTGTGAATGCGATGAATATAAATAAAATTAAAAGAGACGAACAAGGAAACTATATTATGTTAAAAGGTGCCATCAATAAAGAAGTATTATTAATTTTGAATCTATATGCATCAAATGTTATAGCATCCAAATTTTTAAAGGAAAATTAAATGAGTTACAGATGGAAATAGATTACAAAACAATAATACTGGGGGACTTCAATCTCTCCCTCTCAGAAATAAATAAATCTAACAGAAAAATAAATAAGAAAGAAGACAAGGTGATGAATAGTATCTTTGATGAGTGAAATATAATAGCTAGCTGGAATAAAATTTAATGGGACCAGAAAACAATATATCTTCTTCTCAGTGGTACATGGCATCTTCACAAAAATTGACCATATATTAGGACACAAAAATATTATAGTTAAATGTAGAAAAACAGAAATATTAAATGCAACCTTCTTGGGTCATACAGCACCAGTAGTAGAGGAAATTTTATATCTCCAAATACTTATTTAAACAAAATAGAGAAAGAAAAGATCAATGAATTTGGTAGTATAATTTTAAAAAACTAGAAATAGAACAAATTTTAAATGTCCAACTAAACACAAATTAGAAATCCTAAAAAATAAAGGTGTGTTCAGTAAAACTAATGTAAGCAAACCATTGAATTAATCAATTTAAGAGTTGGTTTCCTGGGGAAAAAAACAACAAAACAGATAAAATACTGGTTAATCTAATTTTTTAATAGAGAGAAAAATGAAATCATTAGCATTGAAGATGAAAAAAGTGAATGAAGAGATATTAAAGCAAATATTAGGAGTTATTTTGCTGTTATATGAAAACAAATTTAACATTGAAAGAGAAATAGAAGACTACTTATTAAAAAAAATAAACTGCCTAGATTATCAGAGCAAAAAAACAGAATACCTAAATAACTGAGCAAGCCATTGCTGAGTTTAAAAAAAAACCATCAGGATCAGATAGAGTTAAAAGTGAATTCTAACAAATATTTAAGGATCAACTAATTCCAATGTTAAGCAAAATGTTTTCAAAAACACATAAAGGAATTTTTCCAAAATCCTTTTATGAAATAAATATGATGCTGATACCTAAATCAGGAGGAACAAAATTTGAGTAAGAAAATTATAGACCAATCTCATTAATGAATATGGTTGCAAAAATCCTAAACAAAATACTAGCAAGGAGACTACAGCAGCATGTCACATTATGACCAAATAGAATGTATCCCAGGAATGCAGAGATGGTTTAATATAAGGAAAACTATCAACATAATTGATAATATCAATAACAAAAGTAATAAAAACCATAGATGCAGAAAAATCCCTTGACAAAATACAACACATTCCTATTAAAATCACTGCAAAACATAGATATAAATGGATCCTGTTTTAAAATGGTATAAAGCACCTACCTAAAACCATCAACAAAGTATTATCTATAATGTGTGGAAGCTAAAAACCTAACCAATAAAATCAGTAGTGAAACAAAAATGTCATGTTTATCATTAATATTATTTAACACTAGTACAAATGTTAGCAATAGTAATAAGGGGAAAAAAAGAAATTAGAAGAATGAGATTTGGCAAAGAATTAAATAAAACTATCTCTGTTTGCTAATGACATGATGGTCAAAGTAAAAAATTCTAGAAATTCAACCAAGAAGTTAGTTGAAACTACTGATAATTCCATCAAAGTAGCAGGAGAGAAAAATAAATCCACAAATTTGCCAGCATTTTATATATTACTGTAGAAGTCCTATAGGAAGAGGTAGATACCCCATTTAAAATAACTACAGATAGAGTAAAATATCTGGGAATATACTTGCCAAAACAAACCCAGGAACTACATGAATACAATTGTAAAATACTTTTTACACAAATAAACTCAGATATAAATAGAGAAATATTGTTTATGGGTGGGAAGAGCTAATATAACTAAATGACAATGCTACCTAAATTAATCTACCTATTCAATGCTGTCCTAATTAAATTAATAAAAATTATTTTATCACATTAGAAAAAGTAATAAAATTCATTTGGAAGAATAAAAGATCAAGAATAACAAAGGAAGAATTCATGAAAAAATATAAAGGAAGGAAGTCTAGCAGTAACAGATTTTAAATTATATTAAAAAGCAGTAATTATCAAAACCATCTGGTACTGCCTAAGAAATAGAAAAGTACAGAAGAGACATACAATAAATGGCAACAAAAAGTTATAGTAATCTTGCATTTGACAAAATCATAGATCCAGGTTTGGGGAATAATAGATGAGTCTGGTAAAAAATACTGGGATACCTGAAAACTAGTTTGACACAAACTAGATATACAATATCTTACCATTCATTTGATACATGATCTAAACATAAAAGGAGATACTGTAAGTAGAATAGAAGAGGGAACAGATTATCTATCAGATTTATGGATAGGTGAGGAATTTATCAGTCAACAAGAGATGGAGAACATTGTAAAATTAAAGTGGATAATTTTGAGTACATTAAATTGAAAATGTTTGTACAAATAAAATAAATGCTACCAAGATTAGAAGGAAACCAGAAGATTGAGGGGGCAGAGGTCCCATATCTAAAATATATAGAGAACTTTGTCAAATTTATATGAATAAGAGTCATCCTCCAATTGATAAATTAGCAAAGGATAGGAACAGACAATTTTGGGATGAAGAAACTCAAAGCTATATATAGGTATATGGGGAAATACTTTAAATAACTACTGATTAGAAAAATGCAAACCAAAACAACTCTGAAATATCACCTCACAACCATCAGACTAGCTAAAATGACAAAAGGGTAAAGGGACAAATATTGGAGGGAATGTGGTAAAATAAGGACACTAATAATGCACTGTTGCTGGAGCTGTGAACTGATCCAACCATTTTGAAGAGCAATTTGGAACTACACCCAGAGTAATAAAACTGTATACTCTTGGACTCAGCAATACCATTGTTGGTTCTTTTTTCCAAAGAGATCAGGAAGAGGAAAAGAATCTATATGTTTCAAAATATTTATAGCAGCTCTCTTAGTGGTGATAAGAATTTGGAATCTGAGATCATTCACTATGACCAGTTAAGGTTTATACTAGTAATACAGTGATGTTTCAGTATTAGGAAACTATCAGTATAATTGGCCATATCAATAACCAAACAAACAAATTGTATGATTGTCTTAATAGATGTAGAAAAAGCTTTTGACAAAATAAAACACCCATTCCTATTAAAAAACACTAGAAAGGATAGGAATAAATTTAGTTTTCCTTAAAATGATAAGTAGTTTCTGTCTAAAACTATCAATAAGCATTTGTAATGGGAACAAGCTAGAAGCCTTCCCAATAAGATCAAGGGTGAAACAAGGCTGGGCCATTATCACCACTATCAGTATTGTACTAGAAAGGTTAGCTATAGCAGTGAGAAGAAAAAGATATTAAAGGAATTAGAATAGGCAATGAAAAAAGCAAAATTATCACTCTTTGCAGATGATATGATATTATGTTTAGAGAATCCTAGAGAATCAACTAAAAAATTAGTTGAACTAATTAACAACTTTAGCAAAGCTGCAGTATATAAAATAAACCCAATAAATCATCAGCATTTCTATAGAAATACCAAAAAAATCCTAGCAGCAAGAGATAAAAAAATAACTTCCATAAAATACTTTGGAGTTTGCCTAGACAAACTCAGAAACTATATGAACTTAATTACAAAACACTTTCACACAAATAAAGTCAGATATGAACAATTGGAAAAATATTGATTGTTTAATGATAGCCTGAGCAAATATTATAGAAATGACAATTTTATCTAAACTATTCTACTTGTTCAATGCCACACCAATGAAACTGCCCAATATTTTATAGAGCTAGGGAAAAAAAAAAAAAGAAAATTCATCTGGAAGACCAAAAGGTCAAGAATATCAAGGGAATCAATTAGGAAAAAAAGTGAAGGAAGGTAATCTGGGAGTACCCAATCTCAGACTGTATTAGAAAGCAGTAATCATCAAAATAAACTAGTACTCTTGTAATGGAATACAATTATGCCATAAGAAATGACAAAACAAGATCATCACAAAGAAACCTGGAAAGACATGTGAAATGATCCAAGGTAAAGTGAGCAGAACAATAAAAATGTTGTACACAGTAACAACAATAATGTATGATAATCAATGGTGAGTCAACTATTATCAAAAAGGCAAGGATTCAGAATAACTCCAAGACTCATGACAAAAAAAGGTGAATATTTACCACCACAGAAATTATAGGTGGAGACTCAATGCAAATTAAAACATACCATTCTGTATACCCTCCATGAATTTTTCTTTAGTGTAAGCAATATGTGTCCTGTTTCACAACATGATGAACATGAAAATATGTAGTATATGATAGCATATGTAACATCTGTCATATTATCCCTTCTTGGATGGGGTGGAGGGAGAGAGAAAACATAAATTGTAAAATATAAAAAAAACAGATATAAAGAAATTGTATTGACATATAATCTGGAAAAAATGTCATTTATAATAAAAGTAAAATAATTTGGTACTGGCTAAGAAATAGACTGGTGGATCAGTGGAATAGATTAGGTACACAAGATCTAGTAATAAATTACCATGGTACATTTAGTGTTTGATAAATCAAAAGATACAATCTTTTGGGACAAGAACTCACTATTTCACAAAAACTGTTGGGAAAATTAGAAAACTGTTGGGCAGAGACTAGGAACAGACCAACATGCACACTATTTATCAAGATAATGTGGTTACCTTATCTAAACATAAATGGTGGTACCATGTGCAAATTAGAGGAGTATGGAAGTTTGTCAGATCTATGAATATGGGAAGAATTCAGGAACAAACAAGACATAGATTGCATTATAAGATATAAAATGGATAATTTTGATTATATTAAATTTAAAAGTTTTTGTACAAACAGAACCAATACAATCAAGACTAGAAGAAAAGCAGTAAGCGGGGAAAATAATTTTACAACAATTATCCCTGATAAATGGCTATTTCTCAAATATAGAGAGAATTAAGTTAAATTTATAAAAATATCATTCTCCAAATAATAGTCAAAGGATATGAACATGCAGTTCTATAGGCAAAGAAATGAAGCCATCTATAGTCATATAAAAAATGTTCTAAATCACTCTTCATTAGAGAAATGCAAATCAAAACAACTCTGTGGAAATACCTCACACCTATCAGATTGGTCAATTTTACAGAAAACGAAAATAATAAATGTTGGAAGGCATGTAGGAGAATTGGGACACTAATATACTGTTGGTGGTGTTGTGATCTGATCCAACCATTCTGGAGAGCAATTTGGAAATATGCCCCAAAGGCATACCCTTTGATCCAACAAAACCATTAATGGGTCTGTATCCCAGTTGATTGTTTTTAAAAAGTTAAAAGGGCCTATTTGTACAAAAATATTTATTGCAGGTTGTGGCATATGATTGTGATGAAATACTACTGTGCTATAAGAAATGACAAGCAGGATGATTTCAGAAATATCTGGAAAGACTTGCATGAACTAATGCAAAGTAAAGTGAACAGAACCAGAAGAACATTGTTCACAGTGGCAGCAATATCGTTTGATGAACAACTGTGAATGATCTAGTTATTCTCAGCAGTGCAGTGATCCAAGACAATCCCAAAGACTCCTGATGAAAAATGCCATCTGCCCTACAGGAAAGAACTGATGGAGTCTGAATGAAGACTAAAACATAATTTATTTCACTTTACTTCTTCCCCTTAATGGCAGTGCCTCCCCTCTGAGATTATCTCTTCTTTATTTTATCTAGTATATATCTCATTTGTACATAGTCATCTGCATGTTGTCTCCCCCATTAGAATGTAGCTCCTTGAGAGCAGAAAATGTTTTTTATTCTTTTGTGCGTGTGTATCATAGCATCTAGCACATGGTGTTTAATAAATGCTTGATTCCTAACTGTTTAGGATGTCTTCTGAAGACAAAGTGCCACAACTCTAGTTTTAATTTACATACAGGAGCTGGTAGAAAATCAATGATAACCTGAGAAGTTGAGCATAAATGAGAATGAAACCTAGAATGTGAAAATTCTCTATTTTAAGCTCCAGTTGAACTCAGCCCATCTGACTCTGGATAATGCCTCTTACAAGAGATAATGAAACATCCACAATATTTGCTTTGAACAGAGGTAAAATTTCAACTTTCTTTTTAATAGATGTATAGCTCATATATATTGGTTCATGATAAACTAATTTCCTAAACATAGAACACATATGCTTCCTCTAAGACAGGGGAAGACTGACATCAACTGCTGGGAGTTTTGCACTGTCTCTTGAGGGAAGAAAATATCATATGGTTTGGATATTCCAATTGTGATATCCCAAAGGGAGAGGCTATAAGAAAATAAGAAAAGAATACAGTAGAAAGAGAAAGGATACGGTGTAGGGGGATATAGCATATCACAGTATCCAAGACTCTAAGGGATTCTCTCATTCTTATTCCCCCCACCTCACCCAAGGATTTCATCTTTCTTTTATGAAGGGCTAGAAGAACTTTGCTATTAGAATATACTTTCTTTGAATGTATCTAAAGACAACTTCTTTCAAGTCAGTTTCCGTTATCAAATTGAAGTCTTGCTGTAAAATGCATTTACACTTCCATCCTATCCATCCTATTCTAATCAAATGTTCCCTTGGCTCTTGCCTTCCAGAGTTGGAGAAAATGATTACTTTTAGTGAAAGATCAAAAAAGACCTTCTTTGCAGGTCCTTGGGCAAAGAGAATGAGACTTTCTCTTTCTTGAGTTTAAAACTCCTAAACTAGCATAATGAACATAAGCCTAAAAATCCTGGGAATAAAAGTAACCAGAGCCAAGATGGGTTGAAATTCATTTGACTATAACTTGGGTACCTCATAAAGCCTTCCTAAATTATGAGAATCATGTCAGATCTACTTATATCATTCAGAGCAGCCTCTAAATTTTCTGAGAAGGTGGGTATTTATCCTATTTTAAGGATCATCAGGAACCAAGAACCTGTAATCTCCTTCAGGAATCTCTTTTCAGTGCCTAACTACCCCTATAGACAGCATTTTCATGCAATAACCCTCCTGGTGAAATTTGTACCTGTTTACTTTGATTCTATCTTTGGTCTAGCTTCCTTGGGGATGGAATAGCATCTAGTCATTTTTCTTCTGACAAGCTTTTCCATATTTCTCACTGAAAGCAAAAGTGAGCATAAGAATTTCTCAGGAAAGGAAGTAACTCTTGTGAATCTCATTTCAAATCATTTTAAGCTATAATTCATAAGTCTTACCGTTTCCACAGTAAATTTTAAATTATAAACTAAAAAAATTTTTTCAACTGAAATAGATCATCTTTCACATAAGGGGCAAAAAATAACTTGCAATTTCATCTCTAAAATAAAAAAAGTTTCTACGTAAAATTGATCTGAAAATAAACTTGAGAAATTTTTTTAACCTGACCTCAAATTTGTTTGAAAGTGAATTAAGATTAATTAATTCTTGGATTAAGGAAGCTTGATAAATATGAACAGTTCAGGGAAAAGTATACACTTTACAAAAATAAATGTGACTTAAGAACACAGAATAGTTCACATTAAATGCTAAGAACAGTTTTAGAAAATATTCCTGGTTTCTTTTAGGGGACTTTCTCACTTTCTCATTTCTCCATTTTCTCTCCTCCTTTTAAACAGAAATATGTTTGTTTGTTTTTAACAACCCAGTTAGAATGACATTTCTTGTTATGGTTCTTTCACTCTCGTGACTTTTTTATTTACATTCTCAAAAAATAGTATTTTCTAAGAAATACATGTGCTGACATTCCTGTCATATGGCCCACTGAGATCCCATTCTACTCTCAATGAGCCACAAGAAGCAAGTGGAAATGAAATGAAGTCTTCGCTTAAGCAAATCACAGGCATTCCATCACCACCTCCATCCAATTTCCTCCCTCCTGGGCTCAGAATGTCCACACATCTATAGGGAATTCATCAATGCACTTTTCTCTCCTGCCAAGCCCAGAAGTATAAAAATGTACTTCTCCATTGCCAAGGATTTATCCTCTGTTGTTAGTGATGCCTACGAGCTTCCAATTACTTGATGTGGCTAATGGGTAGAAGTGCTTAAAAGGCTATGCTCTATGCTTCCATTATTGTAATCCATGTCAAATGAAGCCCAAACCAACATGCCCTGACAAGCTTTCAGACTGTTGTTCACACAGTGTTTTTTTAATTACAGTCTTATTTAATTTCTAATCGAGCCCTGACATCGCATACAACTGCCTTTTTTTGTTAGAATTAAACCCCAAAGAGATGTCTGTGTTTTTCAGGCTTGGCAATGTATGGCAAATGACTTGGATGGCCAAAGTGGGGTTGGGAGTAAGGAGAAAGGGAGGTGAGGCGCAGGACAAGAAATGTATAAGGGACATTAAACTTGAAAATAAGTGTAATTTCACATCTAGTTACTTTTGCCACTTTGCTAATGGAGGCAAAATAGACATTCTCCTCATTTTTGTTCCCTTAATCATCCTGTCATTTGTAGCACAGTAGGGAGAAGAACTCACCAGAAAAAGAAAAGAAGAAAACAACATCTCCTCAAGCTTGACTAGAGAAAGAAGTATTGATAGAAGCAAAAAGTCATTGCCTTCTTTTTGTTAACTGATATTAAGAATGAAAGTGTCAGAGACAGACTTTAAGTGCCTATTACTTTGAAAAAGAGAAAAGCCACTACTTGGGGTTGGCAGGATGCCCCATCCACTTCCCAAAGATAAATATTTCCAAGTGAAGGTCCATGGCAGCAACTCTTTAAAACAATTCTACAAGATCAAAAGAATTTTGAGACCAATCGAAATATCCCAGACTCCAAAATATACATTGTCACCCACAATCACCAATGCCATCCGCATTTTGGGGATCATATAAAAAAACAAGAAAATATATAATGCAATTGTCAGTTAATATGATGAGTGATGTGTGCACATGCATGCACATGCACACACAATCCAGCCAAATCATGATACCAAGGAGGTGCATTTGGAATCAGAGAAATCTGAGGTCAAATCCTGTTCTGGTACCTACTAGCCATATGTTCATGAGGAACTAATTTTACTTCTTGGAGCTAATTTCCTCATCTTGTCAAATGGGGGCAATAATACCTAGACTACCCACCTCATAGGCTCAAACAAGATCATACAAACTATAAAGTGCTTACATACTGCACACAGATTTATAATTTGCTTAAAAAACAACAACAAAAACAAAATGATGACCTTGATGAACATTAGAGCACTGCTCACCAATGAGCTCTGCCCAATCCTGATTCAAATTCACACTATAGAGAGGACTCAGGGAAAGGTTGGAATGTGAAATATTTCTAAAGAAATAATAGTTTATTTTCTTTTTTCTTTTAATTTTCAAGTAATAACAATAGTTTAGTGTTCATATGCTTACTATGTGCTAGGCACTGTGCTAAGCACTTGATAATTATTTTCTCATTTGACCCTAATAACAACCCTGGAAGACAGGTGTTAATATTATTCCCATTTTACAGATGAGGAAACTCAGGCAAACAGAGGTTAAATGACCTGACCAGATTCACACAGCTAAAGTATCTGAGGTCACATTTAAACTCAGGTCTTCCTGGCTCCAGGCCCAGCACTTTATCCGCTTCCCCAATTCTAAAGTAAATGTAATAATCCTGAAAATGAGGGCAGAAAAGACAGAAGCTAGATTTTTCATCTTGGAGAGTCATGTTTCAGAGGAAAATTCCACACACAAGGACCTGAAGACACAGTTCTTTCTCAGGTTCATCTGCCATTTCTCAACTAAATATCTAGCACTCCCATCTAAAGGTGGGATTATTAGCATTGGCTCCCCTATAAGGGCACAACGTATCAAACATAGAAAGACTTTTACTTAAAACATTAAAAAATATAGAAAGAAATCCCACTCATACCATATATAAGCCATATACCATCAAGAAGCTTTTCTAGATGGCCATTTGCCCCTAATTATAGTCATACACTAAGTAGAGCATAGGGAAACAATGTGAGCAAAACCATGGCAGCAAAGCATAGACAGAAGAGAGCACTGGTTTACTGCTATGAAGAATTCATAGAAGCAAATAAAAATCCATCATAACTACCTTAGCTTCCCTCTTCTCCAAGAGGTAGGACCTCAAAGTTCATGAAGAAATCAAGAGGCCACCATTTTTCTGATAGATCAACTTTCCTAAAATATTTGTACCATCCACATGACCTATGGAACTACCCTGGATGGAACCTCAATTGGCAAAGTCCAGATTTTCTTTCCTCCAGGAACCTGTACTTCAACAATTCAGCAATATAACCCATTTTTACCAACTCCCTATTTTTTCAAAGCTATCATACCTCCTTTACCAGCTCCCTGCTGCAAGTATCTGGAGTCTGTCTGTCTGTCTCCTCTCTGTTTGTCTCTCTCTGTCTCTGTCTCTCTGTCTGTCTGTCTGTCTCCTCTCTCCCTCTCCCTCTTCCTCTCCCTCTCCCCACCCTGTCTGTCTCCTCTGTGTGTGTGTGTCTCCTCTGTGTGTACATGTGTCTCCTCTTTCTATCTCTCTCTCTGTCTGTCTGTCTCCTCTCCCTCCCTCCCTCTCTCTCTCTTTCTCTCTCTCTCTCTCTCTCTCTCTCTCTCTCTCTCTGTCTCCTCTGTGTGTGTGTCTGTCTCCTCTGTGTGTGTATGTGTCTCCTCTTTCTATCTCTCTCTCTGTCTGTCTCCTCTCTCTGTCTCCTCTCTCTGTGTCTCTCTTTACTCTCTCTCTTTATGTCTCTGACCCTGTCTCTGTCTCTGTCTCTGTCTCTCTCTTTCTCATGTCTCTCTCTGTGTATGTCTGTGTGTGTGTCTCTCTCTGTCTTCTCTGTCTTTCTCTCTGTCTCATCTGTATGTGTGTCTCCTCTGTGTGTGTATATGTCTCCTCTTTCTGTCTGTCTGGCTCCTCTCTCTCTC
>NC_058131.1:104283676-104405845 GCF_016433145.1 Gracilinanus agilis
TCTGTCTCCTCTGTGTGTGTATGTGTCTCCTCTTTCTATCTCTCTCTCTCTGTCTGTGTTTCCTCTCTCTGTCTCCTCTCTCTGTGTCTCTCTTTACTCTCTCTCTTTATCTGTCTCTCTCTCTCTCTCTTTCTCATGTCTCTCTCTGTGTATGTCTGTGTGTGTCTCTCTCTCTCTGTCTCTCTCTGTCTTTCTCTCTCTCTGTCTCTGTCTCTCCGTCTCTCTGTCTCTCTGTCTCTCTGTCTCTTTCTCTCTCCTCAAGACCTGCTACTATCTCAAAAAGCTAAACTACTGAAGAGCAATGTGTAGTGCTGCTCCTTTAAATGAAACAACAAGATCAAGATCACACTAGTCCATCTGAAACTTTCCAACTCTTTCAGGCCAGTCCAAGGACATTCAAAACTTTTTGCCTTGGTGTAATAGAAAGGTCACTACATTTGGAGTCAGAAGACTTAATTTTGCCATTACTGCCTGTGTCACATTAAGCAAGTAACTAAACTACTGAGAGTTTCATTATCAGTAAAATGAGGAATTTTGTCTAGACAATCTCTAGAGACCCTTAAAATTCTAAATCTATGATGCTAAAATTGAACAGCAGTATTCACTTACAAAGTAGCTTTACAAATCCTTAATCTACTTGGGCCTCCTTTTTTTAAAAACTAACTTTTGCACCAATTTAGACCATTAATTCGTCTAGCAAGTACTTTACTCCCATATCAACTTCACAGGCCCCAATTATTGACATTTTTAAATTGAGAGAATCCAAATCATTGGGTCTGAGTTGAACCAATCTAAGAGACACCTCTAAGCAGAGGTAAAAGTCGATTAGTTATTCCAGCCAGATTTCTGGTAGTCATCCCCAAATTAAGATTCAATACAAATCATTTATTTGCAGCAAAACATTTGGCCATTTTAATGGCAACCTGATCCCAGAGCCCACAACACTGAATAGCACATTGGGGATGACAACAGAGTAATTTAAATTATACTGCCCCAAGACAAATGAGCCTAAAGCACAGAAAACTATATTTAGGATTCTATAGTCTTTTCATTTTGAAAGATTAAAAAAGCCTAAGTATTTTTTTAAACCCTTACCTTCCATCTTAGAATCACTACTGTGGATTGGTTCTAAGGCAGAAGAGTGGTAAGGGCTGGGCAATGGGGGTTAAGTGACTTGCTCAGGGTCACACTGCTAGAAAATGTCTGAAGTCATATTCGAACCTAGGACCTCCCGTCTCTCAGCCTGGCTCTTAGTCTACTGAGCCACCCAACTGTCCCTTAAGTATTTTTTTAAAGACTTGATCCAAAAAGGAAAAATTAAATCAAAATGAAAAAAGTGAGCTAACAATGGAAAGGAAATAAGAACTGTCAGAAAATATCGTGCCCAATAATATACTAACAAAGCTGGGAATCTAAAGAAAGTAGATAAAATATAAATACTCAAATATAAAATACTCAAAAATATAAAATACCCAAATTAGCAAAGAAAAAAAAAGAAAATTTAAACAACCCAATACCAGTTTCTACTAAACAAATTACAAATGAATTTCTGAAAAGAAAAAACTTGAGTCTAAACAGTTTTACAAATAAATTCTACCAAATATTTAATAAGCAATTATGCTATGCTACAAAATTTTTTCTTAAAAATTGAGGATTAAACAGTCAATAAGCATTTATTAAATTCCTAGGATGTGCCAGGCTAATTGTTGGGAATAAAAAGAAAAGTAAAAGACAGTCCAAGGCCTGCCTTTCAGGACCTCTACATGAAATCTAACAAGAATGGACTCTATGGGGCAGCTGGGTAGCTCAGTGGATGGAGAGTCGGGCCTAGAGACGGGAGGTCCTAGGTTCAAATCTGGCCTCAGATACTTCCCAGCTGTGTGACCTTGGGCAAGTCACTTGACCCCCATTGCCTACCCTTACCATTCTTCCACCAAGGAACTAATACACAGAAGTTAAGGGTTTAAAAATATTTAAAAAAAAAAAAAAAAAGAATGGACTCTTCATGATTCCTACTAGGAGATCCGACTACTTAAATCAGGGAAGGATGAAGCATAGAAATGAATTATAGACCAGTATCACTAATGAACAACAATAATAATAATGCAACATTATTAATCAACAGAAGAAATACAAATAAAATCCTAGCAATACAACAAACTATCCAAAAACTCAATTGAGTTTTTCATTTTACCTCCTAGTTACTATGCCCAAATTGAATTTTTTCCAAGCATATAAGAATGATTCAAAATTAAGAAAATAATATAATCACTGCATTATTATAATCAACATATTTGAGGGAGATAAAGACCTTGAAAAACAGCATTCATGTAAGCTAAAAACTCTAAAGAGTATAAGCACAGGTTCTTTTTAATATATTTGGAGTGTTCCAAAACAGCACTAAAACCTTTCAGACATTCCATATATGTACATTCACATGAGCACACACACAAATATAAACAAAAACAAGCAGTAGTTACCATGGAAAATACGATAAACTCTAAATGGGGTTAAGCAAAAATATCATTATCATCATAAATATATTCATATATTATAAAAATTATATTATTATTATTTGACATAGTTTTAGAAAGCCTAGAGAGAGGAGTAAAACAAGTAAAGAAAACTATAGACAGGAATATCTGCATTTCTCCTGCTTATCATCTCAGGCTGTCCTAGGGAGCTATCTCAGAGGACACCACCAGGTCTTGGTGTTTCTGAGGAGGGTACATCATTCACCTTCTTCTTTGTCTGGTGCCTGTGTCCACAATGAGTGCTAGATGAGCCTACAGTATTAGCCAACACCTAGCACAGTGCTTTGTACTGTGAAGAATGAATCAAAATTTCTTTGTCTATCAATCAGCAACTTTTAAATTAATCAATCAAGAACTCAAAGCATCCCTACTTAACACTAAGTAAGAGAATTCAAGAGTCACTTGCTAGAGTGAGTGACAACTCCAGAGGCCACTGCAAAACCCTTGGGCAAATTGAGAGACTGCAATTGGTTCCCAAAAAGTGGAGGAAGGGACAGGAAGTGACATGGAAAAAGGACTATAAAAAGTCCTGAACTTCCAGTCCAAGGAACTTCTCCTTTGGACTTCTTCTTTGGAGGACTTCACCTTTTGGACTTCTCCTTGTACCTTTTTCCTCTTGGGAGCTCATCTTTGGAGATCCTGCATCAGTGAGCTGGGTGAGTAGCTGCCCTACCTTTCCTGGCTTTTGGAGAGATTGGTTCCAGAGAGTCCTTCCTTTCCTGGAGGAGGCTGTGTTGGTGGAACCCTAGCTGAAGGCACCACTGGTTCCTCTGGCTGAAGATTACTGAGCCCTGCTGAAGCTGAGCCAAACACTGGAGCAACACTTAGGGTGGAAGGCTAGACATTTCTCTACCCTCTTCTTACATTTTTCTACTTTCATTCTTTCCACCTCTTTGTAAACAAAGCTACTAAAAGTCATTTTGACTTAAGCTATGATATTTTTAAATTGGCGACCACAATATTACTTTAGAACTTTCATATTAGCATAAAAACCTAAATTTTATATTCTTACAGCACATAATGGGTTCTTAATAAATGTTTAGTAATTTATGAATTGCTCTATACTGTTTTTTGTTCCCAATCTCTATTCAGCAAATAATTTATACAAATACATTTTTAGCTCTCCTTGGGATAGACCAATGATGATCAAAAACTATGGCCTGTGGGCCAGATGCAGCCCTTTGAAATGTTCTTGTCCTCCAGGACATTATTCCTAATCTGACGAATACAAAGAGTAGGATACGATAAGATGAAACTTCAAAAGATTTGCCTTAAAAACAGACTGACAGATGATCATTTCCTTTCCTTTGGCCCACTCTTTAACAAGTTTGCCCTTCACTGGGATAGAAAATGGCAAGAAGAAACAGCCTGAGGATGCTTGGAAGAATAAGTGATGGGAGAATGACAAAATGGACATGCTGGCCAGCAAAGTTAACTAGAAATACAATAATCTCCAGTATTTAACACTTCTGATTACAAGGACAAGAAAAAAATTTTTTTCAATCATTTTTCAGACATTTTTCTGTGTTCAACTATTCATGACCCCACTTGGGGTTTTCTTGACAAAGATCCTAGGATGGTTTACCATTTCCTTCTCCAGTCTATTTTGTTGATAAGGAAAATGAGGCAAACAGGGTTAAGTGACCAGTTAAGACAACTGGTACATATCTGAGGCTGGATTTGAACTTAGGGAGATGACTCCAGGACTGACACTCTCTCCACTATGCCACATACCTGGTCCCCAGATATGAGAGAGAGAGAGAGAGAGAGAGAGAGAGAGAGAGAGAGAGAGAGAGAGAGAGAGAAAGAAGTTAACACAGTAGCTTCCTCCATTCCTTAGAGTTACATGGGAAGAAAAAAATCACTCTAAGGGTCAGTCTCACCAAACAAAGTGAATTCATTATTGCAGCCCTTCATCTTTGACCAGAGTATCAACCCTCATGGATGCTAATTAGTTAAGCTGTGCTAATCAGCCATTCCCTTAGATTTTCTGAATGGAAGAGCCAGGGAAAATTTGGGCACAAGCAAGCATCTTCCTCTGTTTGCAAGATCAAAGAAATTACCAGAAATTCTATTCTACTTCCTTCTCATTCTACTTTTGTAATCTTTCAGCCCTGAACTGACCATAAACAATCCCAAAAGCCTTCATGAAATCCTGGGAAAGCATTTTACCCTCAGATGGGCAATCAACAAACTTCTTGAGGACAAGAACTATCTCTTTTAAGTATTTGTATCTCCCACACTTAGCATAGTGTCTGGCACACAGTAAGTACTTAGTAAATGATTTGTTCATGAATTCATTCTAAAATTCTGAAGTTCGTCCCAAAATGCATACTCAGCAAAATATTTTCTGTGGGCTCTATGGTCCAGTAATCTGAAGCTCAAATGCTTAGTAGCTGCTAAATGTTCCTAAAGCAAGACTATTCTCCAGCATCTGACCCTAGCCATTTACACACTACTCTATTGCTCTATTTTATAATTCTAATACGAATGGCAGCTAGATGGCACAATGGACAGAAGGCCAGGTCAAGAGCCAAGAAGACTCATCTTCTCAAGTTCAAATCCAGCCTGAGATATTTACCAGTCTGGCCCTGGACAAGTCACTTACCCTGGTTTGCCTCAGTTTCCTCATCTGTAAAATGAGTAGAAGAAGGAAATGGCAAATCCCTCCAGGAACTTTGCCAAGAAAATCCCAAAGGGGTCACAAAGAGTCAGACTAGACTAAAGCAATCCAACACCACCACCAGGAGTCAATGTATAACAAAGTTTAGTAGATCAGAGTGAAAAGCAAAACTAAAGGTCAGAATCACCCCCCCTTTACTCCCCTCTCCCTTCTCCTTACCAAGCCTATAGCCAGGGGTCAACAGGGAAGGCTTATCTTAAGGGGACTAAACATGTCCTCTATTTCCTTTTAACATTCTGATTTGGGGAGCTTATAACAAAATGCTGGACAAATGATTTATAAATTGTGTATCCAAGTAGATTCTCTAATAATGGCCCCATGATTGAGGGTTTAGTGCTGAGCTAGGAAGAAAGCTTCCTACACAATTTCCTTCTGTGTGGCTAGAACTACTCAAGCTGTCCCACAACACTCTCCTACCATAACAAATGAACTCAAGGAAATATGTTTGTCTGGGTTGACCACAGTGGTTTATGAATAAGGACCATCCAGTTCCTCCTTCTTTCCCTCACCCCAAAGACTTGACTTTTACAGAGCTGCAACCACATGAGGAACTGCGGATGGGTCAGCCTGCTTCACTTCTTTCCACATTCCAATCCATCTTCCATTCAGCCTTGAGAGTGAAGGTCCAACCATCTTACCTGCTCCCTATTAAATAAACTTCAGTGACTCCCTATAAAAACATTCCTCCCCTTTGCATGGGGACAGAATTTGTGCCTCTCCTCCCCACTCCCTGACTTTGTGAGAGCTGTTTTACTCCCATCAGATATTTGTAGCTAAGGCTTTACATATTTAATAGTAGGTATAGAGTATAATGGGGGAACTGCCAGTGGAGGAATCATCCTTTGAAAATGCACAGGGTTCTTCTGGCTGCCGATGCACATATGATTGGTTAGAATGCTAGCAGGCATCCATAAAGGAGACCTCTACTCTATGTTAGAGCAGGTACTGGTATTCTTTGATTGTTGTCTGTCCTCTTATTGGATGTTGAAGAAAAAAAGCTTTCCAATCAGCTGCTAGCAAAACCTAATATGAAGGGTCAGTTGAGTGGCTAAGTAGATAGAGAGGCAAGCCAAGAGACAGGTGGTCCTAGGTTCAAATGTGACCTCAGATACTTCCAAGATGTGTGACACTGGGCAAGTCATTTAACTTCAATTGCCTAGTATTTTGCATAGTACCAAGCCCTTATTTAGTATCAATTCTAAGACAGAAGGTAAGGGTTTTTTAAAAACCTAGCTTGTGTATGCAAAAGACTCCTATGAGGCATCTTTTTCTTCTCTGTAGATGACTAAGGAGGAAAAACTGCTATGGGCCTCTGGATTGAGGGGAGATTTCAGACTTCTCTCACCCATGAAGATCTGAGTTTATATTAGGCAAAAAAGGAAAATTGTGAGATTTTTATAAAAAGCTACCACTATAATTAAATATATAGTTTTTATCTACACAGTCCTAATGGTGTTTGCAAAAGGAGTACACAGGAATTCTCAAAATGTTATTATCATAAATTATAATATTGCATATTTTATGTTATATTATATTATCAATTATATTATCCTCTCAATAATCTGTCACTTAAAGTCATTTCTTAATAGATCCTTGGATTTCCATCATCCCCCAAATGGGGCAATTTTACTTTGCAGATGGTATCAGAAAGAAGTATGACTGCTGAAGAGATTGGATGGTGAGGACAAGACTTAAGGAGATTAAGGAAATAGCATGCCAGACTAGAAATGGAGACTCCTCCGAAAACCTGAAAGAGACCTGCCGACTGTGATCCAAATAATGACTATAGCTCCATGTCTTAAATCCAACTGCTTCTCTCCATTCACACAATCATGACCCTTGTTCATGCCACTGTCACTTCTGGCTAGACTATGGTAACAGCTTTCTCAATTCCATTCTCTTCCATCTCCTATGTATCTTCCATATTGCTATCAAAAAAATCTTCCCAAACATGTCACACCTCTGTAGGGAAAACCTTCTGTGGATCCCTACTGTCTCTGGGATAAATGATAGCTGACATTTATGAAAGCTTTAAAGTCTGCAAAATACTGTATACACCTCCTGTTTGATCCTCCCCACAGCCCTCTGGGGCAAAAACTAGCATCTTTATTAGCAAATAGGCAAGTTGAGAGTCAGTGAGGCTAATTGATTGGACCATTGTCACCTGAAAAAAAAATGCCAGAAGCTGGATATGAACCCAGATGTCTGCTGACCCCAAATTTGTTCCATTTCAGCATGTAAACACTTTCAAATCTATAGTCCTCTGCCTATAGTTTAAGGTCCTCAAAAGCCTGACTCCAGCCAACCTGACCAGTCTTAATTCCCATTACTCCACTGTACATACTCTATGCAATAAAATAAGCAAGCTGGGTTACTTACTTTTCCCTGAACTTGACATATCCATCTCTCACTTCTATGCATTTATGCAAACATTCTCTCCTCCCTCAAATGCAAGTCCTCCTTATCTCCAGCTCTCATAATTACTATCTTCCCTTAAGACTTAGCTCAAATGCTACCTTCTCCAAAAGCTTTCTCTGTTTCTAGTCCCTTATTTTTAAATGCTTTCTCCTTCCTCAAACTACCTTGCATTTACTTTTTGGTATATATGCTATATTCCTCCAGGTAGAATGTAGAATGTAGACAAGAAGACAAGAATTGTTTCATTTTTGTCTTTGTATACCCAGAGTGCCTTGTACAACATATTGGAACATAAGAAATATTAGTTGAATCGAATTAAGTAAGCAGGGTTTGGTAGAACCATTTGATCAAGTCTCTATATCAATTTTCCAACTGGTCTTTTCCAGGGTCAGGTAGTTGTTCTATTTAGGAAAAAGATGATTTTCTACAAACAAGCTTGCTAATTACCATCTGGTTTATGTATGAGAATGTTTTTTCTTTAACTAATTCCACTTAAGGGGCGAGTGGGTAGCTCAGTGCATAGAGTGCCAGGCTTGAAGTCAGAAAGGCATGTTCAAATCAGACAATTACTAACTGTGTGACCCTGGACAAGTCACTTAACCCTGTTTGCCTCAATTTTCTCATCTGTAAAATGAGTCAGAGAAGGAAATGGTAAACTATCCCAGTGTCATTGCCAAGAAAATCCCCAGTAGGGTCACAAAGAATCAGACATGAGTGAAATGACAGAATAACAACAAAGATTCTATGTAAGATTAGCAGCCATGGTACCACTGTCCAAATTGTTGGTTTCCATAATTTCTTAGATTCTACACCAGAAGATCTCAAACACAAGAATGATGTCAGTAACAACAAAGTCAGGATTTTAATGCCGTCACATTCCTGGGGAAGAGAAGGGAAAAGAGATAGCAGTAGGAAAGCATGAGCAACATTGACATCTAAGGAGAGCATCTGTAAAGGGTTAAATCCTGGGTCAAGAGAATTCATTTCAGATATGTCCTTTAAAAGGTTAAAAAAAAAACCTGTTACCTCATTTGTTGACTAAGGAACTTATCAGACTGATGAGGAATTTCCCCAATAAAGGTAATGAATCAGCTTCCTATATGTCAAAGATACTGTGTTTCACACATTTTGTAGGACCTGAAATTTCATCAGTGGAGAAAATTTCCAGTGTAGAAATCCTCTCTGCTAGAGATTGTCACTTGCCCATTGTCACCCAGTTAGTAGTATGTGCCAGAGAAACCATATGAACACAGATCTCTCCTTCACTTAACTACACAGTTCTGCTTCTTCTTTATGTAAAAGGGGTACAGATTTTCCTACCTCTGATGCTATATCAATTCCTACATTGAACATAAATTCTGACTTTATGTCACTATATATTTATGTATTAATTAAAGTATGAGTGGAAAGAAAATTTATACTTCGTGTTTAATGAACAGATAAGCCACTAGGCTAAAGCCTGAGAAAGGTTTTCAAATACTTCACTCATCCTGAGAGGATCTATAAGGACTAGACCATCTGCTGCAGAAAAATTGTAAAGGAATATTAGATATTAATGTAAATGGAAGAAATAATGGCCAGCCCAAGCAACCTGCACAGGACCCTGTGATTTTCTCAACTACAGGAACTTGACCTACAATTTCAGTGGTATAGAGAACTCTCTAGTGAGGAAATTCCTTCTTCCAAAGCAATTTGGCATCTTCTCTGAAACTTACAGAGTTGACTAGAACACTAGGAGGTTAAATGACTTGCCTAAATTCAAACGGCCAGAATGTGTCAGGACCAAGATATAAGATGTCCTTCTTCCAGTTGAGCCCCCCACAGTCATTATCCAGGAAGAAAATACTATAGAGAAGCTGCCAGACAGCCCCACCAACTGCCTAGCTAAAGCAAGAAGATACTTTGAGAGAGAGAGACAGGAAGATGAACCCAGCAAGTCAAACCTCTGCTAACTCTTTCCCCCTAAATACCAATGGAAATAGCCCAGGACCCTAAACTTAAGAGCCTCAAAAGTAGCAGGGCCCCCTTATACTGCCAACCAAACACACTGGCCCCTGCAGCCATCATTAAAGAGAATAACCTCAAAAGAAAAGGAAATCATTTTCCTCAATCCTACCAACACCAATCACTGACCACCTGCCACCATTGGAAAGGTAAACTCAAGAACCCTTAGAATGGAAGTGCTTCTTATACCAATAATCCTGGTTCCATCCTAGCTCCTATAGTGATCATCCCGGGAACTAAACCTTGTTGTGATGCCACTTACCAAAGGCTTCTACAAGCACTGAAGCCATAACCCTTCAACAATCACAGGTACTGAAGACCCAGAAAAGGATATCCTTTAAACAAGACTTGGGCACTGTCAAATTATTCAACATCAAAAAAAAGTTATGACTTTATCCATTAAAAGGGCATCAAAGAAGATGTGCTATCATCTGCTTTGCCACTACATACTTAAGACTATGGCCCTTTCCATATGATTTATAGCTTAAACTTTCTAAAAGAGAGAAATTAAGCGGTACAATGGTACTGTGCTTCGAATTGGGAAGACTTGAGCTTAAATCTTGCCTTTGACAGTACTAGGTATGTGACCCTGAACAAGTCACTTAAGCTTTCTCAGACTCAGTGTCCTCATCAGCCAAAAGGGATAATAATAGAACCTATTTCACAAGATTATTGTAAGACAAATTGAGATAACATGTAAAGTACTTTGCACTATATAAACATGAGCTATTATTATTGACATGTGGTTTCTCCATTTAGACTGTCAAATCCTTGTTTCTACAGGACTTAACAAAATGCTTTATCCACACAGTAAGCACAATAAATATTTCCCATCACTCATTTATAATTATTAAAGAGCTGATGTTGACCTTGGAACCAAAAAGGTTCTCAAACCAAAGGAAATACATTTACACAACTCATTGTCTTCTAAGAACTAGTTATCAACAAAATGGCCATTTTGGTCAACTGAAATAAAGTGACATCTCTTAACACAATGGGAAAAAAACCTTCTTTTTACCTTTAAAATGGAGGTGGCTCAAAAACATTGGTCATGTTTCATTGGGTTATTTTTCCCCTCATTAGGTCTGGAACAGTCATCTCAGAACTGAAAGAAAGAACAAGCAGCTAGAAAGTTGGGACAAGATAAACACTCCTCCCTTGCCCCCATGAAGGTTTTTCTTGATGCTGAAAGGTGTAGTGTAGCTCCACTTTATAAATGCATGGAATTCATCATGGCACTCCAAAGGTAATGGAAACGCTAAGTCAATTTTAGCTTTTATAACTGTCAAACAGCAAATGATGTGAGGCACACACCAGATGGCAGCTCCTTTCTGCATGGGAGTACAACCACTGGCAAAGATGGGTTTCCCTCCAAAGGGTATGGTATAAATTATGCTTCCAATCCACCCTCTGCCTAACCCTCCCACCACCTCCAGTCCCCACTCCCCTCTAAAAAGGAATGCAAACTGGCTCTCTATAATTTAAATTTAGTGCTACCAAGGAAGGGAACATTCTGTGCCCGGAGAACATTAACACAAGATAAAGCGGAAATAAAAAGCCAATGTGTTGATACTCTACTGCATCTGCCACAAATGATAAAAATCGTCTTTCCTCCCTGCTGTGTGGAGCTGTGACTCTGACTTTAATTCTCTCATCAGGTTCTATTGTCTCCCAATCTTTAGAGCTTGGTATGAAGTTTGTTTTTGTTGTTTGTTTGGTTTTTTAAGTTTTAAAAAAAGGAGCATCTGTTGGATGAAATGGGCTTCTTTTCCTCTATTGTCAACAGCTCTTACTTTCACATGTCTGTCTCTCTCCTTGGCTTAAAAAAAATTCAAGACTATGACAGACATTGCAGCTCAGCTTTTTGTTCTGTTTTTTGAAGAGGTTTCTGAGAAGCATAGCCTTGTGGAATAATGCTAGAGGGAAAGAAAACTTCCCTCCTAGTACAAGGAGATTTGAAGAAGGTTATGCTGCCCTTGAGATAATGCTTTCTTCTGTAGCCATACATAGCTTTTACATAGACCATAACACGAAAAAAATTTTCTGCATTTACAAGGTGGGTGTTTCTAGTCCCTGCTGTGCCTTAAATAATGGTTGTAATAGCAAAGCTGAAAAACAAAATTCCACTGAAGGGTTTCCAGGAAAGATTTTCCTATGATAATCAAGAACTTTCAGATTCAAAAGGGACATCGGGGCTATCTTCAGTTGTGTCTGACTCTTTGTGATCTTATTCGGAGCTTTCTTGGCAAAGACACTGGAGTGGTTTGCCATTTTCTTCTCCAGCTCTTTTTACAGATGAGGAAACTGAGGCAAAGAGCATTAAGGGCCTTGCCCAGGGTCACACACTAAATGTCTAAAAGGCCGGATTTGTACTCATTAAGATGAGTCTTCCTGACTCCAGACCCAGCACTGTATCCACCGTGCCCCCTAACTACCCTCAGGAGTTATTTAGTCCAATTTAAAACTATAAAACAATCCCCTTCACAATATACCCAACAAACATTTATCTAGTCTCTGCTTAAAAACTTCAAGGGTGGAGAAATTCACTGCCCCCTGAAGCCACTGACTATTGGGAAGTTTGGGGACTCCCCCCCCAACTTTAAGCCAAATATAGCCTTTTTTGTAACTTCCACCTAATGTCCCTGATTCTGCCTTCTAGCAATAAACAATATCTAATTCCATTTCCAAATCATAGTTTGTAAATACTGAAAGACAGTTCATGTGTCTTCCCAACCTTCTCTTGTTTTGTTGAGGTTAAAAATAGCCATTTCCTACAATAGATGCTCATAGGGCATAGAATTGGGTCCCAAATGCATTTTGTTTTCCACTCCCGTGTAAGTGTGCTACTTTATCAATGTGCTTCCTAATCTGTGTCACCTAGCAATAAAAACAGTACTCCAGATATTGTCTGGCCAAAGCAGAATACAGTCAAACTAAACCTTGCCTTGAAAGATGTGCTTCTACATGCCGCCCAAAATCACATTAGTTTTTGGGGTTGTCATACCACTTTCTTGATACATATTGAACTTAAAATTTTTTATTCTATTAAAAATAAAGCCCCCAACTTTAAATCTGTAAATCTGATTTTCAAACTTTGCCTTAATTCACATTAATTTTAACTTGGTCCATTAAACCCCATACTCTGAGAGCCTATAGACATCTTTTGGGCTCTTCTTTCCCTCATCCAGCGTGTTAGCTATCCATCTCAGCTTTATGTCACTGGTAGATTAGATAATCATGCCTTCTCTGCCTGTATTCCTATAATGGATTTTTTAAACCCTTATTTTCTGTCCTACTAACAACTCTAAGATAGAAACACAAAAGCTAGACTTAAGTAACTTGTCCAGGGTCATAAAGCTAGGAAGTGTCTGAGGCCAGATTTGAACCCAGATCTTCCTAATTCCAGGCCTGGCTCTCTCAGCCACCTACCTTGCTCCCATTTTTCATTTGTTTTTTTTGTTTGTTTTTGATATAATTGATTTTTTAATGTTAAACAAATAATACCATCCAAAATTATATCAAACCACTAATGATTCCTTGAGTCCAGCCATTGAACCACTTCCAAATGTTATTATATTCTAATTTAACCCTTGTCTCTCGATCTTTTCAACAGATATTACAAGATGTTTACCAAAAAATATTGCTAAAATCTAGGTAAACCATATCTATACCATTCTCCTGTGCCTACCAGTTTGGTAACCCTGCCAAAAAAGGAAATAAGTTTGGTCTGGCATAATCTGTTCTTGTAAATATTCCTTCTACTTTCAATTTCTAGATGTCCACAAACCAACTCTAACAATTCATTCTAAAATTTTGCCAGGAATCAAAGTCAAACTCACTTCCCTATAGTTTTGTGATTTCCATTTTTCAAAAAATCAGGACATTTGCCCTTCTCCAGTCTTGTAGTACTTCCTCAATTCTTTCAAATATCACTGACAGTAGCTCAGTAATCAAAACTGCCAGTTCTTCCAGTAGCTGAGGATCTAGGGCCAGGGAACTTGATCTCCTCAAAAGTAGACAGGTGTTCTCTTATTACCTCCCTACTTATTTCAGTAACCAATTAACTTTTAGCCAATTTAGTTCTACCTTTTCCATTTGTGGAGGGAGGGAGACAGAGAAGAAAAGAGAGAAGAAGAAAATGGGAGCCATACTCTCTACTTCTTCCTTCAATTGCCACTCTATAAGCCAGCCTCCATTTCTCTGTAAGTTGAACAAGTATTAGCATACCCATTTCCAGGGCAGTGAGGTGGGGTAATGGGTAGAATGCTGGATGAGGAAGACTCATCTTCATGAGTTCAAATCTGGCAAGTCACTTAACTCTGTGTTTGCCTCAGTTCCCCATTGGTAAAATGAGCTGGAGAAAGAAATGGCAAGACACTCTACTGTGGTTGCCAAGAAAACCCTAAATGGGCTCACAGAGAGTTGAACATAAGTAAAAAATAACTGAACAATTCATTTTCATGTGTTTCAGTTATACTATCATCCCTATGCTGACTTTCATAATGGTGCTTTTTTTAAATCATCAACTAATGTCTTTCTCTAAGCAAAGAATAAGGTTGTAAGATCTGTCAAACTTGTATCTGAAACCTGAATACTAAAACCTTCTCTCTCCTAAAGAAAACTGCTCAGTTTAGTAGGGACTGGAGGTGCAACAAGTATACAAATATCTATAATTCAAGGTAGAATAAAATTAGTGCCAAGAGGAAAGAAAGACTAAATGCTGAGAAATTTGAATATAAACTTGTCAGTTTTACCTGGGATGGTCAAGGAAGATTTCATGAAGGACGATACAACTGAATTGGGTCTTGCAGGAAGGAAGGGCCTTCGACAAGACAGAGGTACAGGTAAAAGAAATCCATTCTAGACACAGAGCAAAGGGAAGGAGATCAAAGAAGCTGAGATGAGAATAAGGAACAGAGACTAGTACAGTTTGGCTGAAACAATATAGTTCACGAATACAGAGCAGAATTTCTGTGTTCTCTCTAAAACTAGACATTTGTCTTTGCAACTTTATACTTACTCATTCCTCCCCAGCACAACATCACACATCTCCTGGGAAGGAGTCCTTTGCCACCAAATTACTATACAGCTTTGATGAGTAAAATAAACCCTTCCAAAAAGTAGTTTCACATTGTTCTTGCCAATTGAAGGTTGCATTGACACAATTAATTGAGTTCATTGTGAACTGGGTGAGTGAGGTAAAATGGACTGATATAACCCAAAGTCTATTACCCATTAGTAACAGACTCATCCTCTATTCAAACTATACAGAAGAGATATTGAAAAGGAAAATAATCATCAGTGGTTACTCTTGCCTATGCTAACAAACAATAAAGTGTCCAAAAGTCGGGCAAGAGAATAAAGCAGCCAAGATAATATGGACAGCTATTCTTTGAATAATTGAATGTAACTAAGGGAACCATTTCAGAATTCAAGCACAATTCTGCTGCCTTCCAGACGCAGTCTTAATAAGAGGTATAGAACTAAGGAGCATTTCCCCCCATTGCTCTTTGTGGATTTGATATTTACAGACCATAGCTAATATTCTGTGACTTTTTTTCGGTTTTAGATTGTTTCATGATGACCCAATTGTAATTGCTCATTCAGATGAAATGTGCGTCCAGCTGCCAAAGCCTCAGAAGTGAACAAGGAAAAAGATAGAATCCCTTTAAGATGGTTGAGGCAAACAGGATGCTGAGCTGGCCAGAGTGTTATTAGAAAGAACATTTCTTGGCAGCTGGCAGGTGACTCTTCTGAAAGAGGGCATTGATGCTCATCCACGTGCTGTCTGAGCTACATTTAGAAAACCCACTTGGGGTATGACATTGCCCTGGCCACAGCCACCAGATTAATTATTAACGTCATTGAGTCTCAATTTTTTTTCCTTTTTGTCTATGTGTGTGGGAAGTGCTGTAACACTCCATGTGCTGGGTTCTGTGACCTAATGTACCACCCACCTTCTTCTACCCACATTTCCCCAAAAGTGCTATGTAGAACACATTCATTAACATTCATTTGGTTTTGAGACTTGGAGAATTTCTCTCCATCCCTAGAGATAAATGGAGAGACCTTGGAATTATTGCAAACACAGGACAGTTTTTAAGAGAACCATTTCTTTTAGTCAAGACAGACACTTCTTGATCTTTCTCGAAGTGTGGTCACATCTCTGACAATCATTTAGAACCTGTGGTGCAAGATAAAGTCAAAAGGAATTTGGGCTTTGGCGTTCAAGAAGTCAAACACAGGTGAGAGCAGAACATAGGAAGATATCTTATTTGACCCTATATAGGAGCATGACCTTCAGAGCTCTCTATCCCAGAGCAAATGGCTTAAGACCCCAGACATGTTTTTTTCCCATGTCCAGTGTCACTTCATTTCTCTGTCTCTCAATTTAAAATAAAGTGTTTACATTGATTTTGGAATGGCTAAACCAGTTGCAATAGATGAATGTAATATTATATTACTAGAATATGATAAATAATAAATGGAAAATAAAAAATATAAAGAACTCACAAGTACAAGAAGGAAGAGTCATAGTTAAACAGCGGTTGTTCTAAAAAAAGATCAAAGAGCATTAGAGGACTGTAAACTCCATGTCGATCATCAGTATATTGTGATCTTAAATTGCATCAAGAAAGAACTAACTTCTAGGACAGAGGTGTACTCTGCCCCCATCAGACTTCATCTGGAATATTATATTGTTCAGTGCTGGGCACCAAGATTCAAGAAGCACATTTACAGTTGGAGATTGTCCCAAGAACAACAATAAGGATGATGAATAGACTTAAATCTATTTCAGAAGAGAATCAGTTGAAGGAACTTTGAATGTTTAGCCTGGGGATGAGAAGAGAAGATATATGTGTCTTCAAGTATTTGAAGGACTGTTTTGTGGGAGAAAATTAAGTGTTTTCTATTTGGGCACAGAGATAAAAATCAGAAGTTTTGGGTAGAATTTGCAAAAAATCCAATTTAGGCTTAATAATGAGGAGAAAAATAAGCAACTATTAGAGTTGTAATAAAGTGAAATGGATTTCCTTAAAAGTGAGTTCCAGGGGCAACTAGGTAGCACAGAGGATGGAGCAACAGGCCTGGAGTCAGGAGGACTAGGGTTCAAATCTGGCCTCAAACACTTCCTTCCTGTGTGACCTTGGACAAGCCACTAAACCCTAATTGCCTAGCCCTTGCTATTCTCCTGTCTTAAAACTGATACTAAAAGAAGGGAAAAGTTTTTAAATTAATTAATTCAAAACAATTTTTTAAAAAGAGATAGTTTCTCCCTCTATGGAGGTCTTTAAGCTGAGATTGATAAGATGACCTCTTGTTAAGTGGGTTATAATGAAGATTCCTTTCATGTATGGGTTGGACTAGATCATTATCCCTTCCAATACTCAAATTCCATGATTATGTGTGAGAAGACTTAAATAATACAAAATAAAGTAAACATAACCAGTAAAACAAGCATACATATTGGGAATACAACAATAAAAATGGAAAGAACAATAAAGCAAAGAAAATTTGGATGATAAGAAATTATAATGGCCAATCTTGAACTTCTCTCCCAAAAAAGATATGAAATTATACCTCTCCACTTCTTAGGTTGGGACTGTGCTAGTGATTAGTTTTGCTGAACTAGGTACTTTTTTCCTCTTTTTTTATTCATTGTTATAAAAAATCACTCTCTGGGAAGTAGCTGGAAGAGTGAATTATTGGGATATGTAGGTGATATGAAAAAAGATGTTAATAAAAATTTTAATTAAGTAAAATAAGGTAAGTAGACTAAATTATCCCTTCATTTATAGGTTCCAAAAGAATGGTGAATATAAGTATAATATCTATACCCTCTAAATGTGAGTCTTTAGAAAATTCATTAGAAGTTATTGAACCAAGAAAACTAAATAATACTCCATGATTTGGGCATCAAACATCAAAACCATGTATATTATAGACATAATAACATTAGATTAGGCTTTAGTCAAAAGTCATTTCATTGCCCATTGGATCCCCATCTTTAAACTTTGGCTGTCTCACATGTGTATTTAAAATCAAGATGAGGGGGAGGGAGGAGGGGTGGCAAAGAATATGAATCATGTAACCATGGAAAAATATTCTAAATCAATTCAGTAAATAAGTAAATTTTAAAAAATAAAATAAAATCAAGATGAAATATGAAAAATATATAGGTAAGTCCACAGGATGTTTAGTTTATGTGGTACCAAAATCTGAATACTTGGAGATATTCCAACATATGGTATCATATAAACCAAGTGTGTAAATTATTTTCACATTTTAAAAAAGGATCCACTGGAGAAGGAAATGGCAAACCACTCCAGAATCCTTGCCAAGAAAACCTCATGCATTGCTATGGCCCAGGAGATCCCAAAAAATCAGACATAACTGAACAAATATAAATTAGTAGTTAGCACTTGCACTTTCATCTGGATACTTTAATATTATATAAACCCAGCCATAGTCATTTCCAGTGAACTACTTCCAAAGCTGAATGGCCTCTGTACTTATGTGTTTCCTTTATTTAAGCACCCTCAAAAAGGATAAGAAAATGGGGAGAGAAAGGAGGAGGGGAAGGGGGAGGATCAGGAGGGCATCACATATCACTTTATAGTATATCTATCCTGTTCACTTGTGTGCATTATAACTTTTATACTTATATCTTTTTACTCTTGTTGGAGTATAAGCTCTACACCTCCTCTGGGCTTCTTTGTCATGCCCCAGAAACCTCTTCATCCCTGAAGAACACTTCAACCCTAGAATTCACACCTTGCATGTTCCCTGGTGGCCTTCCTTTGATTGAATGGCTTCTCAAAAAAATCTACATTTAAGGAGAGTACCCAGGGCAGCCACTTTTTTTTTTTAGGCTCCACACTTATCAGGACTTCCCCAAATTCCTGAACTAGGTATTTCCTTCTTCCCTAATCCTTTTATGCTTTCTTTTATGTGCTGTATTATTCATTAGAATGTAAGTTTCTTAAAAGCAGAGATGGTCTTTCTTTTCTTGTATTTGTATTTTCAGTATTTAGCATAGTACCAGGAACATAGTAAGTATTTAAATAAAGGCTTGTTGATAGGTCAATTAAGGGTAGAGACTGTGTTATTAATTTTTGTTTTTATCTAGCATAATGCTCTGAACACAGTAGATACTCAATAAATGTTTGTTTCATGAATGAATGAATCAAACAAGAATACTTTTCATTGTTCCAATGAAATAGGACAAAATATTTAATAAAAATGAAAGATTAACAGTGCAGTATTCATTTTTTTTCTAAAGATAACACCTTCAGGACCACAGCTTTGTACATGATCTGATTTCCAATTCTACTTCAACTCTGATTATTTATTTATTTGTGGTGGAGAAAACAGGTTCAGAGAAGGAGTTTAGTAACTTTTGTACGGTCACATAACTCATAAAGGAACTAGAACTCAGATGGGGTCTGTCTGCTGATTCAGTGCTTTCTATTAAGCTATGCTGCCTTGAGGGAGTTTAGAAGCATAAGTAAAGAGGCAAAAATGAAAGGATCAGGCAAATGGCATGGGTTAGAGGTGTTCAAATGGATCTGAAGTCTAAGTCAATAGGAGATAACAGTCTAGAAGGCAAAGGCAACTGGATAAGAAGGGCTTGGGTGTTCAGATTAGAAAATGGGTCAGAAGGTAAAAACATTCTTTTTTTTTTAACCTTTACCTTCTGCCTTGGAATCAATACTGTGTAATGGTTCTAAGGCAGAAGAGCAGTAAAGGCTGGGTAAAGGGGGTTAAGTGACTTGACCAAGGTCACACCTCTAGGAAGTATCTGAGACCAAATTTGAACACAGAATCTCCCATCTCTAAGCCTGGCTCTCAATTCACAGAGGCACCCAGCTGCTCCCCTGTAAGGAGAAACATTTATAACTAAAACAAATCTTGAAATTATATCATTCAGTGTAATTTCAAGATGTGGAAGGCCCTATCTTAGAAGCCAGCAGGATACAAATGTAGCATCCAAGGTATCTTTCACCCATGGACCCCCAAAAAAGCTATTCCAAAACATAGTTCACAAGCCCTCTCCCAATATATTTCTGTTTGTGGTCAACCTGAAGGTACGCTGATTACAAGCAAAATTACTAATTGTATAATTAGTTTGTGTATAATGTAAGGGGACAAAGGGGTTTTGATTGGGTAAATATTAAAAGGTTAGTCGCCAGGGGATTGAACAATTATCAGTCCCCAATTAAAGATTAACTTCAAGTTAAAATGACTTTTATGAAAATTTATTTACAAATGAGAAGAGGAAGTAGAAATAAGGAAATAAGAGAGAGGATAAGATAGGATAAGTAATCTAACGCAGTAGGTAATTTGTTCTGATCCCCTAGTTCAGGGGTCGGCAACCTTTTTGGCCGTGAGAGTCATAAACGCCACATTTTTTAAAATGTAATTTCATGAGAGCCGTACAGTGCTCACAGTGCGCGGTCCTGTAACAGCGCCTGAAAAAAAATGGACTTTATGGCTCCTGCAGAAAGAGCCATATCTGGCCCTCAAAAGAGCCAGGTATGGCTTGAGAACCATACGTTGCTGACCCGTGCTCTAGTTCAATCCAGGTAGATCTAATGAACCCTCAGCCAGGGGAAATCTGACCTTGATTCCAAGGCCAGGAAGCCAGAGGCACAAAGGGCCTCGCAGGACAATGAAGCAAAAGCTTCATCCACAAAGTCTCTATTAAAAGGAAGTTCCTTAAGAGAAGTTCAAGAAGAGTCAGTGTTAACATTCACCACGTGGAACAGTCTCACTAGCTCCAGACCTCCTCCAAGTTCGATCACAAACCAGAAGAACTCCTTGAATAATTTATAATATATAATTACTATTTCTATAATAGATATATGATATAATATATTATACATAAATATAACTTATTGTGATACATAATAAATATGATGTACATAAATAAAATTAATAAATGTGATATATAATAAATATGTTATATTTATGTATAATGTACATAAACATAACCTATTATGAACATTATATCATGTTATATTTATGTATAATGTTATATATTATATTATATATTCATATAATACATATATTAATTCTAAAAATACTAATTAAACTACTTAGTGAATCAAGCGAAAAGAAAAGACCCTCCCTTCCCCTCTCGTAAGGGATATGCTTTGTCCCAGGTTCCCAGTAAGGAATACAGAAATGTAGGGCCCGTGTGGCTAGAGAATGTTTGTGAATGAACACACCCCCAGGGAAAACATGTGGCTGGGATTCGGGCAAGCAGGAGAGCCAGGGGGTGAGCCTTCCTCGGATAGTGCCCAGTCCCAGACGCCCTCTGGGTGTGTCATTGGAATGCCCTCTGCTCAGAGTTAGGTCTCCACTGTCCACCGCACATCTGCCAGGATTTCTGGCTGCCGTGTTCATCATGCTCTGCTGCTAGTGCTTCACAATGCCATTTGCTGCTCTCTGATACCATCTGCTGGGGAGCATCTTGCAAGGGAAAGCCAAAACTCCTTTCATAGTTGTTGTTCAGTCATTCATTTTCGTCCAATTCTTCATGATGTCATTTGGGGTTTTCTTGGAAAAGAGGGTAGAAGAGTTGGCCATTTCCTTTCCCCAGATCTTTTTACAGGTGAGGAAACTGAAGCAAAGTTAAGGGACTTGATGTGGTGTTAAGTAGGTGAGGGTTTTCTTGATTCCGAGTCCAGCACTCTATCCACAGCACAACCTTTCTGCCTCTTCAATCATCCACAGAGCCAAACATCATGACACAGTAGCCACATTAAACCAGTCAATAGAAGCCATCAAGAATCAGCAGGCTAAGATGAAGTCTATTCTCTTGAGTGTCCTGTCTGCAATGAAATGTTTCTGAATGCTCTTGCAGTAACATGTCAGCGCAACTCCTGTTAACATGGTAGGGCCTTATTTCACAAGCAAAAAAAAAAAAAAAAAAAAGTTTTCTTCCATTGTAAGGAAGACAGTTGCTGGACTTTGGGGAGGTGGGGTTGGTTGGTTCAACACTTTCTGCTGTAGGTTACAAGGCAAATTATTTTTCTTGTAAATCAGTGTGGAAGAAGTAATTTTTAAAATATAATTAAAGCAAATATGTCTACATATCTTTAAAAAAAAAAGTTATATGCTAGAGTGTCCTCGCCCCAACCAACAATATAACTTGACGCTAGGAATGCTTTTAAACAAGCAAGCAAGCAACAAGCATTCAAGTATCTTCTATATGTGCAGGGTACTATGATAGGCACTGGGATAGGAAAACAAAAATGAAAATGTCCCTGCCTTAAGGGAGTTTATATTATACCAGAGAAAACAACATGAAATTTAACAGACAGACTGACAGTAAAGAGAGAGAGAGGGAGAGAGACAGACAGACAGACAGACAAAAGAGGAGAGGAGAGGAGAGGAGAGGAGAGGAGAGGAGAGGAGAGGAGAGGAGAGGAGGGATAAGGAGGAAAGGGGAGAGGAGAGAGAGGGAGGGAGGGAGAAAGAGACAGAGACAGGGAGGGAGAAAGAGACAGAGACAGAGAAAGAGAGAAAGAAAGAGAGAGATGGGGAGGGATGGAAAGAGAGAGAGAGAAGGAGAGAGGGAGGAAGAGACAAAGGGAGGGGGAAAGAAATGGAGAGACAGAAAGAGACTGACAGACAGAGATGGTCAGAGAGAAAGAGATAAAGATATGTGTGTATATGTATATATATATATATATATATACATATATATGAGTATATATGCAAAATAAATTATTTCAAGATTATTTGGAGAGAGAAGAGCACAACTATCTGCAGGAAGAAGGGAGAGGGGTGGGAGAAACAAGAAATGGCTCATGTAGAAAGGGGTACTTAAATGGAGATCAGGAATTATGTTTCCCCGATTTTTTATCATTGTTTTCAATATAATTGGTCTCCTTTGTAATACTATTTATTCATATTATTCTGACAGGTTCCATACACTTTACCAGAAGATCAAAGGTGTACAGAAGAGGAAAAAAAAAGTGAAGAACTCTTGACATAGAAGATAGCACTTGAGCTAACTTACAATTTCAAGCTTTGTTTTTGTTATAAATATCTCTATCTATTGCCCAGGTTCCTTATCTAAAATACTCAAGCCCTTGTTGCCTAATTGCTTTTGCCTGGATTCTCAATTGTTGCACCCAGCTTACCTGGCCTTCTGTTCAATTAACTATCTCTATCCTATGAAATTTAGCTAATCTTTTCATTCTTGCTTCTTATGCTCCTAACCTCCTTAATGTAGCTTAATAGAAAGCACTGAATTAGCAGTCAGACTTCAGTGCAAGTTCTAGTTCCTTTATTTACAATAGTTACTTACCTCCTCTAAACCTCAGTTTCCTCTTCCATAACTAAGAATAATATTTGCATTATTTAAAGGAAATTAAAAAATTCTGAGAGATAAGATATAAAAGAAATACATTCTAGGCAAGAGGACAACCAGTACAACATCAAATCCCTCATTGTTGATGTCTGTCTCCATAATCTATTTAGGGAAATTCTATCCAGCAAACACTCCTAAAGAATTATTTGGGGGCAACAGGCAGGTTGCTCAGTGGATTGAGAGCCAGGTCTAGAGATAGGAGGTCCTAGGTTCAAATCCAGCCTCAGACACTTCCCAGTCATGTGACCCTGGGCAAGTCACTTAACCCCTATTGCCTAACTCTAATCACTCTTCTGCCTTGGAGCCACTATACAGTAATAATTCTAAGATGGAAATTAAGGGTTTAAAAAAAACTATTTAGGGCTAGGGCAGTGGTTCCCAAACTCTTTTGGCCTACCGCCCCCTTTCCAGAAAAAATATTACTTAGCCCACTGGAAATTAATTTTTTTAATTTTAATAGCAATTAATAGAAAAGATAAATGCACCTGTGGCCATCACCCCTGTATTACTGCAGCACTCACCAAGGGGCAATAGCGCCCACTTTGGGAATCACTTAGCTAGGGTCATGCTGGTCAACCGATGGCACTTATGTTAGTGGGAGCCACTCCCTTGCCCCTCTCCATGTGCATCTGAGGACATTTCTGTCATCACAGGCCCCTCTGCCCAACAGCCCAATTGGAGTGCTTCCTTCCTCCTCTATGTGGGGTAAGGTAGGGTAGGGAGTGCTCATGTGAGGGTTGCAGTTTGGGCACTCGGCCTCTAAAAGGTTTGCCATCACTGGGCTAGGACAATGAAGCTTCCCCACAATTCCATAGGTTCTTGATTGGGATGCCCAGAAACCTGAGAGCAAGGACAAAAGGACTTGAAGCCTATAGGGCAAAACATCTTTTTTCTCTATCCCTGCCTTTACTAATCACATTGGCTAACAATAAAATCTCTCATCTTTCTTTATCATTCTGACCTAAACCAAAGGGCTGGTTTCTCTGAGCAAAAATAAATAAGACAAATGTCTCAAAAGAGCAATAACTTAATAAAGAAAATGAGATATGTTCAATATAAATACAATTCAAAGAACAGTGTGATAAGTACATGAAAGGTACAAAACAACAAGTTATGAGAACTGTAAACACAGAAATATCTCTTTTTCTGAGGGAATAAGGAAAGGCCTCATAGAGAATTTAATAACAGGAAAATTTATTTGCTTTCTATGAATACAAAAGAATTCTTGCAACCCCCAAAGTTGGCCAGCCTAGAATTTTACATACAGAAATCAATTGGCTGGGCTCAAGAATGAAGGACTAAAGCAGTGATTCCCAAAGTGGATACCACTGCCCCCTGGTGGGTGCTGCAGCGATCCAGGAGGGTGGTGATAGTATGTGACAGGGGGTGCTAAGTAATATTTTTTCTGGAAAGGGGGTGGTAGGCCAAAAAAGTTTGGGAACCACTAGACTAAAGGATAGTTTGTGAAATTTATTTGAAATAGAATTCCAGAAGAATTTGATCCTACATTCCCTGAGAAGCCTTTTTACATAGAAAGTATCATTTTTTCTGTAGTAACCTCTACCAATGCTAGGTTCTAAATTCCTTCCATATTAGAATATCTACAATATATTTTTAAAGATTACCTTTATTCTGTACCCCAGAATAATCCTGATTTAGTAGCCATACTCATAAAAGAAGCAGAAAGACTTAGGGGGAACCAACCACTATTGCCAACAAAATGAGCTGACCTTGACTTCCAACTTCACCTCCACCCCTTTGGGCAAAGGATTTATGGGTGTGTAAGAGTTTAAATTTAGGTTTTATGCTAAAATGAGAATTATAAAGTAATATTGTGATCGCTGATTTTAAATATTATCGCTTAAGTCAAAATGACTTTTAGCAGTTTTTATTTACAAAGAGGAGGGAAGGATGAAATTGTAAATGTAGATAAAGAGAAAGATTCCTAGCAAGCCTACCAGCCTTTCTCCTATGAAGTCTGGCTCAGCCCCAGAAGGACTTCCCTGAGACTTTGTCTCAAGGTGGATTTCCTGCTAATCCTCAGCCAGAAGTCCCAGTGTTGTCTTCAGCCAGGATTCCACCATCATAGCTTTCTCCAAAGCCAAGGCAGGAATCTCAGCCACTCACCCAGTAAGCTGTTGCAGTATCCAGAGGAAAAGTCTCCTTCAAGCCAGGAAAGGAATCTATGGAACCAACCAAACATCAGGAAGGGACTGAATGCTAGACATGCTGGTCTCTTCTTTTATGCTTCTTTTTGCACATCGCTTCCTGTCATTTCCTATCACTCCCCTTTCTTCACAAAAACCAATGGCAGTCTTTCAATTTGCCTAGCACTGGGAGGGAGGAGGAAGGACTATGGCCTTTGGAGGTGTGAACTTACTCTAGTAAGTGACTTGTAAACTCTCATACTTAATGGTAAGTAGGGGTACTTTAAGTTCTTGATTTGATTAGCTAAAAATAGACAAGGAAAGAGTTAAACCTACCTTTGCAGGTAGGAGAAGGAAAAAACAGATACAGAAGTGCCAAAGGAGACAGTAAAGAGGCTAATGAAGACAGTCATGGAAATGAACAACTGAGATAAGCCATAGGAGACAGTCACATTGTCTGGACTAATCCTGTGTTTTAATCACTCCAAAAAAAAGAAGAAGAAAAAAACATGTTGGCATACAAGGATCAGACTAGCAGGAACCAGCCAAGGGAAGAGATTGGATGGGTTGCTCTCTTCTGCTTCCTAGAAAACTGCTTATCCCTCAACTAGTTATCTAGATGTACGTGTTTGTTTGCCTTTGATTCAGAATTCATTTACTTATCATAAACCCTTATTGGCCAGCAAGAAATGATAAATTATGCATGTGTTTTGTTTAAGGCTTGCAAATAAAATAAAAGAGAGAATATGCCTCATTTAAGGGAGATAAAGTGTGATTTGGACTAATCCTGGGGGCTTGAAAGCTAATTTAAAACAATTGGAAAAGGGGAAAGACCATGATTGGATAATATAAGCCTGGAAATGAATTTGGAATTCAAATACTTCTATAAATAAGATTACAAGCTTGGAGTAGCCTGCAAAGGGAAAAATGCTTGGGAATTTTTTTCCTTTCACTTCCCATGTTCCTGACAGTGGTCCTTTGCCTCTTTAAAAAGCAAGCTAGTATCCCAAAAGGGTGTTGTTGGGAAACTTCAGCCTATGTACAAGGGGAATAAAATTGTCAGAGCCATGGGATCAGTCAGCTGACTCAGTGGATGATTGGTTAGACTACATGTAATTTCATTTTAATGGTATTTTTGACAAAAAAGTAAGGATCATGTACTTAATAAGGTGCCTTATATGAACTTAGCATGCAACACATATTTGTTGGTTTAATTTGAGAAATAAATCTAGGCAAATGGTATCCCTTCTAAAGCACCCTATGGTAGATGCTACAATTAGGATACATAGCTAGCTAGATAAATAGGTAGATAATAGAATGGATGCAAAAAAGCATTTATTGAGTACCTATTATGTGCTAGGTGCTGTACAAAGCACTTTACAAATATAACTTCATTTGATCCTCACAACAACCTTAGAGGTATATATTTATCATTTTTATTATTCCTATTTTACAATTGAGGAAACTGAGAGAGCCAAAGGGTAAGTGATTTGCCTAGGGTCACAAAAGTAGTAAGTATATGAAGCCGAATTTGAACTCAGGGGTTTTTGACTCCAGGTCCAGTGCTTTATCCTCTGAAAATTCTAGCTGTCAATGAGAGGGAAGAAAAGAAAAAAGGAGGGAGAAAGGCATGTAGAAAGAGAAAGAGAGATTTTTTTCTTTCATACAAACATGATATTTTTTTTTTATTTTTGTATTTCATCTCATTTTTCAAGAGAGACATTGTTCTAGATAATGGGTTTCTCCTTAATAATGTCATGGAAACTCCAAAACTAACTTCCAGAAGTAAAATTGTAGGTAATAGTTGAGGCACACAAGTGGTGAATCCTGAATAGCATATTTCCTAAAGAACCTAGGACATGAGTATTCTGCAGATCTCCTTTAATTCCATTATAATAAAAGCCAGCTTGGCATTTGCCACTTCCTCTATTATCTCTCTTCTCCATCCTATACCAGGATTTTATCATGACTTCCATTCTCCTAATAAAATAGCATCATGCTTTTATGATTTTATATATGCAAAAAAAGCCCCCTGTATTTTTTTAAAGACATAAAAGCAAACCTATCACCATATGGTAGTCGAATTAAAGCCAGCATATTGTAGGGTTGTATAATTCATGATCCTTAGAAATGATTTCTCGACGATATTATAGCATTAACCCATTACCATTTGCAATGATTCATGATAATCCCAACTTTTCCATTGTAATATTGGTTACTCCTCTGCCTTTTAAGTTGAAATTGCTGAATTTAGTCCAACAAATATGCTTATAACTTTAGCACCATTCATCCTTTTATAGGCCAACAGGCCTTCTTCCTTCCCCAAGGAGGATTTATGAGAATTGCCTATTTCAGTGTTGTCAACCAATATACAAAAAGAGTATTATTTCACAATTTATGCCACATGTTTCTAAAATATCTGGAGGTTCCTGGGGACAATAGATCAAAGAGCCATGTGTTAGAATTTGAATTCCTTATGAATAAAAATTCTTTTAAAGTATATATATATATATACATATATATATATGTGTGTGTGTGTATATATATATATATAAATTTGTAAACCCAGCACCTAGCACAGTGTCTGATTCATAAGAGGTATATAAATACTTGTTGAGTAATTGGTTAATTGAAGGTAGAGGTCATATACAGGCATGCATTTCCCAAAATAATTTTGCTCAAGTTTCCTTTGCACTTGAATAGACCTCTTGTCAGTTTTAGAACAAAAAAGAGAAAATAGAAGCTGTGGAATGGCATGCCCTACTGGCCATAGGGAGTAATCAGTGGATATGCTCAGATTGAATCTTTAGGCACTTCTACTCTTGAAGCCATGATTCAAGGTTCTCCTTGTGTTTCAGACAGGAGGAGCAATAAGACTCTTCCTAGGCAACTGTAGGAGCCACATGGATGTGGACCCAACAAAGGACAAATAGAGTAGGGTTGAGGCCAGGCCAGAAGAGAATAAGACTTGTCCAGACTGGTCACTCCTTAAATCATATCATAAATCATAAATCAAAGATTCTTTATTTTTCTGATTTTGCTATTGTCACTTAAATCACATGAAATCAGAGTCAATAAACATTTATCAGGTGCCTACTATGAGCCAAGAATTGTGCTAAGCAATGACAATCCAAGGAAAGGCACAAGGATTCTTGTGGTCAAGGAGTTTGCAATCTAACAGAGTAAAACAATATATAAAAAGAAATTAAAATGGGGAGGGCAGTACTTAACCATGGGGACATGATGATTCCTCCATTTAGGGGAAATTATTTGAGGAGGAATGAGTTACAGAGTTTATTTCATTTTATTGGATGATGTTTCTAGAAATCATGAAGTCCAGGAGAGCAACTGAGTGACCATTAAAAGTAAATGATTGTTCAAATCCGACCTCAGACACTTCCCAGCTGTGTGACCCTGGGCAAGTCACTTGACCCCCATTGCCTACCCTTACCACTCTTCTGCCTAGGAGCCAATACACAGAAGTTAAGGGTTTAAAAATTAAAAAAAAAGTAAATGATTGGGGATGTAGACCCTAAAATGATCACCCTAGTGCAAATATTAATAATATGGAAATAAGTCTTGATCAATGACACATGTAAAACCCAATGAAATTGCACATTGGCTATAGGAGGTGGTGGGAGGAAGGGAGGGAAAGAACATGAATCATATAACCATGGAAAAATATTCTTAGTTAATTAATTAAAATTTTTAAAGTTAAAAAAGAAGTAAATCATTCAACCCCTTTGAATTGGGTTGATAATTTTTGAAAGAGAAGAGGGGGACCCAAAAAAGGAAGAAAGAAAACATCTGACTAGATATGAGAGAGATAATTTAGAATTCCTAAGGTCATAATTCTACATCCATGTAGTATCTGAGATGGGGTGGGGGAAGTAGCATTTGCTGGAAGGTCTAGGCCAGTGATTCCCAAAGTGGGCACCACCACCCCCTGGTGGGTGCTGCAGCAATCCAGGGGAGCAGTGATGGCCACAGGTGCATTTATCTTTCCTGTTAATTGCTATTAAAAATTTTTAAAAATTAATTTCCAGGGGGCTAAGTAATATTTTTTTCTGGAAAGGGGGCAGTAGGCCAAAAAAGTCTGGGAACCACTGGTCTAGGCTAATCATGTGTATAATAGTTGGACCAATAACTAATAAGTAGTGAGGGATGCTGTGGCCTTTGAGAAGACTCCAATTCTCCTCTCAAGAAGCCATGGGGATGTTTTCACTTAGTCAAATTATAGACTATTCTCTCTACCTGGTTAATTAATTCATTTAACCACCTGCTATATTCTGAAGACTTCAGAGAGAAGGAGAAGGAGACATTTGGGCAGGTATATCTCTGACAGTACAATTATATGGACACCTAGCTCCATCCTCATCACATGTCACACAGAACTAATTCTGTGCTTTGGAACAAAACAGAAAAAAAAAGCTAATCCTTTTCCCACATGTTCCTTCTCTAAATACTTAAAAACAGCTAATATGACTCACCCCAAGTATTCTCTTCTTCACACTAAACATCCCCAGTTCTTTTGACCAAGCCTTATATGGCATAAACTTCAGCATCCTAGTGATCCTATTATCCTAGATGCTATCAAGCTTATCAGTGTCGATCCTAAGGTGACACAGCAATTTCACAAAATCAAAATAGAATGGTACTACCAAGCTTAGCCTTATGCAAATTAAGATTTTATCATCTTCTATCCATCCCTTAGCACAGTTTCTAGCACGTAGTAGGTTATTTAATAAAGGTTTGTCGCGGTATTATTTGGGGCTGGCACATCATATTGTTGATTTATGTTAATTTGCAGTCCACTGAACCCCTCTAGAACTTTTTTTAGATATACTGTTTCATTTTGTATTTTTGAAGCTAATTTCTTGAACCCAAATAGAATGTTTCATTTATCCTTTATCAATTTCATTTTTTTTTTATTTTTTTTAAACCCTTAACTTCTGTGTATTCTGTTCCTTGGTGAAAGAGTGGTAAGGGTGGGCAATGGGGGTCAAGTGACTTGCCCAGGGTCACACAGCTGGGAAGTGGCTGAGGCCGGGTTTGAACCTAGGACCTCCTGTCTCTAGGCCTGGCTCTCAATCCACTGAGCTACCCAGCTGCCCCTATCAATTTCATTTTAATAGATTCAGGCCAACATTTTTAGAGTGTCCAGAACTTTTTATATCTTAATTTGTCCTTCAGTGTGTTAGCTATAGCACCTAGATTTCTGTCACTTGTCAATTTGGTAAGCTGAATATCTATGACTTTATCCTAATCATTAATGGAAATGTTACTGGCCAATCACAAATTTCTGGAACCCTCTACTAGGAATCCCTTCCAAATTGAAGCCAAGCCATAAACACCAACCAGTTTCAAATACACCTAAAATTACTTTCCTCTAGCCCACATTTCTCCATCTTTTACACAAGAATAACATGAAAGACTGTTAAAGGCTTTGATAAAATTTAGGTAAACAGTATTCTCAGTGTTCTCCTGAGTTACCAATCTAGTAACTGCCCAAAAAGGAAATGTAGTCCAGCATAATCTGTTCTTGATGAACTTATACTGACTCTAGGTAAACACCCTTCCTTTTGTAAATGACCATAAATAATCTCTTTAAAACTACAAAGTTAACCTCTTACACTTATATTTTCAGACTCCATTCTCTTTCACTTAAGAAAATGAATCCGCCCTTCTCATACTCTATAAAATTTGTCTAAACAAATCTCTACTTATCTTGGGTATGAATCTTCTGCTAGTTTTTGAATTTCTGTTATTTCCTATCCTCAGACTTTTTCCCTTGATAGAAAAAGCAAAAATAAAAAAGAGTTGAGCACCTCCAATCTTTAGCAGCGTGCCATTACCCTTAAGGAAATGTTCTACCCCTTCTTTGGATCCCCCCTCTTTTCCCAAAGAAGATTGGGTCAAGGGGAGAAAAGAACATTTTTTGTGTTTAACTTTTCTGATGACTAGCCTCAACTGACTCTGAGATTTAGTACCCTGACAGTATGCTTACTGGACCGTGAGTCACTTTAGTATTATTCTTCAATTACCTACTCTTGTTTCCATCTTCTGTAATGTCTTCTTAAAAGCCTAGTTAGTTGATGAGTCACCTGTGCCTCAGCATCCATCTCATTAGACAAATTCCCTTTTTCTTTCTTTCTATAATTGTTTTTTTTTCCTTTGTGACTTTAGAATTTCATTCCTGAGAGCATCCCATTTCCAAAGACTGAGATGTCCCTTGTACAATTTAGACTGTGGGATATAAGCTATTTTTTTCTGAAATCTTTGAAATTTTCCCTCACCAAATCCAAAAATACATTTCAGACCATGTCTAGTTTTCCTCTTCTTCCATACTTTAAATTCTAAGAGGAATTTGGTTATTCATTCTCTCCCACCCCACTTTACATCTCAGTAACCAGTTCTGCCTTGTTGAGTGAAAATCAGATAAAAAAAAATAGTAATTCCCCTAATTTGTTTCTTTACTTTTTAAAGGATAAAATTATCCTTAAATCTAGTGGGAAAATGTTAGCTGTTTTGTTTCAGAGAGAAAAAAACTTCAATAATTAGATAATTGAAGCCTTCAATTAACACCATATCATGCCTCCATTCCAATTTTATAATCTTGTTTCCAAACCCTCGTTAATTGTTCTTTTTGTCCAGGAGGTCAGCAGTAAACTCCAGTACTAATATTAATACTGTTTCTGCCTCCTTTGATCTTCATTCACATGTTCTCCTCCATGTTTTCTCCTTCTAATTCCTGTATTAGTATGTCTTTTTATTTTTGTTTTATTTTTTCCATGATTATATCTAAAAATAGTTTCCAACATTTTTTAAAAACCCTTATCTTCCATCTCGGAATCAATATTGGGAACTAGTTTCTAGGCAGAAGAGTGCTAAGGGATGGACAAGAAAAGCTAAATGACTGGTCACTTAGGTATGTGAAAGGTCACTTAGCTGTGAAGTGTCTGAGGCCAGATTTGAATCCTGGACCTTCTATCTCTAGGTTTGACTCTCAATCCACTGAGTACCTAGTTGCACTCTCCATCATTTTTAAAAGAGTTTTGAGTCTTGAATTCTCTCTCTCTCTCTTCCCCCTACCACTTTTGAGATGGTAAGTAATTCTAATATATATTTTACATGTGAAATTATATAAAACATTCCTCCATATTGATCTTTTTGTGAAAGGAAACCAAAAGAAAAAATTAAGAAGGAAAACAAAAAAAATTGCTTTGTTCTGAATTCAGAGTCCATCACTTCTTTCTCCAGAAGCAGATGGCATTTTTTTATCATGAGTCTTTTGGAATTGTTTTGAATCATTGTATTGCTGAGAATAGCTAAGTTATATACAGTTCTTCATTGTAAAGTATTGCTGTTACTGGATGCAATGTTCCCCTGGCTGTGTTTATTTCACTCTGCCTTAGTTCCTGTAAGTCTTTCCAGATTTTTCCCCCAACTCATTCTCTTCTCTCCTTCCCCTCCTACCTTCCTGTAGGCTAAGATAGATTTCTATACCCAATTGATTGTGTATGTTCTTTACTCTTTGAGGCAGTTCCAATGACAGTAAGGTTCGAGTGCTCTCCTCACTTCCACCATCTTCCTGTCCACTGTAAAAGCTCTTAAATGCCTCTTTTATATGAAATAATTCACAACATTCTATATCTTCTTTTCCCCTTCTCACAATGCATTCCTGACTCACTCTTTAATTTTATCTTTTTTTAGATCTTGTCCTATCATATTCTACTCACCCCCTTGACCTCTGTAGACTATTTCTAACTGCTCTAATAATGATAAAATTCTTAGAAGTTCCAAGAATCATCTTCCCATGAGGGTATATAAACAATTTAACCTTATTGAATGTCTCTTCACTTCTTCTTCCTGTTTACCTTTTTATGTTTCTCTTGGATTTTGTCTTTGAAAGTCAAATTTTCCATTCTGCTCTGGTATTTTCATCAAGAATTTTGAAAGTCCTCTATTTTATTGAATACTCACTTTTTCCCTGAAGGATTATGTTCAGTTTTGCTGGGTAAGTGGCTCTTGGTTGAAGTCCTCACTCCTTTGCTCTCTGGAATTTCCTATTCCTGGCTCTCTAATTCTTTAATGTAAAAACTGCTGTTTTGACTGTGGCTCCATGATATTTAAAGTGTTTCTTTTTGGCTGCCTGTTTTCTCCTGGACCTAGAAGTTCTGGAATTTGACTATAATATTCCTGGAAGTTATTTTTTTGCTATCTCTTTCAGGAGGCGATTGACAAAATCTTTCAATTTTCATTTTACCCTTTGGTTCTAGAATATCAAGTAAGTTTTCCTTGATAATTTCTTGAAAGATGATGTCTAAGCTCCTTTTTTGATAATGGTTTTTAGAAAGTCCAAATATTCTTAGATTATCTCTCTCAGATTTATTTTCTAAGTCAGTTATTTTTTCCATTGAGATACTTCACATTTGGTTCTATTTTTTATTTGATTATTTCTTGATGTTTCATGGAGTAATTAACTTCCACTTGCCCAATTCTAATTTTTAAGACATGATTTTCTTGAATGAGCTTTATGCCTCCTTTTCCATTTGGCCAAATCTACTTTTAAAAGAGTTCTTTTCCTCAGTGAATTTTGGTGCTTCTTTTTCCATTTGACTAATTATGTCTTTTAAGCATTTCTTCTTGTCAGTGGATCTTTGTCCCTCTTTTACCAATTGAACATTTCTGATTTAAAGATATTATTTTCTTTAATATTTTTGTTGACTCTTTTTCATTATTTTCCTGTATCACTCTCATTTCTTTTCCCAATTTTTCTCCTACATCTCTTATTTAATTTCAAAACTTATTTTTGAGCTCCTCGAATAATTATTTTGGGGCTTTAGACCAATTCATATTTTTCTTGGAGGCTTTGGATGCAACAGTATTTACTTTGTTATCTTCTTTTGAGTTTGTGTTTTGGTCTTCCCTGTTATCAAATTAACTTTCTATGTTGTGTTTCTTTTTTGTTATTGTTTGCTTATTTTCTAGCTTTTTCCTTTTCTCTTACTTAAATAACTGTTTTGGTTTGTCTCTATTTCTATGGGTAAGGGAGCACTATTCAAAGCATTAGGTTCTTTATGCAACTGCCTTCAAAGATAGCTCTGGAGATCTATAAGTTTTCAGTTCTTCTAAGGTGGTATGATATAAGGAGAGGTGTTTTTAATATTATTCCAGCCTATGCTCTGGTCTGTGATCAACCACAAGTACTCTTTTCCACCTTGGTACTATGACCAGGATCTCCTGCTCCCCTGAAGTCACAAACCCTGTTGTGTATTAGTGCTCTTCCTTTCCTTGAGATCATGAACCCAAGCTGCAACCTGGATTTATGTATGAGCAATGTGACAAGAGTCTCACATCCAAATCCAAAAAAAAGGAGCCATGTCATCTTCTTGTGAGTAGCTGACCCCAGTTACTATCTGTACAATTTGTGGCTGAGAGCTCAGGAAACCTCTGCTGCTGATTCAGCCACATCAAGTCCTGTATGCTGCAGTGAATTCTGCTTTGCACTTAACTTCCATCCCAGTGCAGTAGATCTTTCATGCCAACCTTCTAGGTTGTTTTAGCTAAAAATTTGTTTCACCCCATGTTTTTGTGGGTTCTACTGCTCCAAAATTTTTGAGGCATTATATCATAGTTGTCTGGAGTATAATTTGGTTGAGATTAGGTGAGTCTTTGTACCTCCTCCACCATCTTGGCTCTGCCCCCAGTATGTCTTCCTAATGCACAAAACTACCCATACTCATTTCCTTTTGCCCATTTTGTTTCTTTGCAATAAGGTAAAACTCCAAGAGCCACATTTTAAAGATAGGTTTCATCTTGCCAAGTCTCAGCAATTATAATATGATGTCAAATTTACCTTGCTTGTTTTCAGTAAGTTGTACATTTGCATTTTAATACATGAAGTAATGGGTTTTATTACTGGGTCTTTTCTTAAATTAATTGAATTTAATTAATTGTGAATTTCTGTTTCACTCTATTGTTATCCTCCTTTGATATTTCCTCTATTGTCAATACTCTATAGCAATTAGTTTAGTAGATATGTAGTCTAGCGGTTTTCTCTCTCTGTCTTTCTTTTTAGATTAAATTATGTATAGTTCCGTAGATTAAATCATCATCTTTCTGCAGATGAGTCTAAGATTTACTTGTCCTGTCCTCTCTCCTGACCTCCAATCTTATATCACAAACTGCCTAAAAGACATCTCAAAAGAATCTATCTTGACATCTTAAATTCAACCTCTCCAAAACTGAACTCATGATTTTAGCTCTTCCCCAAAACTTCCCCTCTTCCTAACTTCCCTATTATTGTATCTAAGAAACCTAGGACTCATCCTCAACTCTTCACTCTTTCACCTCCCCCATCCCATATATAATCAGTTGCTAAGTCCTGTTCATTCTGTCTCTCTGGGATTCAACCTCTCCTAGACATATTCTCTCCCCTGGCAATATTCACCATGGGTACAGGCCCTCAACACTTCAAGCCTATACTACTTCAGCTAGGTATAGCAGTGGATAGAGTGACCAGGAGTCAGAATGGCCATAGTTTAAATCCAGCCTCAGACACTTCTTAGTTGTATGACTAGTCAAATCACTGAACCTGGCTGCTTCAGTCTCCCTAATGATAAAATGGGGAGAATAATAGTACCTACCTCCCAGGGTTTTTATGAGGATCAGATAAGATGATATTTGTAAAGTGCTTAGCAGAGTGTCTGGAACATAGTAAGTGGTTAATAAATGCTCATTCCCTTCTCCTCCAGCCTGGTTCTAATTACTTGGTCATGGCTAAAGGACAATATTGTCTAAATTATTCGTGCCATTGCAAAATTCTTCCTGCTCTTTAACCTATCTAGAAGCAAGATCTTTGGTCTTATATATAAAACCAGATACTCATAAATTGATTCAGTTGTCTAGATAAGGTCTGACCAAAGAAGAACTGATCAGAACTTCCATCTCCCTCTCCCTGAACACTTAATTGTGCTTACAATGTAGTTAGGGCAGCTAGGTGGTACGGATAGAGTGACAGAATGACAGTCCTGGAATCAGCAGGACCAGAGTTCAAGTCCATCCTCATACACTAGTGGTAGGATTCTGGGCAAGTCATTTAACCCCTCATAAAATGAGCTAGAGAAGGAAATGGCAAACCATTCCACTATCTTTGCCAAGAAAATCCCAAATTGGGTCACAAAGAGTCAGACATGACTAATTGATAAAACAACAATAACCAATGCTGTTAATGTTATACTCATTCTTTGGCTACCAATCACACTAATGTCTCATTCAATTCTTAATCCACTAGAAGCTGTCAATCCTTTTCACATGAGCTGCTTTCTTACCATGTTTTCCCCAATTCCTGTTATTTCATAATTAGTATTTTCAAAAGGCCAAACTTTATATTTATCTGCATGAGATATTATATTCAGTGAAATCAATTCCAGCCAATTACTTTAGTATGTGGAGATGTTTTATGGGTAGCAGTGATGTAATCTAGTGTATTAATTAATTAGATTATAGAGTTTCGTCTCATCCAAAATGTGATCAATGTGCCATTTATGCCATTACCCAAATCACTGGTAAAAAAAATTGTTTGCAATATCATAAATTTAAATCTGGAAGTGATCTTAAAGGTCATTTTATCCAACATAATCTTTTTACATATGGAGAAACTGAGGCTTACATAGGGTTAGGTGATTTGCCACGTTGACTGAATTAGTAAATCACAGAAAGGAAGGGACCCTGCCAGGCTGAAATCCATGATCAGATCCTACTTAGAAAGTTAGAAAGGCTAAAGACCTTGTTTCTCTCTTTCTCTTTATTAATAAATGCTTGTAAATAGCATAAAGCTATCAAGATTAATTTTATTTATAACAAATACTAACTCTTTTAGAGCATGGATTGCATTTTGTTTTATTTTGTTATATCCCCAGTGCTTTGCACATAGTAGATGCTTACTAAATACTCATTGAACTGCAGGTTTAATTCTGAACCTTACTAAACAAGCTATTATCACTTCCATAAATCAAATCTCCTTGTCCAGTCATCTTTGATGAAATGTTTTACTTAAAATTCAGATATATTATGTTCATGATACATGCTAGATTTAATAGTCAAATATATTTGGAGGAAAAAAAAGGAAACAGAGTTAGTTTGGCATGATCTATCTTTGCCACATGCTCCCTCTTTGTAATTATGTCCTCCACTGACAAATGATCACAAACTATCCTTTAATAATATGTAAGGGTGGGAATCCATTGATTTTCCCCATCTTACTTAAAAGTAATTACTTTCATTAGGTGAAAATACTTTCCTAATTGAATTAATCAATCAATCATAACTAAGGCATGGCCACTTCTGTGGAGGCCTCTGGCTTAAAATGAGCTAATGAATTTAGTAAAATATTGTTGATTATACCTCAGAGAAGAAGGAAGTAGGAAAGAAAGCATGATTATTAAAGCTCACCTGCTCCCTTCAGTAGCAACACCCATATGCATTGCTGTTAATAATAGTCAATAATTATTTATTATGTGCCTATTATGTGCCAAATACTTTGCTAAGTGCTGGGGATACAAATAAGAAATCTGTTCTAGAATTTTACCAGGAATTAAAATCAATTTCACAGGTTGGAAGAATCTGTCTCGTCTCTCTTTGGAAATTGACATATTTCCTGATTCCAAGCTTTTAGCACTTCTGTCATTTGCTACATATTTTCAAATATCATAATTAATGGATCAATAAGGATTTCTGGGTCATATAAGCAATGAGAGGTAAACCAGACATTTTCTCCAATCCCTTCAAGTTTTCATATCTTCCCAAACCTTCCCAAAATAAGGAATTATGCACAAAAGATAAAGCAAATTTACTTGTTTCCATGGTCCAAGATACCAAGAATCCAAAACAAAGTAAAAAAAAATAAAAATAAAAATAAAACCCAGTAATTGACAGTCATTGATCCTGAGCCCAGCACTCCTTCCCCATATCCCATATTATCAGCAGTGAAGCTGTGCTAACAGACACAAGAACACAACCTAGAACTACATTAAAATCCATCACAATATCCTAGTCCCTGCTCTCTTCCATCAGTGCCATAGAGATTCTAGTTCTGGGCTGGAGAAGTTTCCTCTAATCTTGACAGCCAGTTTGGCCAAAGTCCTTCAGGAGAGAAAATCTACCAGAAGATGCATGACTTAAATGGTCAATGAGAGAGGGTATATAGATCAGTGAAGGGGCTAAGGGGCATAGGGAAGGTGCCCTACCATGGACAGTGTTCTCTCTGATACCTGTAAATTTGGCATTTTTATGCCTATCATTTCATTATGGTAGGCATAAAGGAAAAGGAGAATCCATGAGCCTAAAAATCCATGAATCTAAAAAAGCAGTAGCAGAAAGTGTCTGGAGGACAAGAGCTTAGAATCAAGACCTTGGAAACCTTGATAATATGGAGGATACAGAGAAAAGAAAAGGACTGGATGATTATTGGGGTCATGAATCAGAGAATAAAGGTCCATAGTAAACAGAAGAGAAGAAAGAGAATGAAGAGAATGAAGGAAATCCTTCTTCAAAAAGTATATAAACATGAACTTTTAAAAACTAATAAACAGGACTAGCTAAAAAGGAGAAGGAGACTTCCTGGTTAAGATGGCGGCAGAATAAAAAGCAGCTACTTAACCTCTCCTAACCAAAACATATATGACTCCTCAAGAAGACATAAAAACAAATCCAGAAGAGTGAAGGGACCCCACAACAGGGCACAGCATTGGAGGTACATGGAATTGGGGCATTTCCAAGCTATAAAGGGGTGAAAAAGCTCTCACTAAAACATGAGCTGAGCAACCCCCTCCCACAACCCATACCAGCTACAGTGCCAAAGCCAGTGCATAAGAGTTAGAGCAAGTTTGGGACATGCATTAAGTCCTTGGAAGCTACCTGGGATCACCAGGGCCTGCTCCTGAGAACAGCAAGACTTAAGAACCCAAGAGATTAAAGAACAAGCAGACTTTGAACACAGACCCTGAGCGCCGGCAGAGTGCAGAGTGCGGGCACGGACATAAGCCCAGACTCGGATCTTGAGCGCAGGCACGGACCTTGAGTGGGGGCCCACTGCAGAGGTGTACACAACTGTGGAAGCAGCACCCTGAAACTATTAAAGGAGCCTCGGGCAGAGGAACAAGCAAAGGGACCACCAGGAACCTTGACCCTGAGAACAACTAGACCTCAGACCTCAGGAGCCTAAAGAGAACAGACAGACCCTGATTGTGAAGATTAACCTGATAGGGTGCAGGGCTAACAATGGTAAGCCAGAGATAAGAACCCCAAAAGAGAAAGATCATCAAGAAGAAATCTGTAACACTCTACAACTTTTACACAGAGAAAATCCAGACAACAGAGCAAACAGCAGAGGAAAACAAACAAGTAATCATATCCAAACATTCCCAAAATAATGAAAACTGGCCACAAGCTATTGAAGAGTTCAAATCTGAGATGATGAGAAAGATGGAAGAGATCTGGCAAGAAAATAACAGTTTAACAGGCAGAATTTTACAATTGGAAAGTGAGGCTCAGAAATCAAATGAACTGATGAGAAAATTAAACACCAGAAATGATCAGAATGAAAAGGAAAACCAATCCCTAAAGGCTAGAATTGAGGAATTAGAAGCTAATGATCTCTCAAGACAGCAAGAACAAATAAAACAAAGTCAAAAGACTGATAAAATAAAAGGAAACATGAAATACCTCACTGAGAAATTGACAGATCAAGAAAACAGGTCTAGAAGAGACAATCTGAGAATCATTGCTCTTCCTGAAAAAGCAGTAATTTGGACTCCATACTTAAATAAATTATTCAGCAAAATTGCCCTGAAGTTCTACAATAAGAGAGCAATATAGAAATTGAAAGGATCTATAGATCATCCTCCACACTAGACCCAGAAAAGACAACCCCCAGGAATATAATAGCCAAATTTAAGAGCTTCCAAGTAAAAGGAAAAATTTTACAAGAAGCCAGAAAGAGACAATTCAGATATCAAGGAGCACCAATCAGGATCACACAGGATCAGGCAGCCTCCACACTGAAAGACCACAAGGCTTAGGGATATGATATTGAGAAAGGCAAGAGAACTGGGTCTACAACCTACCCATCAAAACTAACTATATACTTCCAAGGGAAAGTTTGGGCATTCAAAAAGATAGAAGATTTCCAAGTATTTGCACAGAAAAGACCAGGACTAAATGGAAAGTTCAATATCCAACTACAAAAATCAAGAGAAACATGAAAAGGTAAATAAGAAACAGAGGGGAAAGAAAGAAAACTCGTATTTTTTAAATTTGCCTCTTTAAGGGCTTTATTATGATCTAATTATTGATATTACTATATGGAGAAATGTTATGTATAATTCTCTGTAAGGAACTCTATTCACTATTATAGTATTCGCTATTATAGTAATTAGAAGAATTATTCATAGGGAGAGGTTGGAATACTAAAGGTCTAAGATGATATGGGGAGAGAAAGAGAGGGGTGAATAGTAGAGGACACCAAGAGAAACTTGAATGAATAAGAAAAATAGGATATTCTATTACACACAAAGAAGGAATGGGAAGGGGAAGGGATGAATACTATTATAAGAAAGAGAGGAAGAAAGCATTAAGAGGTAATATTTAAACCTTACTCTCAGTGTAATTAATCCTGAGAGGTAAGAGTAGCTTTATCCATCGGGATATAAAACTCTATATAACCCTACTGAGAAAGTCAGAAGGGATAAACCAAGGGGAGCAGGGAAGTGAGGAGGTCGAAAAAGGGAGGGGAGAATTCATTAGGCCTTAAAAATAAAAAGAGGGGAATAATAAGGGATGGGGTAGAAAGGGAAGTTAATCAAGGGAGGGGACAAGGGTTACTGGCTTAAAGCAACCACTGGTTTAAAAGGAAATAGTGTAAGAAGAAGGGGTAGAACTAGGAGAGCATACCAAAACTGTTGGTGAATACACAACTGATAATTACAACTCTGAATGTGAATGGGATGAACTTGCCCATAAAAAGGAAACAAATAGCAGAGTGGATTAGAAACCAAAATCCTACCATATGTTCTCTACAAGAAACACATATGAGGCAGGTGGACATACACAGGTTTAAGGTAAACGGCTTGAGCCAAATCCTTTGGGCCTCAAATGAGAAAAAGAAGGCAGGAGTGGCAATTATAATTTCTGACAAAGCCAAAGTAAAAATAGATATGATTTAAAAAGACAGGGAAGGTCATTACATCCTGATTAAAGGCAGTATAAATAATGAGGAAATAACACTGCTCAATATGTATGCACCAAATGGCATTGCAACCAGATTCATAAAGGAGAAACTGGCAGAGCTCAAGAAAGAAATAGATAGTAAAACCATACTAGTGGGAGATCTAAATATTCCTCTTTCAGTTCTAAATAAATTAAACCAAAAAAAAATAAATAAGAAAGAGGTAAGAGAGATGAATGAAGTCCTAGAAAAATAGATTTCATAGATATGTGGAGAAAAATGAATAGGAACAAAAAGGAATACACCTTCTTTTCAGTTGCACATGGTACATTCACAAAGACTGACCATGTAATAGGGCATAGAAACATTGCAAACAAATGCAAAAGAGCAGAAATAATAAATGTAACCTTCTCAGATCATAATGCAATAAAAATAATAATTAGTAAGGGCACCTGATCAGGCAAATCAAAAACTAATTAGAAATTTAAAAATATGATTCTCCAAAACCAGTTAGTCAAAGAAGAAAACATAGAAACAATCAACAATTTCATTAAAGAGAATGACAATGATGAGACATCCTACCAAACTCTGTGGGATGCGGCCAAGGCAGTACTCAGGGGGAAATTTGTATCCTTGAGTGCATATATTAACAAATTATGGAGGGAGGAGATTAATGAATTAGGCATGCAACTTAAAAAATTAGAAAGCAAGCAAATTAAAAATCCCCAGAAGAAAACTAAATTAGAAATACTAAAAATCAAGGGAGAAATTAATAAAATCAAAAGTAAAAGAACTATTGAATTAATAAATAAGACTAGAAGCTGGTATTTTGAAAAAACAGATAAAATAGACAAAGTACTGGTCAATCTAATAAAAAAAAGGAAAGAAGAAAACCAATTTGCAGTACCAAAGATGAAAAGAGAGGCCTCACCTCTAATGAAGGGGAAATTAAGGCAATCATTAGAAACTATTTTGCCCAATTATATGGCAATAAATATAGCAATCTAGAAGATATGGATGAATATTTACAAAAATAAAAATTAACAGCAGATTAACAGCAGAAGAAATAGAATTTACTCCTAGATTAACAGCAGAAGAAATAGAATACCTAAATAATCCCATATCAGAAAAAGATATTGAACAAGCTATCAAAGAACTCCCTAAGAAAAAATCACCAGGGCCTGATGGATTCACAAGTGAATTATATCAAACATTCAAAGAACAACTAATCCCAATACTATACAAATTATTTGATATAATAAGCAAAGAAGGAGTTCTACCAAATTCATTTTAAGACACAAATATGGTACTGATTCCAAAGCCAGGTAGATCAAAAACAGAAAAAGAAAACTACAGACCAATCTCCATAATGAACATAGATGCAAAAATCTTAAATAGAATACTAGAAAAGGAACTCCAGCAAGTGATCAAGAGGATCATCCACCATGATCAGGTGGGATTTATACCAGGAATGCAAGGATGGTTCAACATTAGGAAAACCATCCACATAATTGACCATCAACAATCTAACAAACAAAAATCACATGATTATCTCAGTAGATGCTGAAAAAGGCTTTGACAAAATACAGCATCCATTCCTATTGAAAACCCTGGAAAGTATAGGAATAGAAGGAACTTTCCTAAAAATAATAAACAGTATATACCTAAAACCATCAAAAAGCATCATATGCAATGGGGATGAATTAGAAGCCTTTCCAGTAAGATCAGGAGTAAAACAAGGATGCCCATTATCTTCTCTATTATTTAACATTGTACTAGAAACACTAGCAGTAGCAATGAGAGAAGAAAAAGAAATTGAAGGTATCAAAATAGGCAGTGAGGAGACTAAGCTATCACTCTTTGCAGATGATATGATGGTCTACTTAAAAAATCCTAGAGAATCAACTAAGAAGCTTGTAGAAATAATCAACAACTTTAGCAAAGTTGCAGGATACAAAATAAATGCACATAAATCATCAGCATTTCTATATATTTCCAACACATCACAGCAGCAAGAGGTAGAAAGAGAAACACCATTTAAAATCACCCTAGACAATATAAAATACTTAGGAATCTATCTACCAAAACAAACACAGGAATTATACAAAAACAACTACAAAACACTTTCCAAACAAATAAAACTAGATCTAAACAATTGGAAAAATATTGATTGCTCATGGGTAGGACTAGCTAACATAATAAAAATGACCATTCTAACCAAATTAATTTACCTACTTAGCACCATACCTATCAAACTACCAAAAAGCTTTTTTACTGAATTGGGAAAAACTATAACAAAGTTCATCTGGAATAAAAAAAGATCAAGAATATCAAGGGAAATAATGAAAAAAATGTGAAGGAAGGGGGCCTAGCAGTACTAGATATTAAACTGTACTATAAAGCAGCGGTATGCTATTGGCTAAGAGACAGAAGGGAGGATCATTGGAATAGACTTGGGGTAAGTGACATCAGCAAGACAGTGTATGATAAACCCAGAGCCCAACTTTTGGGACAAAAATCTACTATTTGACAAAAACTGCTAGGAAATTTGGAAAACAATATGGGAGAGATTAGGTTTAGATCAACATCTCACACCCTACACCAAGATAAATTCAGAATGGGTGAATGACTTGAATATAAAGAGAAAAACTATAAATAAGTTAAGTGAGCATAGAATAGTTTACTTGTCAGATCTCTGGGAAAGGAAAGATATTAAAACTAAGCAAGAGTTAGAGAAAATTACAAAATATAAAATAAATTATTTTGATTATATCAAACTAAAAAGCTTTTGTACAAACAAAAACAATGTAGCCAAAATTAGAAGGGAAACAACAAATTGGGAAAAAATCTTTATAACAAAAAACTTTGACAGGGGTCTAATTATTCAAATATACAAGGAGTTAAACCAATTGTATAAAAAATCAAGCCATTCCCCAATTGATAAATGGGAAAGAGACATGAATAGGTAATTTTCAGATAAAGAAATTAAAAGTATCAATAAGCACATGATAAAGTGTCCTAAATCTCTAATAATTAGAGAAATGCAAATCAAAACAACTCTGAGGTATCACCTCACACCTAGCAGATTGGCTAAAATGATAGAAGGGGAGAATAATGAATGTTGGAGGGGATGTGGCCAAATTGGAACATTAATGTACTGCTGGTAGAGTTGTGAACTGATCCAACCATTCTGGCTGACAATTTGGAACTATGCTCAAAGTGCTATAAAAGAATGCCTGCCCTTTGATCCAGCCATACCATTGTTGGGTTTGTACCCCAAAGAGATCATAGATAAACAGACTTGTATGAAAATATTTGTAGCCATGCTTTTTGTGGTGGCAAAAAACTGGAAAATGAGGGGAAGCCCTTCAATTGGAGAATGGCTGAACAAATTGTGGTATATGCTGGTGATGGAATACTATTGTGCTCAAAGGAATAATAAACTGGAGGAATTCCATGTGAACTGGAAAGACCTCCAGGAATTGATTAAGATTGAAAGGAGTAGAGCCAGAAGAACATTGTACAAAGAGACCGATACACTGTGGTAAAATAGAATGTAAGGAACTTCTGTACTAGCAACAATGCAATGACCCAGGACAATTCTCAGGGACTTCATGGAATAGAATGCTACCCACATTCAGAGGAAGAATTACAGGAGTGGAAACAGAAGAAAAACAACAGCTTGAACACATGGGTTGAGGCAGACATGATTGGGGATGTAGACTCGAAACTACCACACGAATGCAACTATCAACAATTTGGAAATAGGTCTTGATCAATGACATATGTTAAAACGAGTGGAAATACGCATCAGACATGGGGGGTAGCTCAGGGGGTGAAGGGGAAAGTAAGAGCATGAGTTATGTAACCATGTTAACTTTTCTAAAAAATAAATATTAATAAATGTTAAAAAAATAAAAAATAAAAAGAAGGAAAAGTCTATTTGAGTGAAAGGATAAAAGAGAGAATAGAAATGTATAAACAGAAGAAAATAGGAGAGAAGAAATAATAAACAAAATGCAAAAGAGAAAAGAATAACAAATAAGAAGATAGAATCAAGGGTGAGAGGAAGTGAGCCAGTGGGAACAGGGCAACCTTAAAAATATATATTGAAGAGGAATAGTTAGGTGGCTCACTGGATAGAGAGCCAAGCCTAGAGACAAGAGGTCCCAGCTTCAAATCTGGCCCCAGGTACTTCCAAGTTGTATGACCAAGGGGTTGGGAGAGCAAGTGAAAATTCCAATTACCTATGTATAACCAAAGGAACAAAACACTAGTTTTACAGGAAAAATGAGGGATTGTTACTTCAATAAAACTGAATTTTAGTAATGAACAAAGAAAAATATAAAACCAACTCTCACGATTTTAAATGTGAATGGATTAAACAATTCAATAAAATGAAAAAGTGACAGATTTTATAACAAAACAAAACTCTACAATCTGTTACTTACAAGAAATACATTTAAAAACCAAAGATCTAAACAAAATAAAACTAAAAGGATGGAAAAAATAATTACTACATATCAAGTGAGTCCAAAACAGCAGACACTCCCATCATGCTATCAGACAAAGCAAAAACAAACTTTCAAAAAATAAAAAGGGATAAACAAAGAAACTGTAATATGCTCAAAGGAACCATAGACAACAAACCAATATCCATAATAATCTTATACATTCTAAACGCCTTAGCATCCAAATTCATAAAGAAAACATTATTTGAGCTTTAAGAAGACATAAAGACTAGTATCATTCTATTGGTTTGGGATAACTCTAAAAGGAAAATGAAAGGGAAAGTAAGGAACTAAACAAATTTCTGTAGAAATTACAGTTGAGAGACACATAGCATCTTCAAAATAAGACAACAAAAGAATATATGCCTTTTCCTTTATCACATGGAATTTTTACCAAAATTGACCATATTCTAAGGCATGAAAATATTGCAAACAAATTTAAAAATACAGAAATCATGAATATATCCTTAACAGATCATAATACAAATAAGAACAGAAATTTTTTTCTGGTATCACAAACAAAAGATGCATATCCAGATGGAGACTTAGTTGAAAGATTAATGATAATATGGGGGCCAAAGAAAAAATCAGAGAAACAATAATTATGTAAAGAAAATTATACCAATGAAATAACCTACCCATATTTCTGAGATGCAGCTAAAATAATATAAAACGATTATAGTAATATATAGTAATATTGTAACACTTCTCAGGGAAAATTTTATCCTTATACTCATACATAAACAAAATAGAAAGAGATGATTAAAGAACTGAATATGCATTTTAAAAATTAGAGAATCAACAAACAAACCTAAAATAACACAAAAGAGGGAGAGCAGGGATAGCTCGGTGGCCCAGTGGTTGGAGAGTCAGTTCTAGAGACAGGAAGTCCTGGATTCAAAAATAGCCGCAGACACTTCCTAGCTGTGTTACCCTGAAAAAGGCACTTAACCACAAATGCCTAGCCCTCATTACTGTTCTGCTTTGGAATCAATACTTAATAGTGATTCTAAGAAAAAGGATAAAGGTTTGTTTGTTTTTAATTACAGAAACAGACAAATTGGATTAGAAACAAAAAAAAATAAAAATTATAAAACTAAAAACTATTTTGTGAAAAGACTAACAAAATCAATAAACCTTTAGCTATTCTGACTAAAAAAGAAAAGTTAATAACATTGAAAACACAAAAGAAGTAGAGGAATACCTTCAAAAATATAATATATCTAAACTATCAGAAGAACACAGAGATCTTAAAGAACTCCAATCTCAGAAAAGGAAATTGATCTAGCCATAAAAGAACTATAAAAGGTGAGGGAGTAGGGGGAACTAGAGAGACCTGGTAGATCCACAGAGTAATTTTATATTTTAAATAATACTTAGTACTCATAATTCAAAAATTATTTTCAAAAATTGAGAAATAATCCTTTAAGAATCCTTTTGATAGGCAAGACTAGTTCCACTACTTATACCAGGGAAAGATAAAACACTGAAAGAAAACTACAGGCCAATATCATTAATAAATATTGACTCAAAAAATGTAAAGAGAATCCAATGAGATTATAACAATTTGTCCAAGAAATCATTCATTATGATCAAGTGAGGTTTATACCAGGAATGTAGGGAGAGTTCAGCATTAGAAAAATATCAACATACTTGATATTATTAAAAACTAAAACATAAAAAAAATCACATGATCACCTCAGCTGATGGAGAAAAAAATCCTGACAAAATACAATACTCTTTTATGCTAAAAAAAAAACTCTACAAAGAATAGGCACAACAGAACTTTTTTTGACATTAAAAAAATTAATCTAAAACCAAAAGCAAACATCATATTCAATGAAGATGTCCACTCTTCCCATTATTATTTCATATAGTTCTAGAAATGTTAGTAATACCAATAAGAGAAGAGAAAATAATTAAAAGAATGAAGGTGGGTAAAGGGGAAGTAAAATTATTCATTTGCTAATGATATGATGGTTTACTTGGAAAACCCAGAGAATTTGATAAAAATACTAAGAGAATTAATAGCTTTAGCAAAGTTGTAGTCTACAAAACAAATCCTCAAAAATCAATTGTATTTCAATATAATAACAAAACAAAAAGCAATAATAGACATATCACTTCATGTAACCACAAAATACATAAAATATCTGGAGATCAACCTGCCAAACCACAAAAAGGACATATAGATTTGATCACAAAATACTCCTTAAAGAACAAAAAGCAATCTACATCTCTGGAGGGATATACATTGCTCATGGCCATACAAAATTATAAAAATGACAACACTAAAAGAATTAGTTTATTCTTTTAGTGCTTTACCCAAGGAATAGTCCACAAAGTTTGATAATGTAATAACAAAAATCATTTGGAAAAATGTGTAATAATCTTTTCTCAGATTAGATTATCTCAGATAAATTATCAAAACTGCTAAGAAAACTAGAAAATAATATGGAGGAAATGAGGCTTAGACAAACATCTTACACCACACTCCACAATCCTTTCATTCTAAATGGATAATCTTAATATTAAAGATTACACTATTAAAAAACTAAAAGAGAGGGGGCAGCTGGGTAGCTCAGTGGATTGAGAGCCAGGCCTAGAGATGGGAGGTCCTAGGTTCAAATCTGGCCTCAGGCACTTCCCAGCTGTATGACCTTGGGCAAGTCACTTGACCCCCATTGCCTACCCTTACCACTCTTCTACCTCGGAGTCAATAGGGTAAGGGTTTAAAAAAAATTAGAAGAGAAACAGATCAAATACCTCTCAAGGCTTTGTTAAAAGGTATATCTTTAACCAGACAAGATATAGAGGCAATTTGAGGTAGCTAAGTGGCTCAAAGAATTGGCAGCCAAACATAGAAAAGGAAGGTCCTGGATTCAAATTTGACCTCAGACATTTCCTAGCTTGTGTGATTCTGAGCAAGTCACTTAACCCACCTTTACCTAGACCTTACTGCTCTTCTGCCTTGGAACCAATACACAGTATTGATTCTAAGATGAGAAGTCTGTTTTTTTTTCAATAGTTAAAGGCAATTATAAAACATAAAATGAATAGCTTAAATTACCTGAAACTGAAAAGCTTCAGGACCAACAACATTAGTGCATTTAGGAAAATAAGGGAAGTAGTTGAATGGAATGGGGGAAATCTTCATATCAAATTTCTCTAAAGGGGTTGGTATCCAAGAGATATACATAAAAAATATATATGACAGGCTCATTCTCTACTAGCTAGTCAAAGGATATGAAATTCTCAAAAGAATTTAAAAAATTAATAGCTACATAAAAATTTCTCCAAGTGCTCCAAATCATTGATAATAAGAGAAACATAAATAAAACAACTCTGAAATTTTACCTCACCTTCTGCACATTGCCAAAATGACAAAAACTGGCAACAGTCAATGTTCAAATGTTTGTGGGAAAATATGCATACTAACACATTATTGCCATCTGTCAAGACAAACCCAGAAACTATATGATCACAACTACAAGACACTTTTCATACAAGTAGTTAGATCTAAATAATTGGAAAAATATTAATTGCTCATGGATAGGCCAAGCCAATATAATAAAAATTATAATTCTATTTAAATTAATTTATCTTTTCAGTGCAATACCAATCAAACCACCCAAAAATTACTTCATAGAAATAGGAAAAACAATATCAAAAGGCCAATAATATCAAAGGAATTAATTTTTTAAAAATAAAGAAAGGTGACTTAGCTATACCAGATCTTAAAATGTATTATAAAGCATCAACCATCAAAACAATCTGGTAATATAGTAGTGGATAAATGGAAGTGATCAGGCACTCAATAAGCAGTAATAATAATCATAGTAGCCCATTCTAGCTGTCTTTTTTGATAACATGATAAAAATGTAAACATATACTGTATCATAATACATGTACAACCTATATTATATTATCTGCCATCTTGAGCAGGGGAGAGGAATTGTAGGAAGGGAACATATCAGAAAGTGATTATTAAAAATTGTGTTGACCTCTAATGTGGGAGGGGGAGGGAATGACCCTTAAAAAATATAATATTGGTAGATCTGTGAACTGACATAACTATTTTGGAAAATGATTTGGAATTATGCACATAAGGTTACTATGTCCATACCCTTTGAATCAGAGACTCCATTAATGGGCTTATACCTCAAAGAAGTCATCAATGGGGGTGGGAAAAGTCCCTATTTGCTTCAAAATATTTATTGCACCACATTTTTCTGAATGCTAAAAATTAGAAACAAAGTAGATGTCCATCAAGGGTGGAATGGCTAAACAAATTGTGGTACATGAATATAATGAAATATCACTGAATTGTAAGAAATTATTTCTGTCACGAATACAGAGAAGCCTGGAAAGATCAATATGAACTAGTGCAGAGTGAAGTAAGTAGAGCCAAACAAACAAAACTCTAATGTAAATGGAAAGAACAATGACACACCAAAAAAAAATCAAAAGCAAATATAACAAAATTATAAAGATCAAGCTTTATCCAAATGAAGAAATATAAGAAGATATACCCAGCCTATCCCTTCATGTAGGCAGGAGGTCCACAGGTGCTATATACTGTGTATTATTTTCAGATTTTCTTATTTTTGTATTGATCATTTGGGCTGACGTTTTTTTCCCTCTAAAAATACTATTTGCCATATGAGATGAGAGAGATAACATGAAATACTATGGTGATATAAGAAAAAGAAAACAAGAGGGCAGCTAGGTGATTCAGAGGATAAAGAGGACTAGGGACAGGAGGTTCTGGGTTCAAATGCTTCCTAGAAGTGTGATACTGGGCAAGTCACTTGACCCTCATTACCTAGCCCTTACTACTCTTCTTCCCTGGAACCAGTACTTAGTACGGATTCTAAGAGAGAAGGTAAGGGTTAAAAAAAAAAAAGAAAGAAACAGAAAATGTCCATAAAAATTATTTTTTAAAAAAATTTAAGTAGATAAAAAATCCCACCCACCTCCAATTTCTTTTAATGACTAACTATTTGCAGGGCCAGCTGCTGTCTCACAATCTCTTTATTTTATTTATCTTGGGCTTCAGTTACCAATAAGTTTTATTGTCTTATCCTTCCCATCTTGAATCCTTCTCCTTGGTAGAGAAAATAAAAGGAAAATAAGAGATAAATAGTTCTATAATCTGCTCTGAGAAAGCCTCCTGTTGGAGATGATATTGGAGTTGAGCTTTGAAGGAAGACAAGGAAACCAAACCTTTTTTTGGTAAAGTTAAGGAAGTTATGTTGTTTGTTAAGCTAATGTTTATGCTTAATGAGAAAGGATTCAGAAAAACTTAGACCAACACATATCTTCTGTGCGACTTTTAGTGCAAAGCCATAGGTTCCATCCACCCTAAAATACAGGTTATCAACTCACTCAGTTGAGTGTTTATGGGAACAGATTTCTATGAGGCAGTGGACATAGCTGAAGTATCATGATCTTCCCTGAATTTGAAAAAAAACCAACAGAATAATATATATGTGGATAGAGTGCTGGTCCTGGAGTCAGGAAGATGTGGATTTCAATCCAGCCTTAGACACTTAGCTCTATGATCCTGGGCAAATCCTGTTTGCCTCAGTTCCCTCTTCTGTAAAATGGGAATAATAACAGTACCTATCTCCCAAGGCGGTTGTGAGGATCAAAAAATACAACAATTTAAAGCAATTATTAGACTGCCTGGCACATAATAAGTACTATATAAATGTTGGCTCAGTTTCCCAAGGCCCTTCAATCTGTAGAACTATAACTTTTAGACTCTTGACTCCAAGTCCAGCAGAGTTCCCAAATCATCTTGTTCTCAAAAGCTGCACCCTCAGTATAGTCAGAAAATTTCTTGGGTAAAGTTTATACAACAACGACAAAAAAAAAAAAGATGATGGCAATGATGCTGCACATTGATTTCTGAAACTATTTGCCAGGTGGCAAGCCGGCATAAGAAAAACTTCTGCTGACCACTTTTCATGTCACTCATCCCTAGGATAGAAGGCTTTTCAAGCGGGGGTGAGAGGTGTGAATTTGTTATCTTTCACCAAAATTAAATTCACACTCCCTGGTTTCTGTATAGATCAAAATGGTCTTGCTAGTGTATTTGGGCTGTAGTGTTTATTTTCAGAGCTGGAACCATAATAGCAGAACAATATTTTCCCTTTGCTAGAAAAGTTACACTTGGATATTTATAAGCTTGACTGGTTATTTTTTAGAAAGCTAAGTCAAAAAGAGTATAATTATTACACATTGTTGGCAATAATTTTCTGAATGCTTCTAGCTTAAAGACTGGAAGTAATATTCATGACATGAGCTATACTTCAAACTGAATACAGAATAAAATGGATTTTAAGAGCTATAGTGAACTGCATACCTAAGTAGTAGGTTAATTTAACTATTTCATATTAAAATCCTAGAATGACTTGGGGTGGGAGGAAGGGAGAAGGAAAGGGATGACATTTTGTGAGCTTGCCACTCCCTGTAATGAAGTTCAGGTGTTGGTCCAGAAAATAAGAGGAAAGAGTGTTTTTTGATCAAACACTGATGGATGTTCAGTCATAGAATGTAAGCTACTTGAAGGCAAGGAATACATCATTTTTGTCATTGTCTAACCAAAACCTATCAAAATGCCCAGAACATGAAGAGTTCTTAATAAATGTTTGTAAAAAAATTTTTAAATTAAAAAATTAATTTTTTTGCAAAAATCAATGAATGAATGAATGAATGAATGAACCAGCACTTTGATCTGAAGCCTCACTTTGATATGAAAGTGACTGTGGATTCAAAAGACTTTTCCAACAGAATAAAAGAATTAGCAGATGTTGGCAAGCTAAAAAGATTTCACCACACTAGCTTGGTGAAAAACTGTAGTGTTGAAGCACACCTGCTGTCTCTGCCATCCAGACAGGCTTAGTTAAGTTTAAAGGGATTCATCACCAGGTTGGCCACAGGGTGTTGAATTTTTAACTACAAGGGGAATCTCACTGGCCCTCTTCCTAAGTCACAGAGAACTTCTGCCCTGCATCAGTGAAGAAAAGCCTGTTACCCAAAAAAAATCACAAAGTTTTAAAATCTGGAAGATGGAAATTAAGCATCACAAGTAGTGAGAAGTAACATAGATGGGTGAACTACTGGGGGACCAAGAGACAAACCAATTATTCATGTTTTACCAAGGGTTTCTTTTCAGCTCATTATTAAGTCCTGAGGTGAAGCCTCCAACTGCACTGTATCATAGTCTACACCACACAATTAAACATTTAATAATACACAGCCTTGTACCACTTGTTCATTCCCTATGCTTTAACATTATTTCCCAAACTAAAAGACAGACTACCTGAGAAAAAGAACTAGATATTGTTCTTTTTCTCAATCCCTGAAAGAAAATAGCAGACACTCATGGCATCAAAGTTATAAAGGACCTCAGTAGCCATGGATTGTAACATCTGAAAGAACTCTTCTACAGTATACTGAATAGGTGGGGGAGGAAAGAATGAAAAAGGAGAAACACAAAGTGTAGGCACATTTTTCAAGAAGTTTAGTAGTGGGGTTTATACCCCAAAGAGATCATAAGGAAAAAGACATGTACAAAAATATTTATAGCTGCACTCTTTGTAGTGGCAAAAAACTGGAAAATGAGGGGATGCCCTTCAATTGGGGAATGGCTGAACAAATTGTGGCATATGCTGATGATGTAATACTATTGTGCTAAAAGGAATAATGAACTGGAGGAATTCCATGTGAACTGAAATGACCTCCAGGAACTGATGCAGAGTGAAAGGAGCAGAACCAGGAGAACATTGTACACAGAGACTGATATACTGTGATACAATTGAATGTAATGGACTTTTCTACTAGCAGCAATGCAATGATCTGGGACAATTCTGAGGAACTTATGAGAAAGAATGCTATCCACATTCAGAGGAAAAACTATGCAGTAGAAACACGGAAGAAAAACAACTTCAACACATGGGTTGTTGCGGATATGATTTGGGAAATAGACTCTAAACAACCACTCCAGTGCAACTATCAATAATATGGAAATAGGTCTTGATGGACGACACATGTAAAAACCAGTGGAAATGCGCGTCGGCTACAGGGGGTGGGGAGTGGGGTCAGTGGAGGGAAGAGTAAGAACATGAATCATGTAACCAAGGAAAAATCTTTTATTATAAAATTTAAAAAAAGAAGTTTAGTAGTGAAGGGCAAGAGAAAGCTGATATAGAACTGGATGGACTAGAAGAGTTAAGGAAAGGATTTTTTTTTGGATTGGTAAAAACAGTGTGTTTGTAGATTAAGTGAAAAGAAGTGAAGAGGTAGATAGTGAAATACATAGGAGAGATGGTATAGCCACAGTAGCAAGGTCCCAGAATAGATAAAAGGAAATAGGTGCAGCAGTTGGAAGATTTAGCCTTAGTTAATAGCAGAGGATACTTGTGATAGAATGAAAAGAGACAGAAGTTGGTGATATTAAAGAGATATGAGGAATGGAGAGGTAAAGATGAGGGGGCAAATTATACCACCTTCATATTTTCAGTGAAATAACATGCTATTTCATCTAATGTAAATATGGGTCACAGAGGGCAGGAGGAGACAAGAAAAAGGAAGAAAATGTTTGGAAAAAATCACTGTGGTGCATGAGAGGACTCAATAAAGAAAGAAGAGAATGTTATGTACTATTGATAAGCACCCAGCTGAGGTTATGTTTCAGCAAATTATAATGGGAATTAGTACTTGATTCTTTGACTTGCTCTAGTGCTAACCACCAGCCCTGAAAGAGTTAAGAAACTGGAAGTTCAAGGGTGTAAGGACAGTAGTATCTAGTATCTAGCAAATAATATCTAGTATCTAGTATAGCATCTACTAAATATCTAATATCTAGTTATATCTAGAAATAGTATCTAGTATCTAGTTTGGCATCTAGTAAATATCTAGTATCTGGTAGTATCTAGTAAATAGTATCTAGCATCTAGTAGTATCTAGTAATCTAATAAATAGCAAATTGTATCTAGTATCTAGTGAAATAGTATCTAGTAAAACATAAAGGGACAGATCAAAAATTCAAACAAATGAAGCCAATGTAGGAATTGAGCCAAAAGCCTAACATGACCATAAAGGTAAAAAACGAATAAGACATGAGAAAGTAGAAGAGGCTAAAAGGCTGTAATCAAAGAATATAATTTCAAAGAACTGGATCTTTAAAGAGGCACAATTCCAAAAGACATTGAGGTCTAAAGTGGGGTCATTTCCACATGACTGAAGTGAGGTGCAGCAGGTCATTGGAGCTGAAAAGGCTGAACAATTGTGCGGTCAGACTGTTACAGGAGGCATCAATATGATGTTCTTATGATAATGGTAGGAAGGGGATAATCAGGAAGACCCTGAGCCACATGCTAAAGCCCCCACAAGTCTACAAACACACTCTGAACACTGTCTGATCTCTAAAAATGAAAATGAAAGCTCCAAAATGAGGGCATCATCTTGAGAAAAGAAAACCAAGATCTTCTCCCTTGAACCATTCAGACACCCATTGATATCGCTAACCTACTCTCCAGAACATACTAATTACACCAAACCAAAAGTATAATCTCTCACAAAAGGCCTAAGTGTCAGAGGAACTACATTAATACCCAACAGAAGCAGGAGTTTTATCCTTTCCTGTATCATGAACCCATTTGACAGGCTAGTGAAACCTATGGAGTCCTTCTCAAAATAATATTTTAAATACTTAAAATACATACAAAAAATGTATGGCATTAAAAAGGAAACCAATCCTGATGGAATGTAGTTTCCAAGATAGTATTTCTAAAAAATAAAAAAATTCATAGTCACTAGATTAGAAACCCCTGAACTACTCTCTAGACGCTAACAGCCACACAGGCAGTCATTCTCCTTGGCACAGAAAACAAAAATAAAAAGAATGGAGCAGTTCTGTTGTCCCTCTGTTGTCCGTTACTATTGTTCCATTTACACCATTCCTCCACTGACCTTATTTCTTCTTCCAACACAGTTAAAATCATTTTTTTGTCCTTGGGCTCCCTCATTCATTTCAGTTCATCCCAAGCTCTGGCTCTCCTGAGCCTATTTTTACAGGTTTTTTTTTCTTTCCCTTGTTCCCATCTTCTGTACATCCATTTATTTAATTTTATGAGGATTTATTATCTCTCTCATTAACTGCCCCTCTCCAAATGAACAATAAAAACGAAAAGCTCAAACCTGCATAACAGAAATGCATAATACAGCAAAACCCATCCTTACTCTGGCCATGTCTAAAAATGTTTGTGCATTCATCATTCTAAGTCCATCACCTTCCTGGCAGGTGTTGGGGAGCATGTTTGATAAATAAAGGACAAAGTAGGTTATTGACTCCTCCCACTGTCCACAGATGGTGGTGCCCTAACAGAAATTAAAAAGAGGTGAGGATTTGGGGAGAAAGACAGTGAGTTTAGTTTGGGACATGTTTAAGACAATTATGGAATTTCCAACTCAAGATGTCTACCAGCCAGTTAGAAATGTGAGATATAAGGCCGGAGAGAAGGTAAGGGCTAGACAAGTAGACATAGGAATCATCAGCTTAGAAATGATCAATGAATTTATGGGAGTCAATGAGATCACAGATAAAATAGTATATCAGGAAAGGAGATGGCAGCCCTGGACAGAGCTTCTGGGGAATATTCACATTTAGTAGGCATGACCTGTAGGAATATCCAGCAAAGGAGGCCAAGAAAAGAATGGTCAGATAGGTAAGAGAAGAATCAGGAGAGACTTGTTTCAAGAAAACCTGAAGAGAAGAGAGTATGAAGGAGAAAAAGGTCATTGATAATGCTGAAGACTCCAGAAAGGTCAAGAAAGATGAGGGAAGGCTATTTAAGAAAAGGCCATTAGATTTAGCAATTTACAAGCTTATTAAAGATAACACTTGACCCATGAACTTGACAGGTCACAAGGATAGCTATAATAAACTAGATTAAATTTAGTGAATTAAAAATGGCATGCCATCATGGCATAATTAGAGGGGGAAAAAATTACTGAGCTTGAACTTGATTTTGAATCATAGCTACGAAAATTACCTGTGACTTTGGGCAAGTCATTCAACTTTCTCTAGACAACTAGGTGACACACAGTGTATAAAACACTGGAATTGGAATGCTATGGAACACCTGAGTTCAAATCTTGTCTCAGACACTTAATAGCTGTATCACCCTGGGCAAGTCACTTAACCCCTCTAAGCCTCAGTTTCTTCATCTGTAAAATTGAGAAAATAATAGTTCCAACTCACAGTGTTACTGTGAAGTTCAACTGAAATAATGTAGGTTAAGCCCCTTGTAAACTTTGAGGTGCTATGTAAATAATAGTTGTTATTATTATCATGTGATCTGGAGCATATGGAGACTCCATAAACTTGCTAAAATGGCATCTCCATGTAGAGGACACTAGGGAATTCTCTGGGGAGAATTGTGAGGATGGGTAAGAAAAGTACCCTGGAAAGACAGTGTTAGAAGCAATACTGTATATTCAAAACAGAAGAGAGATAAGAGCTAGGCAATGGGGGTTAAGTGACTTGACCAGGGTCACACAACTAGATTTGATTTCAGGACCTAACGCTGGAGGTAAGGGTTTTAAAAATAAAATAAAAACAAAAGAAATAAATAGTAGGAAGTACATTGCAACTATCTTCAAGTATCTGAAAGATCATCACATAGAAGAAACAGATTCTTTTCTATTTGTCCACAGAGAAGTTGGAGCAATGGGTATAAGTGACAAGGACCAGGAGAAATTTATATATGCTTGTTCTTGCTATATCTTGGAAGTAAATTTTCATTTATAAAAGCTATCAGATAATATTTATATGGATTATATTATTTATGTGGTTATATAGAAGAGAGCACTAGTCTCTTACCCCATAAAAATGGGGAATTCAGTCAGTGGGATTCAAGTTAATGATAGTGAAAGAAAAACTGCCCCAAATCCCTATAGGTACCCTGGAATCCTGAAGGTAGATATAAACCTATCTTGCCTTACTACAGTGAACAAGAGCACCCGTACTACTTTATTACTATATGTATGGATACAGTGATGTAAAACAAAATAATTTCCATTAGCTTCTGCCTGTTTTTCTCCTCAGGAGAAGGAACAAGTGAACTAAAGGGAAATCTTTTTTGAACCTTCAGCTCTATGTGCGATTATTGCGATTATAACACTGATGTATCCCTCCTTATGGAAAATTTCATCATTAAGGCCCTTGATCCTCTTGGGCCAGGTTTACAAACTTTATACTGATATCCCTTTATCTCTGATGCAGCCCAAGAATCAGAGAATCATAAAAAGTTGGAAGGAACTTAATCTAGAGCAGTGGTTCCCAAACTTTTTTTGCCTACCGTCCCCTTTCCAGAAAAAATATTACTTAGCCCCCTGGAAATTAAATTTTTTTTTATTTTAATAGCAATTAATAGGAAAGATAAATGCACCTGTGGTCATCTCTGGCCTCCTGGGTCGCTGAAGTACCCATCAGGGGGCGGTGGCACCCACTTTGGGAATCACTGATCTAGAGATTAAAGAGACCTGAGTTCAAATCTGCCCTCAGGTCCTTATTAGCTCTGTGATCCTGGGCAATTCACTGACTTCTTTTTTAACCAGTGCCCTTTGCAAAATGGTGATAATAACAAGCATCTAACTCCCAGGGTTGTTGTGAGAATCAAATGAGATCTTTGTAAACCTGCTTAGCACAACGCCTAGTTCATACTAAGTATTCTATAAATGTTAGCTATTATTATTGTTGTTCAAAACAGCCCTTAAAACTATCAGGAATTTTTATTCAAAGTGACTAAACTTTTAGGGGCATCTGCCTGCCTAAGGGCTTTGCAAGGAGCAAAAGGAAAGGTGCTCCTCATGGATACCTTGAGCAACAACAGAGGAAATGTGTGGCGAAGATAAGTATGCCTTCATGAGGAAGCTGAATGAGCACATAAGATGTGCCAGAAAGTTCTGATGAATTCCCATCAACAAGACACTCTGCATAAAAAAGCTCTTCCTTGTGGTATCAAGCCCTGAATTTAATGAGCTAGTAAGCCTAGCTTTCTCTTGCCTTTGGAGCCTACATATTTCTGCTTAATGGACATAAGTCACCCCACAGTAGTAGCTATTTCTAGCTTTATGACAGAATGGAAGACAGATACTTGGGACAACGATGATTTCTTGTACTGGTAGCAACCATATAAAATTTTAATCGAGGAAAAAAAATGAAATGGAGACCAGCCTTCTAAATTTAACATAAATGGAACAATAAACAGTCATGAAGGAAATTTTGATGATACAATAACTTTTATTAGCTTGATGTGCTGACTGGGAAAAGAAATAACACGCATTTTTAAAAAGTGACTTTTAAGGAAGAATAATTTGTTTGCATAAAATATGATTACTTACCCTCATAAATGTTTATTTGAATTTATTGCACTATAACTGAAGCCAAGTGTACCAACCACAGCAGGAAAAGGAAATTTTGAATTGCAAACTAAACCATAGGTGTGACTAGAGATCACATCAGCACCCATTGCTGACTAGTAGAAATTTAAGCAGTTAAAATTCTGCTGATTTCCACGGGAAGGAAAACTCTGATGAGCCTGTGCCTTATAAAACGGAAATAACCACGAAACACAGAACACATACCGAAACCCAGAACTTCCTAAGACTTGGGGACTCAGTAACCCCTAAATAGAGTCACTAACTAAACATTTATTGGCATTGGCTGAATTTGGCACCAGCAATCAATCCATTCGGCATCTCAGGTTCAGTTACTGACTAAGTGATAGAAATAATAGAGTAACAATATCGAGACCTGCCAGTCCCAGCCAAAGAGATTCCTTCTGTTAATATGAAAACAGCAAGCTTTGTATCTTCTTCCTTAATTTCCATGTAGCCTCTATTAAAAAGGGTGATATGGGTGGTCATATTTGTAGCATGTTTTATGCTTTGTAAAGTGCCTTCACAACTATTTCCTCATTTCAAGCCACATAATTCTGTGAGTTCGATAAGGTAGGTATTATCACCTTCATTTCACAAATCAGGTAGCTAAGACTCAGGCAGATTAAGTAATTTTTAATGGTCTTCCAGCTAGTTAGTGGGAAAGAGTAATTAGAATATGTTTTTTCTGATTGCTAATGCAAGGGAAGGGAAGTACATTTCCCACAACAATCTGCTGTCATTACTATGAACCAAGTAGCTGCCCTACAAGAATTTGTTGATAATGATGAGGCACAAGTTAATCTATTGCAGGGAAGGGGAGGGAAGGAGAGAGAATATAGCAGGGAGAGTGCTGGATTTCAGTCAAAGGATCTGGTTCGAAATTCCAGCTCTACCACTTGCCAACTGTGTGATTATGGACAAATCACTTAACATCTCTGAGCCCCAGCCCCTAAATACAAAAAGAGAGTTGCACTAGATGTGTCCTATGTCCTTTGAATTTCCAAATCGATTTTAACCCCATTCCTACTACACTTCTCACCCTGGAGGAGATAATCTACTTTCTACTGGAATAAATTTTAGGATAGAACTAATTGACCTGGTTGAGGGTATGTGGGTCAAATATTCCTCACCTCTTTGGCCCAAAAATTCCAACAAGCCTAACCTTGATGATCAGACAGGACCTGGAACCCAAAATCTACAAAGGAGATCTATTGAACTCCTGCTTGTTCATGTCTCCCAGGCCCTCTCTTCTTCATGGAGTTCCAAAGTACTCTGGATTTTTCCTTTGAAAGGTTTCTGCTTCCCAACATCCTTCACCCTTCTGGCCAGGAAAAACTACATTTACCATAAGTCTTTCTGCCCTTGAAGTACTACAGTTAGAATTAGATTGTTTTAGAAATGGATGGACAAAAGGGCAAGATTTGGGTCATGCCTACAATGAATCAAAACAAGTATCTGGATAACATTTTTAATGGAGTCATTTGTCTTCAGTTGAATCGATCATTTCTTTAATTCGTCATGGTCTTCATTCTTTTTGTCTATGGTGATAACTTTAATAAATAAGTTCTTATATCTCTTCTGAAAATCTGGAAGCTAGGAGGCATAGCGAGTAGAGTACTGGGCCTGGAGTCAGTAAGGTCTGAGTTAAAATCTACCCTCAGACATTAGCTGTGTGACCCTTGGCAAGTCACAACTTCTATTTGCCTCAGTTTCCTCAAAGTAAGGATAATAATAACACTTACCTCTCAGGGTTGTTATGAAGATCAAATTATTATTATAAAGTACTTAGCACAGAAACTAGCCCAAGGTCTGTGCTATATAAATGAGTTTGTTCTTATGTCATTTCTTCCTTTGAATCATGAGCAAATAGCCACACATATACCACTGATGGTATTCTTCCCACCACAGTTAGAATAGTTCCAAACAAATTTTTTTTTGTTTTTTAATCACAACCAAACAATCTAAACAGCATGAAATCTGAAAAAGATGTCTACATCTCTCATTTTTCACATTTCCTGTGGTGTGTCAAGATGAGAGGGAAGAAATTGAAAATATTTCATTTCCACATTATTTCCCTAAGCCCCCTTGTCAACCAGACCTTGCTTTCCCAATCTTTTAAGCCATAGGTAGCTCCCACTGGATCCTGAAACAGATTGCAGCCTGGCATTCCTGGCCATGAGCGATAAATGGTCCGTGGTACCAAGCACCCACCTTGCTGCTCTGGGGATGAAGCATCCCAGCTTTTTCTTGAAGACTTAAGAAAAGTAGCTGCTAAAACATTTCTCTAGCTAACAAGAAATCTATGCAGTATTTTATTCCTGGGCATTTCAGAGGTCCCCTCTGAGTGATCCAGACAATGCATTTTAATTTACATTTACAAGTTTCATTTTTTCAATGAAATGAACTGCGCATACCAACCCAGTTCACAATATGAGACTAAAAGCCCTTGATACAGCTCATCTATTGAAATGTTTTAACTCTTAATCCAGAACAAATAAAACAAAATAAACACAGCAGGCTTCTTATTTTTCTCTTCCAATATGCAATAAGCTGTTTGGCTACAGATTTAGGAAAGAAGGGATTGTGGAGTGGAAGAAAAGAAGATGGAGGAGCAAGTCATGGATACAGGGGTCATTTACTACGTTGATATGTTTCAATGTCTGTCTCCGAATCAGCCAAAATTCAACGAGTGCCTACTATGTGCAAGGCATGTCTTCACATTTTTTGCTGACTACCTGCAAGAAAGCTCACCTCTCATTTAAGTTAACTTTTTTTTGTTTGTGTTTTGTTGGTTTAAATCACTGAAGCCTAGAAATAGGGTTCTCAGAATCATTTGAAAACATTGTCAGCAAGATAATGGGCCTTTTCCATTTTCTTTTTTGTTTAAATCCATCAAATATAGGTTTTATAGAGCTACTGGGAACTTGTTCATCAATACAAATTCTGACAAAAACACATCTCATGCTTGGGCTTTCATCTCCAGGCTGTGTTAAAGAGAAAGGAGAAGTTCAAGGTTGAAAAATGTGGCAGCTTCCCAGCCCCGGTGCACCAGCTGGCTGTCTTCACTTCTAGCCTAATGACCTCTCCTCATAATTCAGGGCACCTGGGGAAACTTTGGAGGCTCCCTCCCTGCTGACAGAGATTTGGCGCAGACAGGATTTTAAGTGCCCAGTGATTTTAGCCAATGGATTACTTTTCTCCAGGACTTAAAGCAGCTCTAACAAAGACTGGCTGTCTCTATTAAAGATTGTTAATAGGGTGGGCAGGTCACCCTTTTTGGGAGCTGGTTTTTCAGAGACTAGACATTAAATATGAGCTAACATCTGCAAGCTTGGGGGATAAAAGACATCTTTTCAATTCCCTCTTTTTGGTTTTTCAGGGGCATCTGTGACTAGGAAGGAGAGAGCCCAGAGCATCTGCAACAAGAAGGTAATAAATAGTGTCACTAGTTGCCACGTTATTAGACTTAAAAAAAAAAGGAGCTGTGGAGGGATGGTTAAAAGGCAGAGTAAATGAATATTCCCAGAAAGCATTAAGTCCTTCCATTCAATTATCTAAATCCTAGTCACCCTGCAAGGAACCAATCTCAAGTAGTGCCTCCTTCCTAAGACTATTTTCTTTTTTCCAATTCATGCCATCCTCACTGGTCTTATTGTCCTTTTAGTTTCTACAGATCATCCTCCCCCAGCTGACTTTAACTACTATTTCCAACCCTGGGCAGTTAGGTGGCAAAATGAATAGTGCTGGTCCTGGATTCAGAAAGACCTGAGTTCAAATTCAGACTCAAACACTTACTACCTGTGTGTGACTCTGGGCAAGTCACTTAACTCTGTCAGCTACATTTCCCTCATCTGGAAAATGAGCTGATGAAGAAAATGGCAAAGCACTCCATTCTCTTTGCCATGAGAACCCCAAATGGGGTCAGAAAGAGTCAGACATGATTGAAGGACAACAACAATTCTACTTTCTTTTGGATACCCTATGCCCCAACAAAATTGTATTGCTTACCAATCATCTAATATGTGCCTGTGGTTTCCTGCCTCCAAGCCCTTCTTCATACCTTTCCATGAACTTTCCCTACCTCCTCACCAATTCATCTGCCTGTTGAAACTCTACTTCAAATGCTACCTTCCCCAAAAGAGTTTGCTGATTCTCCTACCTGGAAGTGATCTCTCCCTCCTCTGAACTCTCTTAGCATTGATTCAGAACTCTCTACATGCTTATCACAATCTCCTTTGAATTATATTTATCTGTGTACTTTTGTCTAATCTCCCCTTCCTAGAGAGTAAAATGCTTGAAGGCAAAGATAATGTCTGGTTTATCTCCCCTACCTTCTATCCTCAATGGACTAGAATAGTACCTTACCCAGAGAAAGCCACAATAAATGTTTCTTGAAAGAATGATTAAATAAATTTAAAGTCTGTATCACATAGTTTGGCACTTCATTATTTCTTACCTATTTGCTCTGGCTTCCAGCATGCATCATAAATTCCCAAAATACAAGAAACATAACTTAGATCTCTTTTTTGATCCACCACATTACTGAGAAAATAGGTTCACAATAAATACTGAGTAGGTTCTTGATAGATACCATGAGTAAAGTTTAGACGTGTTTGATAATAAAAAAAAATCCACCAAGTAGCCAGGTGTGGTGATGATGGATATCTGCACCTCCAGGTAACAGGGAGGAGGATAAGACTGGGAGATCTTTTGAGTTAGGGAGTTTTTAGCCACAGTGGGAGATAGTGAGAGAGTGTTGTCACCAAGTCCAACATTAACAAAGTGAGCTTCCAAAAGCAAAACATAACCAGATTTCCTAGTTATAGGAAGAAAACAAAATGGAGATCACAAATGGAGCAGGTGAATGCACTCATGCTAATCAGTAATAGGTCTGGAAGAGGCAGCATGGTGGCTCAATGTACAGAGACACCTCCCCCCCACCCCTCCACCTCCTTGCCAAGAGATGGGAGGCCCTGAATTCACACTAAGTGAAACACACTGGTTTCAGATACTTCCTACCAATGTGACCCTGGGCAAGTCACTTAACCCCAATTGCCTAGCCCTTACCACTCTTCTGCCTTGGAACCAATACTCAGTACTGATTCTAAGATAGAAGTTAAGGGTTAGAAAAGTAGTGGGACTGGGTCTGTAATTAATCCTTGCATTTCCAGCCTAGAGATCAAGAAAGAAAAAAGATACCTCAGAGATTCTAAACTTCTTCCTTCACTGAATTAAATAATTTGGTCTGAAATCTTAGTACTCAACTATCTGACTTAAAGTCATATTGTACAGACTTTGCTTTAGAAATGCCAAGTTCCTTTTTCTAACTTAAATATTCATTTTTACCCAAAAACATCGATAGCTAATTCCCCCTCCCTCACAAAAATATATACAATTTGAAAACATAGTACCATAGATTTAGAGCCAGAAAGAGCCTCCAAGATCAACTAACTGGTCCAGACTTTTAATCTCAGGTCCATTAATGTTTTTATTTATATTTTGATAACTATTTCAATACAATTGGTTTCTTTTGTAACCCTATGAATTTTATTTTATTCATCTTAAAATGTTATTCTGAACAGGGGCTCATAATCATCACCAGCCTGCTAAAGGGAGCCAAGACATTAAAAAAAAGTCTAAGAACTCCTGATCTAGGCCAAACCATTTATTATACAGATGAGAAAACTGAGGACCAGAGAAGTTAAGAGGTTTAGCCCAAGTCATACAGGTTGCTACTCTCTGTGACAAATTAGGCATATCTAGGATGTGAATCCATCTCCTCAGATGCTAAATCCAGCATTTTTTCCCATTATACCATGCTGCCTATAATTTAAATTTATGTTCTCAGTAAGTCACCATTCAAAAATGCAGGAAATTTTCCTCTGGAAAAAAAAAAAGAAATGAAACACCTATCAGATGGGTAAAATGAGAGCTCTAAAAATTTCACCGTAGGGTGTGTGGTTAGAGATGAGGGAAGAGAGAGAAAGAGAGAAGTAATGCATTGAAATCCACCAAATGAGTTGATGAAAACCCTGCAATGTGCTATAATCAGAGAGAAGAAAAGCTCTGATCTGAAGACATGCCCTACCAGCACACCAAGGGAACTGTGGGTGTAAAATTCCTGAGTGTTTAAACACCATCTGCCATGATATTAAAAATGCAGTTCTAGGCATAAAAGGAAGCATAACAAATTAAAGAAACTTTTGAGCAGGAGTGTCCTGAAATTCATGCTTTAAAGTCCTAAAATAAGCTTTTACAAAATGAGAAAGATCATTCTGAAGAGGTACGGATTATGCCATTAGAGAAGGTGGGCCAAGCATCATGACCCCCATCTTTCCTCCATATCTATACATTCAAAGATTCCCAGATGTGAATAAATAAGTGAATGAAAAAAGTATTCATTAAGGTACCTGAGCTATAAATACAAAATTGAGACCGAACCCTGCCTTCAAAGAGCATACATTCTTATAAGAGGGAAGATAAGACATAGATTTGCAGCCTTTCACAAACATCTGTTAAGTGTTTACTGCCTGCTAAGTGCTATGCTTAGGGCTGAGCATACAAAGAAGGGCAAAAATAGTTTCTGTCCTCAAAGAGCATACATTCTAATTAAAGAGACAATTTCTAAATAAGTAGGTGTATACAAGATATATAGAATAGATGGAGGGTGATCTGAGAAGAAAAGGTTCTAGCTAATGGGAAAACAAGGAAAGATCTTTCACACAACATAAGATTTGAGCTAGGGAATTTTTGTCTGAGGAGTTACAGAAGTGGTGGGTTGAGCCATAAGGTAGTTTATCATCATGCTCTTTTCCAAAAATAATGTGTATTGATTTGATTACTCACTAATTGATTGATTGATTTGTTCCCAGGGTAACAAGTAGAAAAACAAAGGGTGAGGATGCACAGTAAGAGATCCAGTAAATAGATGTGAAACCTGATTTAGGAACTACTATTTATAGTGAGGAAAGTGAGCTTTGGATTCATTCAGAACAGCTCCGCCACATAGCAGCATTTCAGTGATGAATGGATCAACTACCACAGGTAGATGGGCATTATCTCTACTCTGGATGTTACTGTTTCAAATGGAAGGAAGGAAGCAACAGCAGGGCAGATGGCAAGAAGTCCCAAATACATAATTGTGGGGCCATTCTCTCACCCATCAGGACAACTCAGTCCTGGGAATGATTCCTGGATTTGTTAAGGTCCCTCAACAGTCAAGTTTGTACAATTGAACCTTCCAGCACTTTCTCAATGGCAGTAGGAGCTTCCCATTCAAGACTATTGATACAACTCCACCCCCCGCCCCAGTAGTGTCAGCTCAATTCACTGAATATGACCTATTATGAGGCTCCCTAATAGCATTCCAAAGAAACTATCTTAAGTGGAGAGGAGAAAGACATTCTTGGAAAAATATAATTTGTCAGTGGTCTATCCAGTAGAAGCTGTGAGATGATTGATTTTAAGAGAATGTGATATGACTTTTGGGGCCCTGGGAAAGCTCCAAGACTTTCTAAAATGCATCCTTCTCCTGTTTTATGATGCTTGAACATTCTGTTTGAATTGTATTACTCTGGCTTAAATCATTAAAATGTAAATGACCAGGGCAGCTCATTGCACAGTGGATAGAGCACGAGGTCTAGAGTCAGAAGGACCTGAATTCAAATTCAGCCATGCTTACTAGCTATGAGACCATGACAAATCACTTAAGGTCTCTCTGTTTCAGTCTCCTCAACTGTAAAAGGGGGTTAATAATAGTACTCATAAGAGTTGTTGTGAGGAACAAGGAGATAACATTTGTAAAGCACTTAGCCTGGTGTCTAGCACATATTAGGCATTTAATAAATGTCTGTTCCATCCATCTTCCCCAACACCACTACAATGGAGATAACATTGATTAAGCAAATACTATGGGAAAAGTGGGGAATAATCAGAGAAAATCCCAAGTCACCCATGCCTATTCTATGTGACTCTTATTCATGTCATCCTATAAACTCAATACAGGGACTTCAAGCAGGGTTCAAGTTCTCTGAACATTCCATGAATACAAAATATAGAAGATCCTGAACTGCCCAACAATTATTCCTTTCTCTCCCAATATGACCAATCCAACTTCTCTCTGGTCATAGAGTGCTCTAAAATCCTTCATCTCTCTTCTCCTGCATAATTACTTCTAGTAATGTGTTGCCAAAACCTACCATTTACCTTCCCATTGCCCATTGGGAAACATATTATATGTAGGCAAGGAGAAATCCTATGCAAAGTAATTTCAGAGCACTAATGAGAGTTCAAGAGGAAGTAGTACCTAAGATAAACCTTGAATGGAGTGTGATATTCCAAGAGTCAAAAGTAAGGAAAGAGAGTATATCTGACATGAAGCACAACTTATACAAAAGTACAAAGATAGAAAATGACATGTCCATGGAATAGCAAATAGTACATTTTGACTAGAATATAAGTAATGCTTTAAAAAGTATTGAAAAGCCTATTCTTTTTCCTTTAAGTATTTTTAGTATGTGGAGCCCCTGATGTTCTGTTTTTATTTTCTCATTATACTGTTCCTTGGAATTATCATATCCCATGGATTCAATTGTCAATTCAATTATCAATATTCAATTATACAGATGACTCCAAAAATCTTCCACTTGACCTTTCTCCTGACCCATAATCCTGAATTTCCAACTGCCTGGTAGCTAGTTCTACCAGGATGTCCCATCAGCTTTTAAAACTCAACATGTCCAAAGCAGGACTCATCACCTTCACTCCTAAACCTTGATTCAATTCATGCCAACTATTGATGGCATCACTACCCTCCCAATCAAAACTCTGGAGTTGTATTTAACTCTTTCTTCTCTTTCTCTCACCCACTACATCTAATCATTTGTGAAGTCCTTTAGACTGTGCCTCTGACTATCTTTTGCATCTCTCTCCTCTCCATACACACTATCATCACCCTAGTTTAGTCTCTCCTCTCACCAGCGCTATTGAATTTGCTCCTTTACTGAGCTCCGTGATTCCAGGCTATCATTCATACAGTTACCAAAATATAGTTGGCAACATAATTTCCCTACTAAAGAGGCAGTGTTGTGGAATAAAAAGTACTCCAATTCATCAGATGCTTTTCAGAAAGTCAAAAGCCTTGGATTTGATTCCATACTCTACCAATATATTTACTTGTAAAAATTTGGGCAAGTCATTTCACTTCTCAGTCTCTTTCTCTCTGAATTGAGTGATTTGGACTGGATGATCTCTAAGGAGTTCTTCTCAGGTTGAAGGCTCCATGACCTATGATTTGAATTTAAAACCTATACATGTAATGTGGCAGATCTAACTACTTCAGATACAGTGGTATGTCTTGGAACCTAGATTACATTTCAATCAGTCAATCAACAAACATTTATAAAGTACCTACTAAGAGTCAGGCACTGTGCCAAAAGCTGGAAAATTCAAAAACAAAAGATAATCTCTGCTCTCAAAGAACTAGAATTCTAATGGTGGTTGATAGAGAGCTGGCTCCAAGCCACAAAGACATGGTTTCATGATTTCCTTCTGATATGTACTGAGTGTATGACTCTGAGGAAGTCAACTCCTTTGCTCCAACTCTCAAGGACTATTTAAGAATATTAATTTGTAGAAGAGGTACCAGCCTGCAATGGTAACAGAAGTTTCCTTCAATGGGAATTCTCTTGTATCAAGGAAATCATAGATTTAGTCTCTATCTAGAAGAGTAAAGAAAAAAATCTGGAAGCTATCCATGGAAGTTTATGGATAAATTATAAAGGATTTTGAATCAAGCGAAAACTTAATGTTAGCATTACAAGAACCAAAAAAAATTTTTTTTCTCCTTCAAGGCTAAAATTTGATAGCAATTTTCCATTGCAAATTCTTTTTTTTCTTCCAAGATATTTTATTCTCCCAGTAACATGTAATGATTTTCAACATACATTTTCCAAAATTATAAGATTCAACCTATCTCCCTCCCTCCATTCCCTTCCCTCTACTAGAAGATAATAAGCAATTTGATCTGGAACTGTAATAAGCAAATTTATAGATTGTGGATGACCAGTAACCAGTAACTGCCCAATTGTCATTCCTCCATTTAGGATTGTTATCCACCTCTAGGTTGTTACATTACCTTAAGGGTTGGGTTAATGAATGATAGCTGGTGAATATACACCTACCGGTCTCCTCATATATCTAATTTCCCTTACAGTTCATACATGTATTTTCACTCAAAATGATTACAGATTCAATAGTGGTATTACAGGATCAAAACTTATGCACATTTTTATGGCCCTTTAGGCATAGTTCCAAATTATCCTCCAGAATGGTTGAATCAGTTCACAACTCCACCTGTAATGCATTTTTGCTACTTCCCATCCAAAATTTATTACTTCCCTTCACTGTCATATTAGCCAATCTAAAAGGTATGAGGTGGTATGTCAGTGTTGTTTTAATTAGCATTTCTCTCATTAAGAGTGATTTAGAAAATTTCTTCAAATGATTATTGGTAATTTTGATTTCTTCATCTGAAAAATGATTGTTCATATTCTTTGATCCATTTGTCAGTTGGAGAATGACTTGTGTTCTTATAAATTTGACTTACTTCTCTACAGATTTGAGAAATTAGACCTTTATCAGATAAATTTGTTATACAATTTTTTCCCCAGTTTGTTGTTTCTTTTCTAATCTTGGTTATATTAGTTTTGTTTGTACCAAAGTTTTTTAGTTTAATGTAATCAAAATTATTCATCTTATGTCTTATAATGTGTTACAAAGAAGTCAGGCAATTTGTTAGTGAGGAGGAATAAGGTCATAAAGGTGACTGGAGGAGGAATGAAGGGGATAGCTGAGTGTAGGGATGAATGGGTAGGTAGTATATAGGAAGGTAAGGGAATGGAAGGGAGTATACAGGAGGGCAGCTCAAACAGGATAATCACTGAGGCTAGAGACAGAGGGTACTGGGAGGAATAAGGCTGGGTTCTTCAGGCAGAGAAAGGGTTTCTCTAGGGGTTTCTCTTGTTAATTTCTAAGAACCCTTGAGGGAAGAGTCAAAGGCTCCTCCCTGCCAGTGAAATTGATATCTGCAGGAAGTCTCAGCTGGGTACTTCCTGCCCAAGATGAATGCTTAGGTTTCCCTCAAGAAATAAAAGGAAGTAATTTCTTCCCTCTTCAGCCTTTGCCTTAATATTCAATACAATGATTCACCAGAGGCTTTTGTGTAGGTAACAAAGGGGATTTATTGATGGCAGGGGTGAGTTAAGGGAGAGAGGGTTTCAGGGTTTTGTGACTGCTACTAGGGAGAAAGCTGGTGTTGGGGGAAGAGTCACAGAGAAGGGAGTCAGACTGAGAGAGTTCGGCTCTCCCAGTCAGGAAGGATTCACTGCCCTGAAGTAAAGTATTTATCAGATCACTAAATAAGGGGGTGGCTTGATTTAGGATGTCCTACTTGCCTACAGAAGCTAAAACCCACAATGTCCAACCACCAAAACCACCCTTCCACCCAGGGCCCAAAGGGAAATTCAGGGGAAATAACAGGGATGTAAATGGAGATATCAGGGAGAGGTCCAGAGAAATCAGACTAGGTCCAAAATGCCCCAAAGACAATAAACACAGGCCAATGCTGAAGCCAAAAGGCAAAAGCCCTTCAGTTGGAGCTTCAGGACTATTTATAGAATCAGGCTCCAACTGTCTTTCTGTCAACATTCTAAAACTTCTAACTGTCAGGGCTGTACAGTTGAATTTGCAAAAGCAAAAATCTTCTGCTAGCAACCCTGCATTACAAATACCCTCTCTTGTTTATTCATAAATTCTTCCCTTTTCCTTAGATCTGCCTGATAAACTATTCTATGTTCCCCTAATTTGTTTGTGGTATCACCCTTAATGTCTAAATTATATTCCCATTTTGGCCTTATCTTGGCATGGCATAGGGTGTAAGATATTGGTTTGTATCTAGTTTCTGCCATACATTTTTCTAATTTTCCCCAGCAGTTTTTGTTAATTAATGAGTTCTTATACCGATGCTGGGGTTGCTAATGTCATTTACCCCTATATATAGTGTATCTAATTCATTACATTTTATTTATTAGGCAGTACCAGGCCATTTTGATGATTACTGCTTTATAGTACAATTTTCAATTTGATATTGCTAGGCCACCTTTGTTCACAATTTTTTTATTAGTTCCTTTGATATGCTTGATTTTGTTCTTCCAGATTAATTTTATTATTTTTTCTAGTTCTATAAAATAATTATTTAGTAGTGATTGATATGGCACCAAATAAATAAATTAATTTAGGTAGAATTGTCATTTTTATTATATTACTTCAGCCTACCCATGAACAATGAATATTTTTTACTTGTTTAGATCTGACTTTTATTTGTATGGAAAGCGTTTTGTAATTGTGTTCATATAATTCCCACACCTGTCTTGGCAAGTAGATTCCAGGTATTTTATAATGTCTAGAGTTAGTTTAAATTTAATTTCTCCTTCTATCTCGTGTTGCAGAGCTTTGTTGATAGTATATAGAAATGCTAATGATGTATGTAGATTTATTTTGTATCCTGCAACTTTACTAAAAGTATTATTTCAACTATTTTAATTGATTCTGTAGAATTCTCTAAGCATGCCATCATATCATCTACAAAGAGTGATAGCTTAGTTTCCTCATTACCTATTTTAATTCCAATTTCTTTTTCTTCTCTTATTGCTAAAGCTAACATTTCTAGTATAATATTAATTAATACTAGTGGATAATGGGCATCCTTGTTTCACTCCTGATCTTATTGGGAAGGCTTCTAATTTATTCCCTTTACAGATGATATATTGTTAATGGTTTTAGGTAGATAAGACTTATCATTTTAAGAATTGGCCCATTTATTCCTATGCTTCCTGGTGTTTTTTCAAAGGAATGGGTGTTGAATTTTGTCCAAGGGTTTTTTTCTGTATCTTTTGGGACAAGAACTCACTATTTGACAAAAACTGTTGGAAAAACTGGAAAGCAGTATGAGAAAATTTAGGTTTAGATCAATATCTTATACCCTATACCAAGATAAATTCAAAATGGGTAAATGACTTAAATATAAAAAGGGATATCATAAATAAATTAGGTGAACATAGAATAATATGTCTGTCAGATCTGTGGGAAAGGAAGGAATTTAAGACCAAGCAAGAGATAGAGAACATTACAAAATGTAAAATGAATGACTTTCATTGTATCAAATTAAAAAGGTTTTGTACAAATAAAATGCAACCAAAATTAGAAGGAAAGCAACAAACTGGAAAAAAAAATCTTTATCACAAAACTCTCTGACAAAGATTCAACTCCCAAATATAAGGAACTAAATCAAATTTATAAAAAACCAAGCCATTCCCCAATTGACAAATGATCAAGGCCCATGAATAGGCAGTTTTCACATGAAGAAATCAAAACTATTAATAAGCACATGAAAAAGTGTTCTCAATCCCTCCTGATTAGAGAAATGCAAATAAAAACAACTCTGAGGTACCACCTAGCAGACTGGCCAACATGGCAGCAAAGGAAAGTGATAAATTTTGGAGGAGATGTGACAAAATTGAGATGCTAATACACTGAGATGCTGATGGAGTCGTGAATTGGTCCCACCATTCTGGAGGGCAATTTGAAATTATGTGCAAAGGGCTTTAAAAGAATGCCTGCCCTTTTATCCAGCCATACCACTGCTGAGTTTGTACCCCAAAGAGATAATAAGGAAAAAGACTTGTACAAAAATAGTTATAGCTGCGCTCTTTGTGGTGGCAAAAAAAATTGGAAAATGAGGGGGTGTCCATTGACTGGGGAATGACTGAACAAATTGTGATATCTGATAGTGATGGAATACTACTGTGCTGAAAGGAATGATGAACTGGAGGATTTCTATGTGAACTAGAAAGACCTCCAAGAATTGATGCAGAGAGAAAGGAGCAGAACCAAGAGAATATTGCACACAGAGACTGATAAACTGAGGCACAATCAAGTGTAACAGATTTTTCTAATAGTAGTAATGTAACAATCCAGGACAATTCAGAGAAACTTATAAGAAAGAACTCTATCCACATCCAGGGAAAGAACTGTGGAAACAGAAATGCAGAAGAAAAACATGATCGATCATGTACTTTGATAAGGATATGATTAGGGTTTTGACATTCCTCTATTGCAAATATGAATAACATGGAAATGGGTTTTGAACAATGATACATTGTTCAACTCATTTGGAATATAACCCAGTGGAATTGCTTGTCAGCTCTGAGTTGGGGGGGGAGAGGAAAGAGGAATGGGAAAAATCATAAATCATGTAACTATGGAAAAATATTCTAAATAAATTCTTTTTTAAAAAAGATGAATTTTCAGATTAATTTGTGAAGGAAAAACAGTGGATGGAGCTATTCCTCCTAGAAAAGAAGAGGTTTGGGACCAGACAGCAAAGAGATTTGGAAGCAGTGCCCAAAGAGCACATTTATTATGCAGCTTCAGGAAGAATCCAAAGCATCAATCTTAAACAGGTACTCAATGTGTTGCATCCACATTAGAGTTGCATGCAGTAAACCAGACATTTATGTCAAGTACAAAAATATAGGATCACATTATCAGAGTGGCATATGGCCAATCAAAAACATGAATACCATGCCAATATATAACATTAAACAATATGTTCAGAGAGTATACTATGGATAAAATATACATGTTTAAATGCAGTGCATAACATCACAAGTTGAAGTTATATACAAAGGATATATTATAGATTCTCCACTGGTGAGGACTATCTGGCAATACTAGTTCACCCATTGTTTATATGGTAACCTGGAATAGATAGGTGACTTCTGTAGTGGCCTATGGTTATTTGGAGGAGATATAAAATATTAGTGAAATTATAAGGAACCTTTAAAGGCCAGCTAGTTATAGAACTACTATGAATGTCCATAAAGTGCAGGGTGTTTCTAGATCCACAGGAAAATAAGAGATGAAGGACATACTTAAAATTAATGAGTAAATCCCACACTTACTGGAAATTAGTAGATGATTTTAATGCCCTAGTACAGCCTCAGCTAGTAAGTAACATATGGATGACAATCTAGCAAAGGAGACTGAGAAGACACAGTCAGACAGGTAGTAGGAAAACTGAACCATGGTAAAATAGTGTCACAAAAACCTAAAAAGTAGTGTCCAGAAACCAAGGGTGGTCTACAGTATCAAAAGCTACAGAGAAGAAAAAGAAGAGAAAAAAGCTACTAGATTTGATAATAAAGATCATTAGAGACTTTGGAGAAAGTTTTGTTTGAATGACTAGTCTCAAAAATACAAACAGTTGTGAGAGGTGATTGGAAGGAAAGGAAGTAGAGGCAAAGTGAATGGACAATTTTTTCTAGGAGTCAAGCTGTCTGTGAAAAGAGATATAGGATGATAACTTAAGGAAAGTTTTCCATTGTTTTATAAAATGCGCAGAATACCAAGAAATACTGTAATTCATTTCAAACATATTTTTGTTCAGTAAATACTATGTGCAAGGAATTATTCTGAGTACCTAATAGGAAAGAAAGAACTCCAAAATATAGTTCCTATCTCTGAAAATCCTAGATCTAATTAAGTAAACAACACATATACATTGAAAACAAAATCCTATTAGCATTTGTTTAACTTTATCTATAATTTCATCAGCATAGGGAGCCTCTGATAAAGAATTTCCTTTACCAAGGCAAATCAGTAACTTTAACTATAACTTAAAAGTCTCAGGCAGTATATATTTTATTAATTTACCATGTGACATTGTGCATGTCCCTTCACTTTTCTCAACTTCTGTTTCCTCAACCAGAATGAGGATATCAGAAAGATGACCAGGAATCCCAGAGCTGGGAGGGACTCAGTATCCCTACCAGGTCTAATATTCCATGAGTTTATAATTAAATGCCCAACTGAGCACTTAGTGAAGTTTCTTTTAATTTCAGAGCAAAGATCTTATCCAATTTTCTTATTAATATGCTTCAAAAGTTTAACATATCCTTAAAAGCACTGATTCTTACAAATTGAAAAATAAAAACCTGGCACACTGCATACTCTGGAGGAAAGGTGGTAACAAGTAAACAAACAGACTCTCAGGGGAAATGGGGAAATAGGTTGTGAATGAATGAGACACACCAGTACAGCTACAGGGAAAGGAAACACAATGTATCTTAGCTGGGGTAAACAAACAGTAACTGAAAATCACTATAGCCAGGGAAACAGTTATAGCTCAGTGGGTTCTTGATGGCTGGGGAGAAAGAATATCTAGAAGTTATTATAAAAGGTTTGTTTAATGTTTTGATAAGGATAGGGTAGGAGGGAAATAGGATTTTCTAAAGTCTCAAGACTGTTACCAACTGCCAAAAAAATGTTGGCTTGGGGTTAGCTATACTACACTAACAGACAGCTAGCAATGACTGAGCTGGAGAGAGACAGGGGATCTTGGGAATCTCACACAGCATGTCCACGATGACCTCCAGATGTATTTAGGACACAGGAACACTTCTGCCACAGCAAGCAAATCCAAAGAGGGCTGGGAATAAAAGAGTTTCCTGCTTGTTGTCCAACAACAACAGGAAAGCACCCATTCAACCTAGGACTTGCTTGAAGCTCAATCCTTTCTTCGTGAGATCCCAAAATTAGTACACAGGCTTAGAGCTTAGTTGACCAGATGCCACCTCTACACAGTCCCAGGCAAACACCTGCCAACTGCTGCCAAGTCTCTGGGGACAAAACTCTATGGACATTATGAACTAGAATGTTCACAGTCTCAGCCAGGTTTCAGCTTGGTCTGTCTGCTTACTGTCATAAATTTATCTCTAACTTGTAACTTACCTATAACAAAAAATACACAGTAACTAAACAATTTGGTCTTTGTGGTCTATGGAACACAAGGATTCATCTCAGATACATTGAATATAAAGACAAGGGACTTAAAAACAGTTGGTGGATGGATGGAGGTAAAAGCCATGAAGAAGCTGGAGAGAAAGTGAGATGGATCTGTCCACCCCCTTAGTGGTTGAGATTGTGGAGAAGTTGCAGTACGTCTTCAGTGCCAAGAAAGTGGTGAGGAAATAACCATGTTTATTGGAGAACTGTCAAAAAATGCCCTCCAAAATAAATTGTGGTAAATGATGGTGATGGAATACTACTGTGCTCTAAAGCAGTGATTCCCAAAGTGGGCACCACCACCCCCTGGTGAGTGCTACAGCAATCCAGGAGGGGGGTGATGGCCACGGGTGCATTTATCTTTCCTATTAATTGCTATTAAAACTTTTAAAAAATTAATTTCCAGGGGCGCTAAGTAATATTTTTTCTGGAAAGGGGGTGGTAGGCCAAAAAAGTTTGGGAACCTAAAGGAATGATGAATTGATGGATTTCTATAAGAACTGGAAAGAGTTATATGAACTGATACGCAGTGAAATAAGATAAACCAGAACATTATACACAGAAGCTGTAACATTGTGGGATGATCAAATGTGATTGACTTTGCTACTAAAAGCAATGCAATGATCCAGGACAACTCTGAAGGACTTATGAGAAAGAAAACTATCCACATCTAGAGAAAAAACTGTTGGAGTAGAAATTCAGAAGAAAATAAATTATCACTAGTTTATATGAGTATGTGATTTAGGGTTTTGGTTTTAAAGGATTGATCTTTTACAAAAATGAATAATGTGAAAATGAGCTTCAGTGATTATATATATATATATAAAATCACTCATGATTATATAGATACACATATATACATATATACACATATATATTAATCACTCGAACTTATTTTCACATGTATGTATATATGTGTGTGTGTGTGTGTGTGTGTGTGTGTGTATCCCAGTGAAATTGCTTTTTAACTACAGCAGGGGAGAGGGATGAGGGGAGGGAGAAAATATGAATCATATAACCATGGAAATATATTTTTTAAAATAAATTTAAAAAAATTTTAATGCCCTCCAAAATATTGAATCAGTAACTACTGATGTAGTCAGATTGTAATGTCTGGTGAAGCAAGAGGAACTGAACTGTTGCTATCTATTAACTGATGCTCTCCTCCCTTCTCTGTTTGTTTGTGTGTCAACAAACATTTGTAAAGATTTTTTTTTAATTCTTCGAATGAGCTAAACTGTTTCTGTATACCGGCTTTGCCTTTTCTTTATATTTGTTCGGTCAGCCATGATGTGCATTTGTGTATGCCTTAACTGCATTATGAGAGTTCTTGGATGAGTAATTCACTAAATGCACCTGTTAGAAACTCCCACTTTTACTGGGAAGGAGGCCTCTACAGTCCCTGCACACTTACCAAGCCAGTATTTAGGTTTATTAAAGATTCTATAACTCTCTCAAATGGAAACCCAAACCTATATTCAGGCATTCACTTTGATTTTCCATAGACAAATGAACTGACTCAAACCCCCAGGCAACTGAGAGCATGGGGCTAAGGCTAAGTATCCTTTTCTGCTGTATCCCAAGAAAAAGGCAGGAGGATGAAAGGCAGAGAAAAGAGTGACTAGAAGGGAAAGTATTGCCTCCAAGCTAGTTGAGCAGAGAGACAGAGGAATAGTCTCTGATACTTTCAACCTCTGCTCCTGCCTGGTTAGAAGGGAAAAAAGAAAAAAAAAAAAGAAAAAAGGAAAGAGTAGAGCCCAGACTCATCACAATCGACAGCGACACCTAGTGTTACAAAGTTAATTTTCTACAATAAGGGATGGGAGCTCTTTCAGAAAGCAGTTATTTCAGAGGCAACTTCTAAAAGTTGCAGACTGCTAGAGGGTTGCTAAGAGAACCATTGTATTTAAATTCAAGTTACTACTAGCTAGCAGGTGGCCATTGGCCGTACCTGCTCGAAAAAGAAAGATTTCTCTTTTCTTTGACAGGACAGTAGAAAGTTAGTTGTGGGGAAATTACCTGCTGTGAGAAAATTAGTCACAATGGGGTTTCACACTGGAGCCAAAAGATCCTCTATATGGTTTGAATCTCTCTGCTTCAAGCACTATGGGAACCAGACCTTTCTACCTAATAAGAAATGGAAAGTCATAGACTTAAAAATGGAAGGGTCCTCGGAGGACATCGAGTCCTATGCTTATCAAAATAATGATTCCTGCCTACAAAATCCCTAACAAAAGATTACCTAGTTTTTGATCCCCTTCAAGGCAGTGCAGAGCATTGTGTGGGCGCCTCTAATTGTTAGGGAGCTATTCTATATGTTATGAGCCCCATATCTTATTCCTTTTTAAAACTTCTACTCAGTAAGATGAGTTCTACTCCTCAAGAACAAACAGAACAATTCTGACCCCTTTTCAAAATGGAAAAACCTTCAAATAAACACCCCTAGTAATTTAAAGTAATATCTATAGGCCACTGTGTCTAGTCCCTCCACCATAATGGTTATCCTCTTCTCTAAACACTTGTCATCATCCCTTCTAAACTACGGTGCCTACTATTGGATATGAATCCAGATGCCATCTTACAATGGGCCTATCACCTCCCTATCTTTGGATACTATTTACTTCCTTTAATGCAGGAGAAAATCATTTTAGCTTTTTTGGCTATCATATAAGACAGCTGAGTTATACTGAAGTTCCTGTTCACTGGATCCCTTAGATCAAGGGTCGGCAACTTATATCTGGCTTTTTTGAGGGCCAGATATGGCTCTTTCTGCAGGAGCCATAAAGTCAATTTTTTTCAGGCACTCTTACAGGAGCACGCACTGTGAGCACTGTACGGCTCTCACGAAATTACATTTTAAAAAATGTGGCATTTATGGCTCTCACAGCCAAAAAGGTTGCCGACCCCTGCCTTAGATCTTTGTCTATATTAACTGATTTCTAACCACATCTCATCCATCCTGTGATTTGTAGAGACGATTTTGTTAATCCAAGTGTAAAATTTTAAACCCATCCCTATTCGATTTTATTTTTTTATATTTAGCCCACGGCTTCAATCTTTTTAGATCTTGATTTTTTTGTCATTCGGTTTCATATTTCTCCAAGCTTTATCTCCTCTGAAAATGTGGCAAGTGTGCCATCTGTGAATTCATCTAAGCCACTGATGAAAAGATTCAAAAGATCATAGACTTTGAGCTGGAACATCAGTCTTCTAGCCCAGAATCTTCATTTTATAAGCAAAGAAACTAGGGCCAGGAAAAGTTAAATGACTTTCCTAAGATCATATGAAGAGTAAATAGTGGGCCTAAAATGTATACCTTTTCAGTAATTCAAGGATAACTAAGATCACTCTCCCATTTTTTATTATACTCTTTCCTCTCATCATTCAAATTTTACACATACATTTAGGATTAGTGTTCAACTCTCCATATCAAATCAACACCCCATGAAAATCCTGAAAAATTAACTAGGTTAAAACACTTCTTATCTGAATCTGTCAACATAGGTTTTAGACTAAATATGTAAAGGTCTTTGGTTCATTGTGGGAAGATGGTAGGGTAAGGCCTAACACCAACTCACTTTCCAAATTTCCCCACAATCAAAAATAAGTCCACAGAATCAGTGCTAAAAGTAGGCAAAAACAGAAGAGTCAGGAGTGAAGCAGAGCAGCCAAGGATAGCTCAGAAGGAAGATTTCTGATATCCCTGGCCTCATTATCATTTGATAATGCATACACTGAGGAATCAACTACCCACAAGCCCTGGGAGCAAGGTGGTTAGCCTCACCTTGCTTGCTTGACCTAGGAGTTCACATCTCTGGGGCACATACCAATGGAGTCAATAGGTAATGATCCCTGGGAGCAGCTATGTGGGCTGCAATGGTGCTCCAAAGATCCCCTCTCACTCACATTGGGAGTTAAATGATGAACAGGAAAGAACTTGAGGGACCCAGGCATGCTGACCAGACACCAGTTCTGTTTCAGGCAGTTGCTTCAGAAGAGTGAAGAGTGAGCACACACAAGTGACTGAGGTTGCTGAAGGCTTGGGGCATTCCTTGCTGTGGAAACCCACAGTAGGTCCCTGTACGCCACCCACAGAGTGAGGTGAGCTATCTGCTTGCAGAGGCAGAATTACAGGGGGGCTCTAGATGGAGCACCTGAGTTCAATCACAGATTGGAAGTTGAGCTGGGGGGGTGGTGGTAGGGTGTAAGGAATATACTTGGACCTGGATTATAGAAATTTGAAGAACTAAGTAAGGTGCAGGAAATAACAAACACAAAAAAAATCCTAAAATTTGAAGTATCAACCCCCATACCCTGGGAATAGAGCCAAACTCTAACATAAAGATAACAATTAAGCCTATTGGTCTAGCCACTAAAAACGTTTTAATGAGTTAGCCAAAGAGAAAGAGCACAACTATAGATAGCTATTATGGGGAAAGAGAAGACCCAGGTTCAAATTCTAGGAAAGCAAAGTCAAAATACTTACTTCTAAAACAGAAAAGAAAAACATCAAATAGTCATAAGCCCCCCCAAAAAGGGTTTTTAGAAGAGCTTTATAAAGACTTCAAATACCAAATGAGAAAGGCTAAGGAAAAACTAGAAAAAATTAAGAGCAATGCAAGAAAATTAAGAAAGAATAACCATCCAGTTAAAAAAACAGTTACAAAAACTCAAGGAAGAAAATAGGTCAATTAGTATTAGAATTGGACAAGGAGCAGCTAATGACTTCCTAGGGCAATAAGAAATAACAAAGAAAATTTAAAAAATAAAATAACAGAAGAGAATATAAAACATCTCATTACCAAAACAACTGAATTGGAAAATAAATCAAGGGGAGATGAAATAAGAATTGTTAAACTACCAGAAAACTATAATCAAAGAAAGAGTTTAGATACCCTTCTCCAAGAAATCATTAAGAAAAATTGCCCAGAAGTTCTACAACTAGATGGCAAAATAAAAACTGATAGAATCTACCAACCATCACTGCAAACTCATGGAGAAAGGGAGGAATGGGTGGAGGGCTGGTATTACTAGAACCCTATTCTCATCAGATCTGGGTTAAAGAGAGAACAGAATATGCAACTAGAAGGGTAAAGGTCTCTTAATGTACAGAGAAATGAGAGGTTGAGGAGATAGGATAAGGGAGGGACTAAGAGTCCCTTAAGAGATTAAAAGAAGGGAGTGTAAATTAGCAAAAGAGAGGGTTAGGGGGGAAAGGAAAGGGAAGGATTCCTAGAAGAAAATACATACCAAGAAATAGGAGCCAGTTGAGATGATATGGGAAGATTTCTCGGGATATGATAAGGGAAAGATTTTTAGAAAGAAATTCATATCAAGAAATAAAAGGGCATGGTGGGAGAATAAGGAAGGGACTTTTGGAAGGGGAAATAGAATAAGAACTAGGAGATAAGGGGAAAGGGGGAAAGAAGGGAACCTTAAAAGGGTAAGTTGGTTTAGAACTAGGAGGGTAAAGGAAGAGGAAAAGAAATTAGTTGTAAAAAGGATCACAAAGTAGAGAGGCACTAAACAGAAGAAACTGGACGTATGAAGAGAAATACAGTAAAACAAAAGGAAGAGAAGAACAAAGAATAAGGAAAAATAGAATGGAGGGAAATACATAACTAGTAATTATAACTTTGGATATGAAAAGGTTAACTTCACCTATTGAAAATTAATAGCAGAATAAATCAAAAATCAAAACCCAACAATATGCTGTTTATAAGAAACACACTTAAAAATAAGAGACACACATAGAGTAAAAATAAAAGCCTAGAGCAGAATATACTGTGCCTCAGCTGATTAAAAAAAAAAAAGCAGGGGTAGCAATCATGATCTCTGACAAAGTTAAAATTAAAATAGATGTAATCAAAAGAGATAACCATGAAAACTATACTATGTTAAAAAGGTACCACAGATAATCATGAATAATTATCGGTATTAAACCTAAATGCACCAAATGTTATAGTATCAAAATTTTTCAAGGAAAATGTAAATGAGTAATAGATGGAAATAGATAATAAAACAATAATAGTAGGGGACTCTCAGAATTAGACAAATTTAGTCAAAAAATAAATAAGAAAGAAGTCAAGGAGATGAATAGACTCTTGTATAGATAACTGGAGTGAATTGAATGGGAATAGATAGAAGTATAACTTCTTCCCAGCTTTGCATGGTACCTTTACAAAAACTGATCACATATTAAGGAACAAAAAAATTATAGTTAAATGTGGAAAAGCAGAAATATTAAATATATCCTTTTAAGACCATAATGAAATAAAATAAAATTGTATGCAATAAGGGACCATGAAACACAAAGTAAAAATTAACTGGAAACTAAAAATCTTAAAGAATGAGTGAGGGGGCAGCTGGGTAGCTCAGTGGAGTGAAAGTCAGGCCTAGAGACAGGAGGTCCTAGGTTCAAACCCAGCCTCAGCCACTTCCCAGCTGTGTGACCCTGGGCAAGTCACTTGACCCCCATTGCCCACCCTTACCAATCTTCCACCTATGAGACAATACACCGAAGTACAAGGGTTTAAAAAAAATGAGTGGGTTAAAGAACAAGTCATAAAAACAATAAATAATTTCATTAAGAGGAATATTAATAATGAGACAATTTACCAAAACCTATGGATGCAGCAAAAGTAGCAGAGAAAAGTTTATGTCTTTAAATGCTTATATTAATAAAAAATAGACAAAGAATGAATTGATGAATTGGGAGTACAATTTCTAAAAACTGGAAAAAAAATTTTAAATCCCAAACCAAGAATCAAATGAGAAATCCTAAAAATTAAAGATAAAATCAGTAAAATTGAATGTAAAACATCATCGAAATAATAAATTAATCTAGGAGTTGGTTTTTTAAAAGATCAACAAAATAGGTAAGCTACTGAATGATATGATTTTTCTAAAAGGGAGAAGAAAACCAAATTACTAGCATTAAAGATAAAAAGGGTGAACATACCAACCAATGAAGGTGAAACTAAAGCAATTATTAGGAGTTATTTTCCTCAATTATATGTCAACAAATTAAACAATGTAATTGAAATGGAGGAATGCCTATAAAAAATATAAACTGCCTAGACTATCAGAGAAGGAAATAAAATATCTAGATAAACCTATTTTAGAATAAGAAATTGAATGGGCCATAAATGGGCTTCCTTTTTTAAAAAGTATCTAGAAAGATGGATTCACAAATGAATTCTACCAAACATTTAAAGTTAAACTAATCCCAATATTAAATTAATGGTTTCAAATAATAAATAAAGAATCTTTAACAAACTCTTTTTATGAAACAAATATGGTGCTGAAACCTAAACCAGAAAAAGCAAAAACAAAGAAAGAAAACTATAGACCAATTTCATTAGCTAATATAGCTGCAAAAATCCTAAATAAAATACTAGCTAAGAGACTACAACAGTATATCATAAAGATTCTACATTGTGACCAAATAGGATTTCTACCACAAATTCAGGAATGGTTTAGAACAATGATGGGCAAACTACTACCCGCAGGCCAGATGCAGCCCCCTGAAATGTTCTATCCAGCCAAGTGACATTATTCCTAATCTGATGAACACAGTGAGTAGGATACAATACAATGAAACTTTGAAAGAGTTGCCTTAGAAACAGACTGACAGATGAGCATTTCCTTTCCTTTGGCCTCCTCTTTAAAAAGTTTGCCCATTATTGGTTTAGAATACACAAAACTACCAAGATAATTGATTATATTAATAACAAAAGTAATAAAATATGATTATGTCAATAGATGCAGAGAAAGCCTTTGATAAAATACAAGACTCATTCATAGTAAGAACACTGGAAAATATAAGTCTAAATGGAGTTTTTCTTAAATAGATACAAAGCAAACTGATCCAACTCTTCTGGAGGGCATTTTGGAACTATGCCCAAAGGGCTATAAAACTATGCATCACATTTAATCCAGTAATACCACTACTGGGTCTGTATCCCCAAGAGATCACCAAAAAAAAGGAGAAAAGGCCTACTTGTACAAAAATATTTATAGCTGCCCTTTTGTTGTGGCAAGGAATTGGAAATTGAGGGGATGTCCATCACTTGAGAAGAAAAGGAAATTGAGGGAATCAGAATAGGCCAAGAGATAGTAAAACTACCTCTTTTTGTAAATGTTATAATAGTACATGTGGAAAATCCTAGAGATTCAATTAAAAGTTAGTTGAAACTATCAATAATTTTAGTAAAGTAGCAAGATATAAAATAAGCCCACATAAATCATTAGTATTTTTGTTTATTACTAACAAAGTCTTACAAGAAGAAATAGGGATACTCCAGTTAAAATAACCACAGATAGACTAAAATACTTGCCAGTATACCTGCCAAAACAAATCAGGGAACTACAGAAACAGAATTACAAAACACTTTTTTATACAAATAAAGTCAGATCTGAATAATTGGGAAAATATTAATTGTTCATGGATAGACAGATTCAATATCATTAAAATGACAATCCTACTAAACTAATCTATTTATTCAATGTCATCCCAATCAGATTTCCAAAAAATTATTTTATTGAGCTAGAAAAAATAATAACAAAATTCATTTGGAAGAGCAAATGATCAAAAATATCAAAAGAATATAAGAAAAATGTAAAGGAAAGAGGTAAAGCAGTAATTATCAAAACTTTCAGGTACTGACTAAGAAATAAAAAAGTTAGATCAGTGGAAAAAAATAGACACACAACAAATGCTAGTAAAAGATTATAATAACCTAGTATTTGATAAGGTATAGATCTGGGTTATTGGAAAAAGAATTTGGTAAAAAAATTTGCTTGAACAACTGGAAAGTAATTTGACAGAAACTAGGTATAAACCAATATCTAAAATCATTCACTAAGATAAGCTCAAAATAGATACATGATTTAGACATAAAAGAAAATTTCATAAGCAAATTAAAAGAACAGGGAACATATTACCTATCATTTATGGATAGGAAATGAATTTATGAGTAAACAAGAGATGGAGAGCATTGTGAGATGTAAAATGAATAATTTTGAATATATTAAATTTAAAAGGTTTTGTAAATAAAGCAAATGTTGCCAAGATTAGGAAAGCAGAAAATTAGGGGAAATTTTTCAGACAGTCTCTCAGACAGAAGTCTCATATCTAAAATATATAGAGAACTTTGTTAAATTTATAAAAGTAAGAGCCATCCCCATAATGATAAATGGTCAAAAGATATGAACAGAGAGTTTTTGTATTAAGAAATCAAAGCCATATATGGGTATATAAAAAATGTTCTACATCATTATTGATTAGAGAAATGCAAACCAAAACAATTCTGAGATATCATCACATACCCATCAAACTGGGTAAAATGACAAAAGGGCAAAATGACAAATGCTGGAAGAAACATGAAAAAATGAGGACAATAACATTCTGGTCCAACCATTTTGGAAAGTAATTTAGAATTTTGCCCATAAAACTATGTATATATTTGGACCCATCAGTGCTGTTACTGGTCAGCTTCCCCAGGAGATCAGGGGAAAAGGAAATAAACCTATATGTTCCAAAATATTTATAAGAGATATAAATTTATAAGAGACATAAAATATATAAATATATCTTTGTGGAGGCAAAGAACTAGAAATCTAGAAGATGTCCATCAGTTAGAGAATGACTAAACAAATTGTGGTGATATAGTAGTGATGGAATATTCCTGTGCTGTTAGAAACAATGAGCAGGTAATTTTTTTAAAACTTGGAAAGAACTACATGAAATAATGAAGAGTGAAGTGAGTAGAACCAAGAGAATATTATATACTGCTTCAGACTTAATATTTTTTAAAAGGTATCTAAATAATTTAGGTCTTGGGAAACCATTGAATGAACTGAAATCACATTGCTGAGGAAGTAGGATCAGATTGGTTGGGGTAATTGATCATACTTTTTAAGTCATCAATAAAATAGCAAGACATTTCAAAACTGGCAGATTCAAGACAGTAAAGAGGAAAGGAAGCCAAGACTTTGAAAAAGAATGCTTGGGCAGAGAATAAAAGAACTTCAGTATCAAACTTGGTTTCCCTCACTGCCTTGCCCAGAGAAAGATCTTTGAACTCCAGAAAACCAGAGGATATGAACATTTCATTAGCATCTTAGCAACATCCCTTGAATGGCTAATTATGGTTTCTGCATCTGGGAAGGCAGATTTAAGGCTCTACAAAGAGACCAACAAAATAATTGTACTCTACCTAACATAAACATCTTAAGGACTCCAGCAAAAGGACCTTCTGAGAACTGTAAATTATACCTCTTTGCTATATATGCCATAAGCTTGAGCCTCCTTTCCACTGGACTCTGCATGGGTTAGGGAGAGAATATGTCACAGATTTGGGTCAGGGGAGAGATGTTCTGTACTAATTATGCCATACAAAATAACCCATTTCTAAAAGCTAAGTCTGGGTGATTAATTGATATTATCTGATAATTATAGAAGGAATCACAATGTTGGGGACATCTACATCATAGCTGCCTTCTGGGAATTCAATCTGTTGGTATGACTGAAGATTTAGGAAATAGGTCCAGAACAAATGCCACATATGTACATATGAGACACCATTGCTAACTGGACCTATTTTAACAGTTTGGCAAGCCAGCTAGGAGTCGAACCTAGAATCTTCTGATATGTAGTCAGAAGCATTATCCATTGCAAACTGTTAATCCTATGTTGTGGACAGGAGCAGCTGTTGTGACTCAAGATGAGAATTTATGGTATGCAGCTCTACCAAAGTCTATGAGTGCACAAGGAGCCAAAATCCTCAGCCTGACCATAATACCACAGATTGGCAAAGACAAACAGATCAATCTTTATACTAACAGTAAATATGCTTTCAATGTAGTACATTGCATAGGTCAAATCTGGAAATATCACGGCTTTGTAACCTCTGGTGGAAAGGAAATAGCCTATGCAAGCATTATAAACCAACTCCTAGAAGCTGTCCAATTGCCCAAAGAAGTTGCAGTGATGCATTGCAAAGTTCATCAAAAGGGGACAGATTGTGTGTCATTAGGAAACCACAGTGCCAACATAACAGCCAGATATGGAGCCCGATTTGGACCCATTCATGTGCTAAACTTCTCCTTGGTGGATGAAGCAGATCTCAAACAAGCATACTCCTCAAGGGAAGAGGAACACTGGAGAGAACATCTAGGATCCAAACTAGTGAGAGACATCTGGTTTTCAAATGTAGGCAAAGCCGTTCTACCAAGATCACTGCATAACACCCTGTGCAATGCATTGCATGAAAAAGGGCATTATGGAACACAGACCTTGATTGAGTCTAAAAGGTGACACTGGACAGCTATGGGAATATCAACATGTGCCATAAGGGTATGCCAGAAATGCAAAATCTGCTTGAAATTCAATTAGGGCATGACCCAGATTAAAGGGCTTGGTGGGAGACAACTAGCCCATACCTCGTTTGAATGCTTGCAGATTGATTATATATCCATGCCCAAATGCCAAGGGTACAAATATGCCCTAGTAATCATTGATAGGTTGACTCAGTGGCCAAAAGTGTTCCCAGCAAAGAAGAACAATGCTGCCTTTGTGGTGAAAACACTTCTGAGAGACATAGTCCCAAGATTTTCAATACCAGCCAGAATTAACTTGGACCATGTGTCACACTTTTCCCAAAATATTCTTCATAATATTTATAAATCCCTAGGAATAAAAAGGAGTCTTCATAGTGTCTATCACCCCCAGGCATCAGGGCAAATTGAACATTATAATAGACGAATTAAAACATTGATTGGGAAAGTGTGTGCAGAAAGCCATCTAAAATGGGTACAAGCACTCCCCATTGTTCTATTTTACCTGAGAAGTCAACCCAGTGGTGACACCCATTTATCACCATTTGAACTCCCATATGGGCACCCACCATGGCATGGATCATCTCAAAAAATCAGCCCATTTGTCACATCTTTGAGCTGAATGCCAGCTGTTTTGGTACATGAAGGCTTTGAAGAAAAGATTAGATGAATTGCACAGACTTGGACTTTTAAGTCAGAGAGTTCCTTTAGACTTTAGCTTACATCAACTTAAACCAGGAGATATGGTATACATAAGAAATTTTGCCAGAAAATCCATTATTGACCCTAAATGGATTGGGCCTTATCAAATATTACTCACAACCCCATGAGTATTAAGGTTCAGAACAGAGATCCGTGGTTTCACATCACTCATGTGAAACCAGTAAAAGAACATGCTATAAATGAAGAACACCCACAAACAACAACTGATTTAAATCAGCATCTGTTATAAAAAGTAAGCAATCTGAGTGGGTCTAGAAGGCAATTTGGGTGTGAGGAAGGATAAAGGGGATATTCGGTGATTATAAGGTGATTGGAGGAGGAATGAAGGTAATGGAAGGTATATAGGAGATAGAGGAAATGGAGTATGCAGGAGGGGGCAGCTCAAGCAGGTTTATTCACTGAGGCTTGAGACAGAGGATACAGGGAGGAAATTAGGGCCATTAAGAAATGTTTAGGTTTGGCTGGAGGGTTTCTCTTGTTAGTTTCTAAAGTCTCTTGAAGGAGGAGTCGAGAGAGCCCCTCCCTGCCAATCAAACTGATGGCTGGAGGAAGTCTTGGGTAGGTACTTCCTGCCAAGATGGATGCCCCAGTTCTCTCAAGAAATAAAATGAGTCCTTCCCTCTTTAGCCCTTGCCTCAATCTTTGACACAATGATTCACCAGAGGCTTTGAGTAGGTGACAAGGGATTTATTAATCTCAGGTTAATCAGAGGGAAAGAGGTTCAGGGTTTTCTAACTGAAGCTAGGGAGAGGGGTGAGGGTGGGGGATGGGTCACAGAGAGGTTTAGACAGAGAGAGTCTGGCTCTTCCAGTCAGGAAGATTTGACTGCCTTTTAAGTAAAGTCCTTATTAAATCACTAAAACTAGGGGTAACTTATTTGAGGATATCCTACTTGTCTATAGAAACTAAAACCCACAATGTTCAATCACCAAGCCCTCCCTTCCACCCAGGGCCCAAAAGAAATTCAGGGGAAGGGGAGGGATATGGATGGAGAGATCAGGGAGAGGTCAAGAGAAATGAGATAGGTTTAAATTTCCCCAAGACAAGATAAGCACAGGCCAAGGCCGAAGCAATTAGGTCAAAGCCAAGCCGAAAGGCCAAAGCAAAAGCCTCCAGCCATAACGAAAGCCAGAAGGCAAAAGCCAAGTCAGTTGGAACTTCACCTCTATTTATAGCTTTAAGTTCTAACTGACTTTCTGAAGATTCTAAGATTTTTAACTGACTTTTTGTGACCATTAGAAATTATAGAAGCAAAGGTTTCTGTTAGTCCCCTTGCATTACACATCAAATAAACAAACAACCAGATCCACAGAATGCAGAAAACACAAATGAAGATTAAACTAATTGAAATCAATCCAAAAATCGATGCAACACAAAAATTATGTAACACAATCAACACAGTTACACAAACACTACTGTTACTGAATGAGAAGGTGTCAGGCCAACCTCCAGACAAGATGTAAGACAACAGTCAAGTTTGTATGCAGAACAGATGAAAAAACTGGAGTACACAACAGCTACAAGCTGTAATGATCCACAGCGCAAGTGGCACAAAGGAAAGAACACTCACAAAGGAACTGTGAACTTTATTAAATATATTGCATGAAGAGGACTAGAAGGAGAAAACAATGTAAGGTTATAATATTGGTTACACAACTACACAATGCTCAAATTGAACATCACATATTAGGTTGCATGCCAGACTACACATAGGTACAGGATGAGAATTGTGATTCTCCAGTGCTGACAAGAGATCCAGGCAGTAGAGGTAAGTATGTGCATGCATCAGGAAATATCAGTACATAGAGACACAGCACAAAACTGGTTTTTCACTTCTTAACATGAATCTCGTATAGATAAATGAGAGTCTATACAATATATGTAAATATTCCATGTACATATCTGTATATAGTAGAAGAGTATCATATGATCTTCATCATACCAAAAAGATCCATTGATTTTCTTGATTTGATTGACATCAATTGTACACCTAAGATACAATGCATATATACATAGTGTATATATGCATTGTATCTTAGGTGTACATTTGTATTATAATTACTAACACATATATAACTTAGAATTACAAACAAGCTTAGGGAAAGGTAGATATAGAGACCTTTGAAATAAAGAGTTAGATTAGGGAAAGAGACAATAGAAGTAAGAATAAGTAATCATACATAGCAATGTACATAATTATTACTAACAGGATAACCTTAACATTACTTATAACTTAGAACTTAGGATATTAACTCTATTAATATAGCTTAAGAGATACCAACACAAAAAATTTAGGATTAGTTGATTATATGGTTAGAGTGATAGATTGCTTGAGAAGCACTCTGCTTGTATGGCAGGACTTTAGACTATTGTGATAGCTTTGTATTAATATGAATGGCATAGCAAGTTGAGACATAACTTTAATACACCTTTGCAGATTTACATTTTGTTGTGTTTACAAGGATATTTTATTGTATTCCTTAGATGTGGTTACTTTACAGTAACCTTATCTTTCCCTGGAATTACTTCCCTTACCCTTCCTAGAGCATAGACAGTGGCAGAAAACTAGAATGTAGCATAGGGATAGATTTTTTTATGTTGTTGAAAATAGAGAGCATAGATTTACTTACATAGAGTAGAGGAAAGTAAGGTGTGCAAGATGCCTGCAAAATTTCCAGTTGAAATTCTATGTACAAGAAAACTGGGATTACTGTAACATGCATAATCTTAAATGGGATGAACTGCCTCACAGAATTCCACAGTATCCCCACCCACCCACCCAGAACTCCAGGAGAGGGGCCAGTTGGGACAGTTAAGAATGTGGGTATAAAAAGCAGGACACCACCTTGGCAAATTCACTCTTTGGGGAAGAGAGGGAGTTGGATGGTTGTAAAGGGGTAGGAATTACTTCTTCTCAGTAATTTAGCTAATCTCTAACCCAGTGTGCAGGGTGTTTCTTTGCTGAATACTCCTTACTGACTCTAACCAGGCTGTGAGTCTATGACAAAACCTTGTAAGTAGTGTCCCAGCCAATCCCTCAACAATCACAGATCTACAATCAAGACCATCTTTGCCATCTTGGACTTGTTAATTTTAGATATTAAGAGAAAGTTTAGATTGTGGGGGAGTTAGAAAAAATAGTTTTATTCAGAGGCATTCCCCTCTGTAGGGGAATTGCTATTCTGACAGCATCTTGAAGATATTAGATAGTTTTTACCTCAGCCTCAATCCTAGCACTTTCCCTCCTTCTCTGTTTCCCTGAATTAATAAATCCCTTCTCTTGTTAAGAGTGTGAGGTGTGAGGTGTTTTATTTTTAGGCTATATAAGCCTAATTCATACATTACCTAAGCCAAATCTCCATCCTGACAGATCCTGAGAGTAGTTGTGATCCAGTGATCAGGGAAGTTTCTTGAAGACATCCTGAGCACTTTACCTATCTTGGGCTTAGGGAATAAGCCTCCAACTGTGGAAGTTGCCAATTTCTGTGGAATTATTCCCTCTTTGCCAGCCAATTTAGCCCTGTGATGGCTAAGTCAGATTGCCTCCATTTCTGGACAGAAAGGGATTCTGTTAAAAACAGTTACCAGAAGCTGCAACTGGCAAAAGGAGGGGGAGGAGAAAGAATTCCATCTACTCACTCCCCTCCCCCTTAGTAGGGGTTTGCAGCCTAGGGCTTGGATCCTGCTGAGACCATTGCTAACTGGACCCATTTTAACAATGCACATATACTTTATGTATATATACTATATTGTAGCTCTAACTATAATACTACATATCTTTTGTTAGGCATTTTGTCTCTACTCTATGTCTGTGCCAAGTGGCACAATGGATAGAGCACTGGGCTTAGAGTCAAGATCTGAGTTCAAATCTGACCTCAGATACTTACCAGCTATATGACCCTGAGCAAGTCATTTAATCTCTGTTTGCCTCAGTTTCCTAAACTGTAAAATGAGGATAATAACAGCACATACCCCACAGAACTGACACACAGATCAAATGAGATAATATTTGTAAGGTGCTTACCCAAGTGCTTGGCACAGAGCAAGAAATACAGAAACACTCATACTTTCTTTCCTTCTCTTAACATTATATAACTATACTTAAGTAATACAGGTTTTTTTCACTTTGAAGTAAAATGTGATCCTCTATTTTCCATAAAAGAAACTTTGATCCCTTTAATTATTACTACAATTAAATATTTTCTCAAGAATTTTTATAGTAAGGATTTTGGCAAATCACCAAATCCCTTAGAGTGTTCCAAAATCTAATACATAATTATTTTCTAGAAAGCGTGGTGATCAAAACCCAAACAATCAAATAATTATAACAATAATGTTAAATTATGCTAATATTGTAAAACAAACACTATATAGTAAAATAAGTTTAAATAAGACTTTTTTTTGAAAGTAATCAATCAATTTGAGCAATCAATCAATAAGCATTTATTAGGGACCTATTAGGTGTCAGGTATTATGCTAACAAAAGTAAAGATTGACAACAGGTACTGAATTTGTCAAAGCAATCCATATTGCCTTATCTCTGAAAAATCTTGAGATGGAAGAATGAAACTAAAAAGCCCTCTGTGGGTGACATCCACATAAACTCAACCAACAATCTCCTTGGAGCAATACAGTTCATTCTTCTTCTCAACTCTTGGCCCAGTTCACTATTCATCTGTTTTCCCTGTCCAAGATACACATAGTACTGGACAACCTCTTCAGGGTATCCATTCAGATGCATATTGAAATCTAAGCAATAGATATCCCTCGTCTATTTTTTTTCATTCCTTGCTGAATGAAAATTAACAAGGAACAAGCCAAACTCCTTTCATTACTTACTTTGATTAATTACAGATAACTTACAGGAAGTTCCACAATGTCTTGGACCCAGAAGCATTCAACACAATGTCATCTGCAAAGAGTAGCATCTGGAGAACTTCACAATAAATACAGAATCTGGATTCCGAAGGAGATCCATGTCCTCTATCACAATAGCGAACAGTTTGGGTGATAATACACTTCCCTGTTTTATTCCTGACCTGATGTTTGTTGTTAAACAGAGCTATTTTTGTTACTTTATTTTCCAAAGAATCTTGAATGATCTCAGTATCCTCTTTTTTAAAACCCTTACCTTCTATTTTAGAATAAATGCTAAGTATTGGTTCCAAGAAAGAGGACCTGCAAGAACTAGGCAATTGGGGTTAAGTGAATTTCCAGGGTCACCTAACTAGGGAGTATCTGAATACAGGACCTCCCATTGCCAGATCCGGCTCTCTATCCACTGAGCTACTTCACTGACCCAATACAGAGACTCTTATTGTAAAAGTGCCATAAGGCAGTTTTGTTCTACCAAGTTGAATTTTTTTTCATAATCAACAAACAATAAACATAATTGTATCTTGAATTCTCTACATCTTTCAATCAACTGTGAGATGGTAAAAATGTGCTTCATTATTAGTCATTATTATTATCTTTTGAAAAAGTCTACTTATTCCCTTGTTCAGGATCCATTCTCGTGACTTTTTTCTCTTTGGCATCATTGCCACTTCTTTCATGGATACCTTAAGTACTATGATTCTAGCGTCCAAACGATATGTTTCCATTAATCTGGATGGAAAAAAAGCTTGCCATAATAATTTTTGTATGTTTTCTATTTTTCTTCTCTACATAGTCCTTTAATCTGTTTTATCCTTTAATGCCCTTGGGAGGTCTAGGTTTGGTTAAATGTCTCTCCAAACTTTCTTTCTCTTTATTTCCTTCTTTAAAGCCAAGCTGGTTTTCTGCTTTATGAAATAATACTGCTCATAACTGATCATTATTCTTCTCCAGAACATTTTACAGAAGGCTTCACCTTCTAACCTGGGATTGCTTTTGGCAGTCACTATATTTGACAAGTGTCAAGGGAGAAAAGGAAGCATGTTCAAGAGATGTTGCAAAGGTAAAATCAACAGGCCTTAGCAACAGCTTGGAAATGAAGTGTAGAATTGAGGATGACAGATGCTATCTAACATTTCCTTGATGTTATTGATAACTAACCAATAATTAATTAGCTTTTATAAAAGAATATTTACTCTATCCGCAGCCAAAGAAGGAACTGGAGGAATCTGGGTGCAAATCAAAGCATGCCATCTTCCACTATATTTCCTTCATGAGGTCTTTATTGTATGTGCAATATGTCTTCTATCATGACATGAGCAATATCAAAATATGTACTACTTGAAAGTAAGGGTATATAACCTATATCAGACTATTAACTACCTCAGGGAGGGGGAAGATAGAGAGGGAGGAAATCTAAATTTTAAAATGTCAAAAAATGTGTCTACATGTAACTGAAAATAATGTTTTTAATTGGAGGGAAAAAAAGAATATTTAATGAAAAACAAAACCCAAAGTACAAAAATCTCCCAAACTAGGAACAAACTCTCCTTTATCACCTCAGCCCTAGGCAAAGTAAAAGTAATCATTACAAATATTCCCCTACCACCATTATTTTTGAGTGGGACCTACCCAATGGACAAACTAGGATCTCATATCTCAGGGACCAGGCTGATCCAGATGCTAGGTTGGATCCTTCAGAACAGGCTCTTTTAAAGCTGTTGGCAAACTGTACTATGGACTCTTGGCTCTTTAGACCTTCCAAAGTCTGTTACAAGGTTATAACTTAATCTTAATCTGGTCCATCTCCAATATTCTTATTGCATATCAATCTTAGATTGGCGGGTGGGGTATGGAGGGAAACAGATAAAGGAGTGTCATGCATTCACTTCGATATGGTGGCCCAGGTGGAGGGGAAAGGCCAGTTAAAGCAGCTACCCTATTTCCCAACCCAGAGTCTTACTCTTCCTTACTCTTCCTTACTCCCTTTAAAAGTGTGAGAGAGAGAGAGAGAGAGAGAGAGAGAGAGAGAAGCAAAGACAGAAATAGACACAGAGACAGACATACAGCAGACAGACAGAGGAGTAGAAGGGAGGAGAGAGATCTCATCTGTTCATTCCTTTCCCATATAAATTCAGCTTATCATCTAGTTAAAATGTTTTTCATCACCAGGTAGTAAGCCAATAAGAAAATCATCAGATAGATGCCTGTGCATACTCTGAAGCAGAAAGCAGGATCTTCCATTACTCTAGCCTGGATATAAGCTAACCATGCCTACATGTGAATATGTAACAGACAACACTGCACACGTTCCATGTACCCTCACTGGCCGTCTTTCTGAAAAGCACCAATTTTATTTATGGAACTTTTTTCTCTAAATAATTTTGTAAGACTCACAACGCTAGATTGCAGCAGGAAGCTCCCTTCTCTGTATATGTGCAATAAAGATTACATCCTTGATAGCACATCTGTCCTGAACTTAATTGTTTATTTAATTTATGACTGCTATCCTTAGAGTATATTAATACATCAATATATTTATTGAGACCAATGAAGTAATAAATTGTGCTGTACTTAACAACAACAACAAAAAAGATAGCCCTGTTCATTGATGCATACTAATTCATTCATGGACCTGTTTTGATGCTATACATGCTTAGATTATTTCTTTTTTCCCTCAAGAATTATACACCTAAGATATATAGAGGGAGAACTTATCATGTAATATTTCTCTAAAAATGAAGTACTTTTGCAGCATTGAATTCTAGAGCACCATTTGTCCTACATGGCCATTATGACTATCAGGAGCAGAAATTTCCTTCATAATGAAGCACTGTGTAAAGAACACAGGATTGGGAATGAAAAGACTTTGGTTTGAATGTGAGCTATGCTGTCTTTGTAAGTCTGAGCAAGTCACAATCTCTCAGGGCCTCATTTTTTCATCTGTAAATTGAGACATTTTACAAGTCCCAACCCCTCAGGGCTTCATTTCCTCCATCAGTAAAATGAACAGAGGTTGTGACATTTCCAGACTCTTTGGATCTTCAAGGTCTCTTCCAACTCTCCATCTTATGATGCTATAATGCAACAGTTGAGTTATAAACAGTGGGTAAGCACTTATTTACCTTCACCCCACTGTTTTCAATTAAATACAGTTCTTACTTCTTCAACTGCTTTTGCTCAGGGTTTAGAAATTTAGTACTACAAATTTTGATCACTGAAAGTCCAGCAGTGAGAAAATTATGCTGAGAAAAAAAAATATTCAAACTTACTACTCACAAACGATAGGAAGGCAAATTTTTAAAACATATGAGAGAAAGAAATACATGCATAAATACAGTATTTCAGCAATTCTGTAGTAGGCAAGATCTAAGCTATAGGGGCTTCACATAGCCCAGATGCTGTGTCATTCTCTTTTTGACACTCAGTTTACTTGAAACTTCTCAGGGTTTTTTTTTTCCTGAAGCCATAATACTTGATGATATTGCTTGAAATCAGCCTGGGACTGGAGACAAAAATGTAGATGCGGTTATAGAAGCGTGAACAGCGGAAGCAGTGAAACTAATAGGATCAAGTAATGTAATAGCAAAATCCCAGAGGCTGAAAGAGAGACAAGGCAGAATCAAAAGCACTACTGTTGGGTAAATGAGCTGGAAGGACCATTACTGGAGGGAAAGGAATAATCATTCATACAAATACATTATCTGGGACATGAGGTTAACTGTCAGTACCATACATAGCCTACCACATGATACTATGCATGAGATCAGAACAATAAGAGCACATGCTGGCCACAGCAATGCTCCAAGTTTTTCCATAACAGTCCCTGTGGTTTCACCAGAAGGGATTTCTAAGACCCAATTTCCAATCTGAGATCAGATTTGGGAAAAAGGGTCCAAATATCATCCAAATGTAGCATATCCAGTTAGAAACCCCTGAGTACCCTAGATTTGGCTAACCGGACATCTCTTTCCTCATTCTGATAGTTAGAAGTTAAAAAAAAAAAAAAGAAATCCTCAATGCCTCCCTCCTGATGCTAATGGCCAAATATATTCAAAGTGGGGAGTGAGGATAGCATGCTGAGAGAAAAGATTTGGAAGTGCTAGGAACCTGCAGGATATAAAAGCAGCATCTTCTCCCTCTCCTGTAATTCCAAATAATAAAATGGTACAGCTAGAGGCAAATTACCTCTGCCCAGTAATATGGGCAAATTCCCACCGAACAGAGTAGTAAGTCCACCAGGGATCAGTGAAACTCTTCATGACATTGCCAAGATGGGTTTGATTTAGTGGTAAGGGAGCGACGAAGTCAGGCAATGCTGTTTCCTTTGCCCTGCCTCCATACTTAGAACCATGGTTTATACCATGGTTCACTGTCCAAATGCATTTTACCTTAGTACAACTCTAAAAACCACACAAATGGTTCCAGTGAAAACAGAAAGAGGAAACCATTGAAATAGACTAAATGGATGCATAAGGAACTCACCCAACTTGGATGTTTTTATTTTACTCTTGCTTTTTGTTTTTACACCCGTTACTTTTCCCCTTTACTCCTCTACCTATTGAACCCTTTCACATAATAATGGGAAAACAATTTAGCAGAGCCAATCACAGCATCCACAGCTGACAATATATTTATCAGATTTCACATCCATATTCTCTACCCCTCTACCAAGAGGAAGAAGACGTGCTTTCCTATCAGTTCTTTGGGACTGAGATGCTTCGTGACAAGTCATCAGAGTTCAATTGCTTTTTTTTTTTACACCATTGAAGTTATTACCCAGCCTAGATTTTAAAAGAAATGTTTGCGACATGGAAACAAGGACAAGGGAACTGAAGTTGAATATAGAAACAGAGTGTAAAAATAGCAAGAGGGGTACTAAATCTCAAAATAAGTCAAGGTTAGCAATGAATTCTAAAGACAACAATATGGGATTTTTGAGATTTATTGGGAACAAAAATAATTTTTTAAAGGCTCAGGTGGATAAGACTATGAAAATAAGTAACAGTAAGATGGTAGAATTATACAATTTTGATTTTGCTTATGTTTTTGCCAAAAATGAGAATTACCTTAGATGGGGAAAGGATAGGATAAAAATGGCTAAAAGGAAGTTGAAATACAAGAAAACTTACCTGAAAAGAAAATAAAAAGCACTTGGCTGTCGTCAGAGTTCAAGTTACCAGGTCCAGATAAACTATACCCAAAGCTAGGGAAAGAACAGTAGAATAACAGATTTGATGTCAGCAGTCTTTCAAAAATTAGGAAGAAGTGTCAAATGACTAGAAAAGGCCAAATGTCTCAGTTTTGAAGAAAGAGAAGAGCCTGGAATATTGAAGTGAAATGGTCAGTGACTTTCACTTTGATTCCTGGACAAATTATAAAGGGTTATTAAGAGGTTAGTTTGTGAACATTTTAAAAAGGAAGGTGCAAACTGACCTTTGAAACCTCTTAATACTAATTACTAATAGCTAAATATGTTCCTAAAGAAGAGAGAAACCCCATGCTAGGAAAAAAGGTTTAGAAGCTGCAGGATATCAAAAGTAGCTATCACTAAAAGCTAGTATGATTTCATAAAGATCAAATTATTCCAGAATAATCTTATTTCTTTTTTTTAACATAGCCTGGGAGATAAGGAAGATACTAAAGACAAAGAATACTTGACTTCAGCAAAGCATTTCAACCAAGTCTTTCATGCTATCTTTGAAGACAAGTTAGATAGAGGTGGATTGAATTATAAGACAATTAAGTGGATTTGAAATTGATGAAATAACCAGACCCAAAGAATTAAAGGGTTTATGTCAATTTGGTGGGGAAACTCCAACAGAGTCTCCCAGAGATTAGTCTGTGACCCTGTGTTGTTTGATGTTTTTATCGACAATATGCAGCTAACACTATTCTTCCCAGGCAGATATCACATTGCACTACCCTTTACAGACAGAGATCATATGACTTAGTCAAGATTTTTAAACACATCAGAAGACTAGAATGATGGGCTGGTTTCAAAAAGATTAAATTAGTGGAGAAGAGTAAATGTATAATTTTATACTCGGGTTCAAAAAGTCAACTTTGCAAATACAGAGTAGGATTGAGTATGGCTAGACAACAATTCCTCTGAAAAAAAAGTGGTCAAGAAGGTCAATGTCATGCTTAATGAAGGCCAGTTAAAGAAAGGAAGGCATCTACCATGTAATTATTAAGCACTTTACAGAGATTATCCTATTTGATCCTCACAACAACCTTGTGAACTAGATGCGTTATAATCCCTATTTTATAATTCAAGAGACTAAAGGAAACAGATTAAGTCACTTGCACAGACAAAGCTAGTAAGGATTTAAGGCCATATTTGAATCCAAGTCTTTCTGGCTTCAGGCCCAGCATTCTATCCACTGTGCCACTTAGCTACCTCAGTTAAATAAAGTTGATGTAAAGTTTAGCTATTTCTAAACCATGCTACCTTTACTCTGGCCCTCTTTTTCCTCTTCCTCTCACCAGAACTCTACCCTCCTCTTTCCAACTCTAGCTCCCCTTTATGTCTTGTCTCCCTTTATTAGAATATAATTAGAGGGCAGTCAGGTAGCTCAGTGGATAGAGAGCGAGGCCTAGAGAACAAGAAGTCCTAAGTTCAAATCTGACCTAAGATACTTTCTAGCTACCTGAATGAGATACTTAACTCTGATTGCCGAGCCCTTACTGCTGTTCTGCCTTGGAACAAATACTCAATATTGAATCTAAGACAGAAGAAAGGTTTTTTTAAAAAAATAATAATAATGTAAGCTCCTTGCAGGCAGGAATCATTTTGCTTACTTATATTTGTATTGTCAATTTTTAGCACAGTGCCTGTCAAATAGTAAGTGCTTAATAAATGCTTTTTTCACTCATTAACAATATTTAAGAGAGAAGCATGACAGTGTCTTCAAGTATTTTTAAATATGCCATAAAAATATAAGGAGAAAGAACCCCATGTGCAGCAAGGTCTACCTGTAGTCTCTTCTCTTCTCCACCTCATCCTTTAACCAAGAGAGATTTTCAATCCTGCCAGGAGAACCAAGAAGTTGGGACCAAAGGCCACTCTGCTCTCCTCAGAGAGAGAGAATATAAGGCTAGAAGTGCGTCTGCTCTCTTAAATATTGCTCATCTAGGAAGAATATGATTGAGTTCAATCTAACTTCTGATCACTTTGTCATTATTAGGGAAAAAGAAGAAGACCTCAACTTCATATCCAAGCCTTGACTCCTTGCCCACTTGTTCCACAATAAACATAGAGTAACTAACAAAATAAACCTAATTATTCAAATCAGTCAAAAAGCAGTAATCAAAGAAGAAATACATTGGAGAATGTACACTAAAATAATACAGAATGAACGAGCATTACAAATGAAAGTCGGGTAATTCAGCTCAACCAAGAAAGAGAATCCTGGATCTCACCCAAGGGAAAACTCTCTACAGTCTCTGGTGCAGTAAACTAGGGATGTGGATGTGATGGAATCTGTCAGCTCTTGTCATGTCTTTTCAGAGTCTTTTCCTTCAGTCATCTTAAGTGACATTGGTCTCTTCCCCCTTCCTTCTTGAAGCTAGAAGCCAGAAGTGTCAAAATGACTCAAAACCTGACTTGAAGACTAAGGAGTCCCAAAAGGTCTTGAAGATTGAAGGGTCCCAAAAGCCCTTGAAGAATACCAAAGGGAACTGGCGTTGAAGAGTCTCAAAGGAGACTGGCTATGATTGGGGTTCTCTTACCTCTCACCAAATCTACCCCACCCCTGCCTGCATCTCCATCAATAAGGAGAGAGTTGCATATCAATGGGTTTGGAGACAGGTATTACAGTTACAAATGAAAATGTGTTTATTCAGAGCTTCCTGTGTATCAAATACTATGTCAATTAAAGATTAAAAAAAGAAAAGGGAGATATTCCCTTCTTTCAAAACACTCACATTCTCTTTGGGGAAGGCAACAGTTTCAGGGAAGACAGAAATTCCTGTTGTTCCTGTGGATACAGCAGTAGGGCAGATGGGAAGACCCAGTGATCCACCATTTTACTAGGATTGTAGTTTATGATTCTTTGCTTTTTGAAGTAATAAGAAAAACCATGTTTGCTTCAGGGGTCTTAGCTCCATGACTTTTAGGAAGGAGTTGGAGTACTCAAAGATCAGAACCCAATGAATGCTCCAGATGTGGGATTGGAGGTGTAGAGGTGTGGAATTAACATTCATTCCACTTCTGAGGAAAAGAGAAAACACTCATCCTATTCCACTCTGCCCCTTAGCTTCCAATGAAAAAAGAGATTAGAGTTGTTCTTCTTCACCATGGAGGGAACTAGGAACAATGGGTGGAAGTAAGCTTTAGGATCTCTATATGGAAAACCTTTCTAACAATTAGCTATATCTAAAAGTTGAATGAAGTATTTTGGGTGGTTCTAGGGTTCCCCTTACATGAGGCCTTCAAGTGAATGCTATATGATCATTTATTGAAGATGTTGGGGAAGGTACTCTTGTTCAGATGCTTGGCCTCTGAAGTCCCTTCCCATTTTGAGATTCTGTGATTTTGGTGGACAAAAGTTCAATATGAATGAACTATGTGACATGGGAAACAAAAAATGCTATGCTAGCATTAATTAAGAGAATATAATAGGAGGTAACAGTTCTGCTGCACTCTATCCTAATCAGATAATAAGTTGAAAACTATGTTCAGTTCCAGGTGCCACAATTTGTTTGAGAAAGACATTGACCAGCTAGAAAACATCCAGGAAAAAAAGGCAGTCAGTATGGAATAAAGACTATAGGTCATGGTATATAAGAATCAATTGAAAAAACTTGGCACATTTATGAAAAAGAGAAGATTTGGGCAGAAGTCTTCAAGTATTTGAGAGGATGACATATAGAAAAGAGATTTAAACTTGTTCTACTGGTCCTCAGAAGTTGTAAATTTAGGCTTTTGTTAAGAAAAAACCCACCAACAATTCGAAGCATCTAAAAGTGGAACAGACTGTCTAAAAAGATAGTAAATTCTTCATTTTAAAGTTTTCAAATGGAGACCTTGTATTAGATGTAGGATTAGATGACACTCAGGGTCCCTTACAACTCTTAGATTCTGTGATTCTAAAAAAATCAAGAACATTTTTCACATAAATGGAAGCAGCTAAATGGTGCAATATATAAAGCACTGGACCTGGAATCAAGAAGACCTGAGCTGAATTCAGCAATTCATTCTAGCTGTGTGATCCTAAATGAGTCATATAATTTCTGTTTGCATAAGTTTCCTCTTCTGTGAAAAGAAAGGAATATAAAAGCACCTACCTCCAAGGTCGTTGTGAGGATGAGATAATATTTGTAAAAAGTCCTTTGTGAATCTTAAAGTACTATATAAATCCTAGCAAACTATTAGTTAGCCATATACCATCCATACTTATACATTTTATTTTTTAAACCAAGTATAAAGTTTTCCATTCATCTTTATTACATTTGGCTCATCATTCTGGTCTACTGAAATTTTTTCAACTTCTACCTCCACCATCCAATATGTTTGGCCGCCTCTCCCACATTCATGTAATTTGTTAACTTCATAAGAATACCATCTATGACTTCATGCAGGACATTAATAAGCACAAAGATAAGGACAGATCAGACTCCAATAAAGAATTCCCTATGGATTCAAATGGATACTTAATAGAAATGACCCCTCTTTGAGTCAGATTATTCAATGGTATTTACTTATCTCTCCATTCTTATCTACCAAGTTAGTATATGAGACCTTTACAAGTTTGTTGATGAAATCAAAGGATAGCATTTTCCTGACTGAAAAAGGAAATGATGTTGGCCTGAAAGGATATGTAATTCATGGAGAAGCTTTATAATTATGGCTTACCTATCAAGATGCTGAAGAACTATGTGTTCTATAATATTGTTAAAAATTGGAGTCAAATGTAAAAATTTTTTTGAAAATTAGAGCATTTTACTTTTTTACATTTGAAGCACTTATCTTATTCTCCAATATCTTTAACAATTATCAATGAGAGCTTAATAATTACATCTGACAGTTCTTCCAGTACCCTAGAATATAGCTAAATTGGACTTAATGACATTCAGTGAAAGCAATTAGATGTTACCATCTACCTTATGGTAGGATGATCTTATCTTGGATTTCCAATCCTTGTTAGCCCATTTCTTCCCCTTTTCAATCCAAAGAATGCTTTCTTAGAATAAAAAAAAATGAGTAGATTAGTCCAGTTTTTTCCTACCTACTGGTTTCTCACACTTTGAGCAGAAATAATAATCTCCTTTTGACTCTAAAATAGCTAAAAATACCCCAACTTCTTTTGCCCTTAGCCTCAACTTATTCTGGAATCTAATGCTCTTAACATACTCCTTAAAAGTGTATTTGTGTATTTGTCATTGCGTGCTTGCCCTTACCTACATCTTCTTAAAATCTGAGTCAGTCAGGATGTTCCCTGCAAAGTCACATGGAGATCCTTAAGTAGGTCCTTCCTTTTCCTCCTCTTTGGAATAATTTCTGCTTATACTTCAGAATATCAGCTTTGAGAGCTTTTCATGCAAAGTGGTCCTATTTTCTCTAAAAAATATTAAGCCACATATACTCTCTAGCTTTTTTCTGAACCTCTTGAAATCCGCTGTTCCAAAATCTATGGTTCACATCAGACTATTACTAACTTTACTTCAAGTTTACATTCAGTTTCTTGTCTCCTGATGTCAGTTTTCAACATTTCTATTTCAGCAACAAGCTCTCTCTTTTCTGCCATAATCAGGTCTAAAAATATTAGTTTTCCTTGTTATTTCCCCCACCAATAATTTCAGGATAAACTTCATTGTAAATTTTTATGCTCACAATAAAATTAAAATTTTATTTGCTATAAAATTTACAATTGAAATTAAATTATTTACAATAAAATTAAAAGGATAAAATTAACTAAAAATAGATTCTCCTCCCCTCTGCTTCTACATTTGCCAAGTACAGCAACTCTGGGTCAGAAAAGCATTATGCAAGCAATGGGAGCTTTACTAAGCTTCAGGAAAATAATTCCACATAGACTGGACTCTCTAAGTCTCAAATGACAAGAAATCTATATCAATGGTTCAAGTCTGTTTAAAACTCCTACTAAGGGGGCAGCTGGGTAGCTCAGTGGATTGAGAGTCAGGCCTAGAGACGGGAGGTCCTAGGTTCAAACCCGGCCTCAGCCACTTCCCAGCTGTGTGACCCTGGGCAAGTCACTTGACCCCCATTGCCTACCCTTACCACTCTTCCACCTATAAGTCAATACACAGAAGTTAAGGGTTTAAAATTAAAAAAAAAAATTAAAAAAAAAAAAACTCCTACTAAACCACACCTAATGCACACATGGTTCATAATATACCTGTGAAATCAATTTTTTCCTCTTTGCATTATTGCCCAGGCTTTTAGCATTTGTATATAGATATCTGATGCCACTCTCTTGGGGAATGTGACTGTATCTTGGATAATGTGACTCTGTCTTGGATAATTTCTCCTCAAAATTACTGATACTCTATTTTTGCTATTCTTCTTCCTCTGATAACTATTATACTCTATGGAAGTAGGTTTGGTAGCTACATATAGCAACTATTTTTTGACACCCAGATTTTCCATTGAAATTCCACTTAATTGTGTTTCCACAACTCCAGAAAAATACGATTTTTCCATACCTCATTAGGATCATTCCATTTTTGGTCAATAGTTAATCATCCCTTAAACTATGGTCTGGAAAAATTCTCTACTCAGCCACGACCTTCTTAATCAGCTATTCACTTCCTAAATACATCTTTCTTTTCTGAATCCCCTACCTTTTATCAATAGTGATAACTTTTTTAAAATTTCAGTTTCTTGCCCAAGATTCAATAACCCTTAGTAATATTTTTCTAAATTCCTTCTGTTTACACTAACTCTAATCCACATTTCTCTATCTTTCCTACATGAATAACAAGGAATATTTTAGCAAATGTCATATGTCACATAGGTAGTAAATGGAAGAGGCAGGATTTGAATCCATCATCTGACTCCAAATCTATCATTCTTCACTCTACCACACATCAACCTGGTTTAATTTGCTTCTTCTTCCATGTGCTAAGGTAGCATGCCACACATAAACTTAGTCACTACTTCTCATTAAATGTCTTTTGGAGAGGAGGAAATATTATTATCCCTTTTCATTTGCCTTTTCACTTCTAATCACCCCCACCAGACCCTAAGAATTACCCTGAGGCTCAGAAAAGCCTTAAAAGAAGCCTACCAGTGAGGAGAAGGCAAATCTGAGTGCTGCCATACAAATGGAAAAAAAGGGGATTCTGCCTCCTTTACTGACTATCAACTAAGAATAACTGAAACAATTCTTAAGAGTTCAGAGAACTCTATCAAGACCAAAGTTTATCACAAAGACATCCAAAGAGAAACCTGAGCAATCTTAGCCATAGCAAAGATGCAGATGTATAGAAGAGAACTGAGCTAGTACCCAAAAAGGCAAAAAATGAAATTTTCTCACATACACATATGAAATGTCTCTATTTTTATAGGGTCAACTACTGACTCATGACTAGCATGATATTTATTAGCACTACCCCAAAATGAGCTTTAATACTTCTTATATTAATCTCAACTTGGCATTTAGTCCTTAAATAAAACATGTTAAAAAGGAACAGGAGGCCAGGATAGGGAAGGGAGAATATGCATTTAAAGCAACTTATTGCTTTCATAGTCTTTTCATATGCATGGAAATGTACCTAGAGATGAGATGATGAGAGAATGATTAAATTTTAATATAACAATCTAAGACTGCAGTTCCTTCTCTTCCTCCATTTCTCTAATATTAGCTATAACCAGGAACAGATTCTAAAGGAGAGTTATCACATTCGTAGCGTATGCCACTATAGCAATAGTTCAACTGCCTCATCCCACAATCCCACATTAGTTTCAGTTTCCTAATGATGTTTATGTCAAAATTGAGCACTCTCTGCTCACCTCCATCCAAATGACTGAGAAATATAAACAGATGAATCTAGAAACTGTAAAACTGTCCTTTGTGGTAGCTAAGCCATATGCAAAAAATAATAATAATACATATTTTAAAATGACCTTTCTTGCCTATTTTACACAAGGACCTGGTAGCAGTTGTGATAAGGAGGGACAGTGAAGGTGACACACTGATGTTTCAGTAGTCCTTGAAGGTTTATAAAGTGTTTTCCTTACAACTCAGAGATACAGGTAATTCCAGTATTATTATTCTCATTTTGGAGAAGAAGAAATAGTCATAAGGAAGTTCAATGACTTTCCTGTGGCAACATAGCCAGTAAGCAGAGAAGTCAGGACTCAAACTCAGGTCTTCTGATTCCAAAATCGGTTATCTTTCCACTACATCTTTGATGCCATGGATCTAAAGCTCTTTTCTCTATCCCCATTTAAAAAGGTCACTACTAAATCTGAGTTTGGGAAAGATACCCATTCCCTACCCACAAAATCCTGGTTTAAATTCCAGCCATGCAGCCATAATCCCAGGACATGTGATTAGGTAAAATAAATCTGAGAGAGGAAAAAGTCACCTCTCTCTTAAAGAGGCCAAAGTAGCTAAATTCTCTTACATCTTGCACACAGTACATATACACTACACCAGGATGTTTAGTGTACTTTATTATGGTGAACCAGATTCCACCAGGGTATAATATCCTTCTTGGGAGTACATTAGGTACTTTGGGAGATGAATCAACTCTTTGAAATCTCTAAGGGAGCATTTAGTGTTTTTCGGTAAATGATGTTCCACTGCATTTTGTGTTAGTATAAAAATCAGCTTTTGTAGCAAATGCCAAACATGGAAAAGACCTGAAAGTGAAAATCAAAGTCTGAGTGAAGTCCAAGGTAGAGAAATGGGTTGAGTTACCAAAGCAGAACTCTGCAATTGGCCAAGCAGATCACCACCTGAGGACAATCACACCAATACCCAACATTTATATAGTGTGCTAAAGTTTGTAAAATGATTTATATACATTAGAACATCTATACCTCACGATAATCCTGTGTATGGAAATTTTAGTTATTGTTATACCCATTTTACAAATAAAGAAAGCTGATCCAAAAAGGATGAAGTGTGCCATGTTCATGCAGCAAATAAATGCCAGATTCACAATGTGGACTCTCTGAGCTCCTCTATCCATTATGCCATGCTACCTCTATCAGTACTACATTTGTATTCTTCTGATCATTCTCATCCTTTCAGTCACTGATCTAGATTCTGAGAAAACTATAAAGTGATCCAACATGAGTGTCCTAAAACTCTATCAACTATTCCTCAAACCTTTTTAGCTTGAGCCCAAAATCAGTCAAGCAATATACTCGAACAGAGTGTTGGACTTTGAGGTAGATGACCTGAATTTCAATTCACCCCTATAGCTTTCTACCTGGATGACCATAGGCAAGTCATTTAATTTCTCTAGGCCTGAACTTGCTAACTTATATTATGAGAATGTTGGTCTAAATGAAATCTAGGGTTCCTTCTAGCTCTAAATTTATGATCTTATTGTCCCACCTCTTTCCTTCCTTTCACTGCTAAATTTTTTATAACAGAAGTCTACACTCAATGCTTCTTCTTCCTCTCTACCTTTTTCCCTTCAATTCATTATGGTCTGACTTCTGCAATATCTATCTACTCTTGTTTTTGAAGAAGATCAATGACATCTTGGGGTAATATCTTGACTCAAGCATGAACTGAATTTAAGTGAGACAAAGTTGCACAAAGTCATCAGTCTCACTCACTTCCAGAGTCATCAAAGCCCAATGACAAGGGAAAAGTCAGATTGACTGGCCTTGGCCCAGAAAACATTGGATGACCTTGGTATCTTCAGTGTCCGATCAAGCTTTAAGTACTCCATAATGTTCATTTCAGTTGTCTTCAAGGTTATTGCAACAAATTGTTCTCATCCACCCATTCTACCAGGGAAAGTCTTCACATGCTTGGGGAAGACATCCTCCCTAACTCACCAACAGGTCTGAGGCCTGTTGGTTACCCTCAGCTTGGTTTACCCATCTGCCAAAATGGTTTTACAGTCTAACTCTTCTCTCTAAGAAAATAAAAACCTCAGTTAACAAATCTAACATCCTATTTGCAATTCATTTCTCCCTTTTTCTTTGACACTATTGACCTTTCTTCTCTTCCTGGATCCTCTTTCTTCCCTCAACTTTAGATGCTACTCATTCCTTTTTTGTCTTTTGAAGTCTTCCTTCAAGACTGTTCTTGGTTCTTTTCTCTCTGTGCACTCTCTCCCTTGGCAACTTATTCATTCCCATGGATTCAACTACCACCAATATGAAAATAACTCCCAAATCCATATTTTCAGTCCAGATGTCTGGATATTTTTTACCTAGATTATGCCTCCAACTGCCAATAGAATGAATGTCCCAGCATTATCACAATTTCAAAATGCCTCAAACTGGGCTATCTTTCCTCTTAAACTTGACTTTTCTTCTAATTTCACTATTTCTATCTGTGGTACTTCTTTCCCAACTATCTCGAGATACAGGTAATTCCAATATTATTATTCTCATTTTATAAAAGAAGTAGTCATGAGGAAGTTAAATAAGCCTTTGTTATTATCTTGGGGTTATTCTTTGGTTCTCTCTCCTCCTCACCTACCATATCCAATGTGTTAACATAAAACTATGATCTTTGAAAATGGAAGAAGCCATTTAATACAAACCATAACTACAAGAACCATTTCTAAAAGATAGTGACAAATTGTCATTCAGACTTTTCTAAGCTAGAGATACAGATGTACTCTCAAAGCATGGTATTAGACATAAAAGAGAGATGTTGTGGTGGGAGAATCAATAGTAATTGGCAATTAGGCTTGATATATAGAGTACATGAGAGTGAAGTGTGGAAGATGACATATAGGTGGGAGGCTGGGTGGACAGAAGAATTAAAGTCCCTCTACTGAAAATGGGGGAAAACAAGGAATATCCAGGACCAGATCAAACAAACCTTCCATGAATTGATCCCTTAGGTCTCATTCATTCTATCAGTTGTCCCAGATTAAACCAAAAAATTTCTGGCACATTCTATGTGATGTATAGTGTAAGATACTGAGAGGAGTAACCGAGTCATTTTTTGCATGTGTCTTCATCACCTGGCATAATAGCTAGAATATAGTAAGAATTTGATATATGTTTGTTGATTGATGTATAATGGACTCTGTCTCTTGCTGGAGTTTTTAATCTCTTTGGGTAGGTGGGTAGTTTTGGTAAGAAATGGGCGTGAACGTCTCCCATAGCTCCTAAAGGAGGTGCTCTAGATATTCTAAGGAGAAGTAGGGGAAAGATGTCATTGGTCATACTCAGAGAATGCTCAAAGGGAAACTCTCAAGATGGTACATTAAAGAATAGTTTGAACTCTGCACTGATCCCAGGAATATCAGTAGTTTGGTTGTAGGACTTCTCAGGGGTTGCTCCTACTGATCCCTACTCCTTCCACCGAGAAGCATTGGTAGACATAATTTTTCATACCAAGTGGCCACCTTGACTCATTCCTATTCATAGCATGAACTTATTCTGCTGCAGTTTTGAAAGCTGCTGTTGGGAGAACACTCAAGCTGACTGTTGGTTTTTCCAAACTGAGAGGTAGTATATTATGGGGTATGGTGATGAGATTAAATTGGCCCACCTGACCTGATCTAGATTGAGGTCTGGTGAGAATTGTTGGAAAGCTTCCATGGTGTTGAATGAAACCTCTCATTGCTTAGAAAATGGATGTGGGAATACAGAGAAAGGCATTAAGAAGTTAAAGCTCAGATAGTGGTGGGGAATGTGGTACAGCAATGTAATTCTAAGAACCTGTGAGTAGATTAAGAAGCTAGAAAGAGTCAGGGATAGGAGGCATTATTAGAGATAGAAAGAAGAGCAAATACAGAATTTTAGCCATCCAAGAAAGAACAATTAGGAGGAAGCAAATTCTAAGCTTTAGGCTACAGAGGTTCAGATTGGTGATGAACAGAAGAACAAAGCCAAGAATCTGAATTCAATCTGTAAAACTCAAAAGTCATATAAATTATATACCAGGAATTATTTCAGTTCTTAGAATTCACCCAAACCTCCATATCAGTTCCAGTGGCTTTAAGTCTCCTTAACCTCCATAAACTTATCTGGGAGTACACTCTTGCCCAAAGGCAGTTAGGTGACACTGGGATCAGAATTAGAAACACTTGAGTTCAAATTTGGCCTTAGATACTTAACTGTGTCTAATTAACACTTAACTGTCTAATTAACTTAGACACTTAACTATCTAATTAACCTTGGGCAAGTCACTTAACCTCTATTTACCTTAATCCAATGGAGAAGAAAATGGACAATTAGTCCAGGATCTCTGTGGAGAAAATTCCATGGGCAGTATGGTCCATGGGGTCACAAAGTATTAGACAACTGAACATAAGACACGACTGAACACACTTGCCCACTAAGCTTTTCAACTCTTCTATCCCAGTAGGAAACTGAGCCAAGAGTGAGTAATTGAAGCGGTAAAGGGAGTTAATCAATTGACCAACCAATAAGCCTTTATCAAGTTCCCACTACAAAGTAGCTAGGTGGCATGGTAGATAGAGCACTGGACCTGAAATCAGGAAGACTTGAGTTCAAATTTGACCTTAGATGCTAATTGCTATGTGTCCTTTAAAAGTCACTCAACCTCTGTTTGTCTTAGTTTTCTCCATTGTAAAATAGAGTTATAATAGCACCTGCCTCCTAGGATTATTGTAAAGATAAATGAGATCATATTTGTAAAGCATATAACACAGTACCTGACACTGGAATACAAACAAGAAAGTGAGATATTCCCTGGACTTTACAGAAGTAAATAAATACAGGAAATATATGTGTGTATTAGTGTATATGTATACATATACACATACTGTATTAATGGCCCAACTAGAAAGGGTTTAGGTGCTGAAGAGAGATGGGTCAGTGGTTGAATCTCTCTCCCCTTCCCTTAAGGTGCCACTAACACTAGAACAAACTAAGCGGGGTTTTCTCCAGATTGGTGGTCTTCCAGAAAGCGAGTGCCGGCCCTCAGTGGTCAAAGGGAAGGCTATCACAAATATTAAGGTATGTGGAGACCCTCTTCAGACCAGCCCAGAGCCTCGGTCAACTAAAGCCTCCCCCTAGCTGGCCAGTGACTTCACAAGAGGTCTGGCTGCATGGTTTCAGCCAAGCAATTGCTCTTTGCCCTTCTTCCCCTCATTGTCTGTGAATAAAAAAGAACTCACTATCTGCTGTTGGTTTATTGCAGATAATCAAGGTAATTGATGAGGGTGATGGGCAGTGGGAATTAGGGAGCCCTAAGGTCCATCCCTTTGAGGAGCCAATTCAGGCTTCAACTCAAATTTTCACCTTCCCTTCCCTCTATCTCTAGTTCCTATCTTAATACTATGTTATAAATATATTTAGGTTGGGTCTCTCAGTAAGGCAAAGGTGAAGATGGGGAGATTTGGGGGTCCACTCCCAGACAGAATCCTGACTCCCCAAATGAACAAGAGATCTTTGTAGAAACAATAGCTGCTGACAGAGAAACAGGCTTTCAGGATTCACTCCAATTCAGGAAAACATTCAGGGTGACTCTTGGGTTTTCTGGAGCAAGCTTATCTCCTTCCTCCCACCTTGAGTTCTCAAAACCAAAAGCCCCTTTCTCAGGCTTCTCCCAGAATTCCCAGCTGTTTCCAACTGACCCTTTTGGCTCATGCTCCCCAGCATGCAACATTCTGTCCAGAATTCTCTTTCCTCATACCTTGATTTTACAATACATATCCATAAACATATACATATATATGTTGTTTTTTGGTAGTTTCAGTCATGTCTGAGTTTGTGACCCCATTTGGAGTTTTCTTGGCAAAGACAATGGAGCATTTTGCCATTTCCTTCTCCAATTCATTTTATAGATGAGGAAACTGAGGCAAATAGGGTTAACTGACTTGCCCAGGGTCTCATAGCTAGTGTGTCTAAGAAAGTATCTCAGGAAAAAGGAGTCTTTCTGACCCCAGGTCCAGTGCTCTATCCTTTGTGCCACCTAAGAATGATAAATAAGTAGACAGACAGATAGACAGATACATAAACAGACAGATAGATAGATAGATAGATAGATAGATAGATAGATAGATAGATAGATAGATAGATAGATAGATAGATTGAGAGAGAGGACAGATGTGTTTGCTTATTTATCTATTTCTTTTCACACAAATACAGGGACAGAGTATTAGTGGAAACCCTTCACCTGCCCACTAAAGGCATCTACAAATGTGCAGGAAAGTTAACTAACTATTCATCTGAACAAGAGAGAGAATATAGGATTCTGTCCTCTGCATGGACATAGATGGTAAGAAGAAAGCAACTTGCTAGTCAGTATGAAAAAAGTAACAATTGATATATAGAATGTGTTATAGATTGTGTTTGCAAATGTTATAAAATGCATTTAGATTTATATGTGATCTAATTGCAGTATGCATGTCATTATTGTAGGTCAAATTATGTGGAGGGAAGAAAATATGTCCAAAGTAGAGATAATACTGACACCATAACCCCCAAAACAAATCACATCTTCCCTATATAGCTCACTCACCCATCCTTTGAGAAAAGCGTCTACTAGATTAGAAGAATTTCTCAGAAATCCTGTCACAAGATTCGCCAGCCTCAAGATTTGTCCTAGTTGTAATAAACAGTGGGTGGTATTTATAATTTTGTCATTTGTATTTGTAATATTTGATAAGGTCTCTGACTAGTGCCATGATCAGTGATTTTGAATGGGAGGGAATGGTCTAAGAAGGAATTAGGCAATAACTGAGTTTAAGGAACAAATGATCTGAGTTAGAATTTTGTGCCTGCCGTTTAATAACTATAAGACTTTGAGAGAATCATTTAACCCACTGGGGCCAGTTTCTTCATCTATAAAGTGAAGGGCTGAAACAAATTATATTTAGTTTGCCACCATTCTAAGACTCTATTGATAAGCACTTATAAGACAGCGCCACGAAACACACATTAGGATAGAGAATTTTAGATTTAGAGCTGGAAGGAATCTTAGAGGACATTAAGTCCAAATCCTTCATCTTACAAATAAGGGAGCTGAGGCACAGAGAAACTAAGTTACTTGTCAATTATCTGAGCCAGGATCTGAACCCAGACCTTCCTGATTCTGATACCAATGCCCATACACTACACCATTCTGATACCCGACTACCTTCCCAAGACAGGAGATATGCTAGGAAAGTGCAAACACATGGAAAAATGTAAGATTTAATTCAATATCAATAACTCCAAGTATTAATTTTATAAAGTTTATTAATAATCACTTAAGTAGAAAGAATAAAAAGAAATAGACATATAAAACCTAATTATCTAACAAAAATAAGACCACATGAGTAAACTCTCCTGCCTGGCTCAAAGCCAGCTTCTGCAGCCTAGATCAGGGGAAAAGGGAGCAAGAGGAGGGGTCAACCAGAACTTTATCCTACATAAGTACACACACACAGTGTTTGCACTCAGCATGAGCACGCAAATGGGATGCTGGGTAAGAGAGTCCTGGGGAGGAAAATTCTATCCCCATAGGAAAAAGGTACCTGTGGTGCAGTCATGCATTTTCACCACATCAAAGATCTTGCTTAACTCCTTTGTGCCTTCCTCATACTTTTTAAAAACTTTCACAGGACTGATGTAAGTACTCTGCAGACCTTAAAGCACCATATAGTATGGCATAGTGGCATGACTAATGATTATCACTAAACCCCTCTATGTGAGTTTATGATGATTGCCAGCAATGTCCTGAACCTCTCCACATGTAGACATTGGCTAAGTGCAGTCCAAGCTGAAATAGGAGTTCCCTTGCCCTTCCCTTCATAAAATCTGTACCTGTCTCCCTTACCCTCTGGTGGCTTTTTGTTGTTGTTGTCTTAACACTGATTCCATAAAGAAAATGTGAAATTCACTTTAGCCTCCATGTAACTTTGCATCACATTTCACTGGAAAAACTGAAGCTATTCACTGAGAACTTTCTCTTTTCTCCTCCTCATCTCATATTAATCAGATGACTTCAGCCACAATATCACTATATTATCCTTCCCTGCTGTCTCACATGATGATATGGCCCTTCTCCTTGCCAAGGCAAATTTTCTTGCATTCACAAATGATCCTATTCAATGTGATCTCTTCTATCAGATTGCATCTTCTATGTCACTTACCTTTAATCTTTTGCTGCCTTTTAGGTCCTTCCCTATGGACTACAACATGACCACATTTCTCTTATCCTCAAAAAGACCTTCACTTGATTCATCCATTTCCACTCATTTTTATCCCTTATCTCTGCTGTCTTTTACAGCTAAATTCCTTGAGAAGGTTGTCTACAGTAGGTTCTTCTGCTTCCTTTTTTCTCATTGTCTTCTTAACTCTCTACAGTCTGGCTGCTGACCTCATTATTCAACTGAAACTGCTTTCTCCAAAATTATTAGTGATCTCTTAATTTCCAAATCAATGGTCTTTACTCAGTTCTCATACTTCTTGACCTTTCTGCAGCCCTAGACACTGTTAATAATGTTCTTTTCCTTGGTACTTTCTTATTTCTAGCTTTTTGTGACACCTCTCTCTCAGGTTCTCCTTTTATTTATATGACCACTCCTTCTCAGTCTCCTTTGCTAGATTTCCAACTAAATCACACCCACTAATTATGGTTGTCCCTCTTCTCTTCTCCCTCTACATTACTTCACTTGGTGATCTCAACTCCTATGAATTCAGTTATCTTCTCTATGCTGATGCTTCTCAAATCTTCTTGTCCAACTCTAATTTCTCTGCAGACCTCCAGTGTCTTCTCGATAACTGATCATTGGATATCCTGAACAAGAGGTCATGAAAATCTTAAAGTCAATATGTCCAAAAGTGAATTCAAGGAAAAGATGCAAGGAAAGAGGACTTTGAAAGACAATATGGGAAAGATAAGGATCTTTGCAAGGAGAAGGACAAGGAACAGGAGTTGTAAGACAAGTGCCCTGAATTAATTTATCATTTAATAAACCCCTGATAGTTTTGATACTTAGTCTGGAACAGTTACTTTGAGGAGAAAAAGACTGATCTTGTAGCTGAGGGGAAGACTTGAAGGGCAAAGCTACTTGAACTTAGGAGGGAAGAGACTTGTCTCAATATTGCTGGCTCTGAAAGAGAGATCCAACCCACTAGGTTCACAACTGAACCCCAAAACCTTCCTGAAACATGCCCACTATAGCTTTGCCAATTTGGGAACCTCTCTGAGTTTATTCCCTCATAGGTCTTCCCTGGGGTGGGATTGAGTGGTTAGCTGATCTAGCCCACTGAATACTATGGAGTCGGGAGTCCTGATAAACACCTCCCACACCATCAATACTCACCTTCTTACAGTCAATATGTCCAAAAGTGAATTAATTAATTATCTTTTACCAAAATCCTTTCCTCTTCCCAACTTCCCTATTACTATGGAGAATACTATCATCCTCTTGAGCTTGCAACCTAGGAGACATTCTTGACTCTTCACTCACTTTTATCAATTTTGTTGCCAAAGCTTATGGATTTTACCTTTGTAATATCTCTTGAATTTCTCTTTCTTCTGACATTTCCACCACCTTGAAGAAGGTCCTCATTGCATCATGCCTAGACAATTCCAATAGTTTGCTACTTGACTGCCTGGCCACAAGTCTCTCTTCACTCCTGTCCATTTTCCACTACGCTGCCAAAATGATCTTCCTAAAATATAGATCTAATCATGGCATTCCCCTACTAAATAAACTCCAGTGGTTTCCCATTTCATTGTCCTCCAGAATCAGACATAAAGTCCTATTTTGGGCATTCAAAGTTATTCAGATCCTTCACCCACACACCTTTCTGAAATTCTTACACTTTATATTCCCTCCTCCCACATTATGCACTTTTCTATTCAATGACTCTCGCCTCCTTATTATTCCTTGTACAAGATACTCCATCTCCCAACTCCAGGCATTTTCATTGGCTGTTCCTTATACTTGGAATTCTCTACCTCCTCATCTCTGCCTCCTGGCTTTTGTGGCTTCATTCAAGTCCCAGCTAACATCCTAACTTGTATAGGAAACCTTTCATAAGTACCTCCAATTCTAGTGTCTTCCTTCTAACAGTTATCTCTACTTTATATAGTACATACCTTGTTTGTACTTAGTTGTTCACATGTTGTCTCCCCCATTGGACTATAAACTCCCTAAGAGCAGGGGCTGTCTTTCATCCTTTTTTTTTTAATTCCCCAGCACTTAATATATACTTAATGCTTTTTGACTGGCTGACTGAATTCCAAGGTTCAAATCTGGTGTATTTGTAATAGAAGTCAATGTTAATAGATTGTCCAGGGCTTTTAATAATTCATTCAAACATTTGAAAACCTTTGTTATTCGAAGTACTGAGACACTGTACATAGCTTTTGGGTCTTCAGTCTTAACCCTCCCTCCTGATATCCTATAGCATACCAAAAGTAGGAAAAGTGATAGGCCTTTATTTGAGGGGATGAGGGGAAAACCCAGGAATGGAGATGAAAAGATGAGGTCAATCACAGGTCCAAGAGGCTCCAAGAGACAAAAGCAGAGAACAAATATTACTATTAGGTTTTTTCCATTTCTGGGAAACCTATGCTGTGGCTCCCAGCTTGTACTTTAATAAAATTTTGCAAATGCTTTTCAAACAATGCTTTTATACAAACAAGAGATGAGCTTTCTGATCCTTAATACAATTGATTTCCTTTCTCTTATTCTACTTCTTTACTTCAATATGTTACACAAATCACAAGTCTGAATTCCTCTTTCATGGTAATTATATTTGAATTAAAATATTAGCATTGTGTGTTGTTTTCAGGCAACACAAAATTTTCCCTTTACACCACTGGGCCATTACCAGATGCTCTGTTACTGAGGTATGTCTACCCCACTAACCACAATCGCAGATGTGTGAATCTTCTGCAAGTTTATAGCTACGTTTATATTACCTTAGAGAAGATTTAGTTCCCCCCTCTCCCCTCTCCCACTGAAATGATGATAAATTAATGTAATGTTTAAGATGTTAGAAAAATGTTAATATGGACTAGCCTGAGATTTGAAAAAATACACTGCATTGAATAGACCTAAAATACTTAACTCTCCTGGATCCAGGCCTTTCCCCATAATTGATAGTAAGTAGTAAGTTCTTTTTTTTTTTAAACCCTTACCTTCCATCTTGGAGTCAATACTGTATATTGGTTCTAAAGCAGAAGAGTGGTAAGGGCTAGGCAATGGGGGTTAAGTGACTTGCCCAAGGTCACACAGCTAGGAAGTGTCTGAGGCCAGATTTGAACCTAGGACCTCCCGTCTCTAGGCCTGGCTCTCAATCCACTGAGCTACCCAGATGCCCTGGATAGTAAGTTCTTAAAGGACAAGAAGTATTTCACTTTTGTACTCGTGTTCCTAAGCACCAAGTATAATGACTGACTCATAGTAGGAACTTAATAAATATTTAATTAAATTTGTGGGTTGATGAGATGTTCCTCAGAATTTCACAGGTTGTTATGTTCTCTAGTACATTCATGGGTAATCCAACCTTTCCTTTACTCTAAGGCAATGGTTCCCAAACTTTTTTGGCCTACCACCCCCTTTCCAGAAAAAATATTACTTAGTGCCCCCTGTCACATACTATCGCCACCCCCTTACAGTTATTCACCGCCCCCAAATGCACCTGTGGCCATTCCCGCCCTCCCTGGATCACTGCAGCACCCACCAAAGGGTGGTGGCGTCCACTTTGGGAATCACTGATCTAAGGTCTAGCAATTAGGCAATAGAAAAGCATCATCCTGTGGGAATATAATTAGGGATAGTCTGATTTCTAGGTCTAGTTGAAAGAAGGGAATTTTGAGATAAGCTCTGGGAAAGTATTCTGGGTAAGAAGGAAATTGTGGGTCTACAACTGAAAATAACTGAACTTCACTTCCTTCTTGGATTTTGATCAAACTGGAGGGAGGTTTTGTCTCTGCCTACAATTCCCATCAAGCTGAAGGAGGGTTTTTCCTCTGAGAGATTCTCCCTGGAGGGTCAGGATTTCGTGGAGAAGTCCTTGACATCCAGGTAGAGGATTTACATGGAGGGAAACAATTTCCCTGAGTCCAGTTTTCATCTGCCTGTGGTCCAGCTGCCAGAATTCCTATTGGTTAAAGTAATCCAAAGCTTTCCACCTATAACTTTGGTTACTTAATACAGCAGCCAACCCAGGGGTTTTGGTTTTTTTGCCTTCCTTTCTTATTAATTATTGGTAGTAAGTTTAGATTAAGTCAGATAGTGTTGGGGGCGGGGGGGGGGGGGGTTAGATAGAACAGGGAGCTATAAGCAGAGCCCAGAGAATAAACTGAAGGCTCTCCTTAAGCAGGAGACTTAGAAGTTGGGTGGAGTTAGTTTGAATAGTGCTAGGGTCCTACCTACCCGTTTCTTTTATTACTTTTTTTAAATAAACATTATCTCCATAAGCCAAGGGTTTTTGTGCTTCATTGGCCCTGAGGAGTTCCTAGGTGGGTTTTAACATCTGATATCCATCTAGGATTCTTACACATTACAATCCCACAAACAAGCCTCTAAGTTGTTGAACAAAGTGTTGGAGTACTAAAATTCTCTATTTGTAAATTTTGCCTGCTTCCAGAAAACTTATTTTGGGACATTTGATTAAAAAAAAAAAAGTAAAGGAAGTTTAGTGAACTACAAATATCAAACATCTCTGACAAAGGTCTCTTTTCTCAAATAGATAGGGAACTGGGTCAAATTTGTAAGAGTAAAAAGCATTCCTCAATTGACAAATGGTCAAAGGATATAAACAAGCAATTCTCAGATGAAAAAATTAAAACTATCTTTACTCATATAAAAATGGTCCAAATAACTATTAATTAGAGAAATACAAATTAAAATCACTCTGAAGTTCCACCTTACACCCATCAAACTGACTAATATGACAAAAATTAAAAATGATAAATATTGTAGAAAAATTGGGGCATTAATAAACTGTTCTGGAGAGAAATCTGGAGCCATACCAAAGGGCCATCAAACTGTGCATACCCTTTGACCCAGCGATATTACTACTAAATCTATATCCCAAAGAGATCAAAAATAGGGAAGGACCTACTTGTACAAAAATATTTATAGCATCTCTTTTGTAGTAGCAAAGAATTAGAAAGTGAAGGGAAACCCATTAAATGGGGAATGGCTGAACCAGTTGTAGTATATGATTGTAATGGAATAATATTGTACCATAAGAAATAACAAGCAAGGTGGTCACAAACAAAACAAAAAAACAACCTGAAAAGACTTATGTGATGCAAAAAAAAAGTGAGCAGAATCAAATGGATGTACATAGTAAGAATAGCGTATGTCAATCAACTGTAAATAACTACTATTGTCAACAATGCAAGGAAACAGGACAACTCAAGGAACTCATGACAAAAAAAAGGCTATCCACTGCCACAGAAGGTACTGAAAGAGTCTGAAAGCAGATTGAAGCACATCATTCTTCACTTTATTCCTCCATGAATTTTCTCTAGTGGGAGTGATACATACCTTCTTTCACAACATAATAAACATGGAAAAAATGGATTGTATGGTAACACATGTACATCATACTATATCATAATACCTGCTTTCTGGGGAAGGGAGAGAGTAAAAGGGATAGAAAGGACCAGATTGCAAAATGTCAGAAAAAAATTATTTTAAATTATATCAACATGTAATCTGGAAAATAAAATAATGGGAGAGCAAAAGAAGAAAAGAAAAGAAAGGATGGTGATCCATTTTTATTTTTTTTCTGGCATGTAAGTGACTATAGTAAATATATATTATGAAGGACAAACCAAGAAGCTACTAGAGTTAATGGAAAACTCATGTGATTTATCAGTTAAAATAAGGAGCTGGAGTAGAATGTATTAGGCTTTAGTTGACATAAAAAAGGCAGAGGTATGGGGGCAGCTGGGTAGCTCAGTGGATTGAGAGTCAGGCCTAGAGATGGGAGGTCCTAGGTTCAAATCCGGCCTCAGACACTTACCAGCTGTGTGACCCTGGGCAAGTCACTTGACCCCCATTGCCTACCCTTGCCAATCTTCCACCTATAAGTCAATACACAGAAATTAAGGGTTTAAAATTTAAAAAAAATGCAGAGGTAGCAATCATGATTTCATACAAAGCAAAAGAAAAATGGATCTAATTTTAAAAGATAATCAGGAAAACTACATTCTGCTAGAAGGTAATGGATTAATAACAATACTAAATATATAATATGCATCAAATGGCATAGCATCTAATTCTTAGAAAAGTTGAATAAGTTAAAGGAAGGAATAAGGAATAAAATCTATAATAGTGAGGAATCTCAATTTGCTTTTCTTAGCCCTACATAGATCTAACTATAAAATACACAAGAAAGAAGATAATGAAATAAATAGAATTTTAGAAAAGTTAAATAAGATAGACCTCTAGACAATATTGAGTGGGAACAGAAAGGATAGCCATTTCTTAGCTATGCATGGTACTTTTACAAAAAATAACCATGTATTACAGAATAAAAATCCTTCAGATAAATGCAGAAAGTCAAAAATAATAATTTCATTTTCTTCATCATCATTGTTTTCTAAGCATAAAAAAATACATTCAATAAAAGACCTTGAAAGCAAAGATTAAAAATTATTTGGAAACTAATTTAATTCTAAATAGTGGATGTAAAAATCACATAAACAATTATTACAAAGAAAGAAATCAATAATAGCAAAGAAAGAAAACAATAGACCAATTTCCCAAATGAATACTGACACAAAATTTTAAATCAAAGAGTAGCAAGGAGGTTGCAGCAATATAACCCAGAGATCGTACACTATTAGCAGTCTTAATTTATACAGGAATGCAAGGCTGGTTCAACATTAAGAAAACTGTAAACAGAATTGAACATGTTAATAAAACCAACAGCAATCATAAGATTATTTTAATAGATGCAAGAAAAACTTTTGACAGAACACAACATTCATTTCTGTATGTTTTTTAAAACTGGAAGGCATAACTAGAGCAGCAAGAAGTAGAAAGAGAAACACCATTTAAAATCACCCTAGATAATATAAAATACTTAGGAATCTACCTACCAAAACAAACACAGCAATTATATGAAAACAACTACAAAACACTTTCCAAACAAATAAAACTGGATCTAAACAATTGGAAAAATATTGATTGCTCATGGGTAGGACGAGCTAACATAATAAAAATGACACTTCTACCCAAATTAATTTACCTATTTAGCGCCATACCTATCAAGCTACCAAAAAACTTCTTTACTGAATTAGAAAAAACTATAACAAATTTCATTTGGAAAAACAAAAGATCAAGAATATCAAGGGAAATAATGAAAAAAAAGGTGAAGGAAGGGGGCGTAGCAGTACCAGATATTAAACTATACTATAAAGCAGCAGTCATCAAAACAATATGGTACTGGCTAAGAGACAGAGAGGAGGATCAATGGAATAGACTTGGGATAAATGACATCAGCAAGACAGTGTATGATAAACCCAAAGAGCCCAACTTTTGGGACATGAATCCACTATTTGACAAAAACTGCTGGGAAATTTGGAAAACAATATGGGAGAGATTAGGTCTAGACCAACATCTCACACCCTACACCAAGATAAATTCAGAATGGGTGAATGACTTGAATATAAAGAGGGAAACTATAAACAAGTTAAGTGAACACAGAATAGTTTACTTGTCAGATCTGTGGGAAAGGAAAGACTTTAAAACCAAGCAAGAGTTAGAGAAAATTACAAAATGTAAATTAAATGGTTTTGATTATATTAAACTAAAAAGTTTTTGTACAAACAAAAACAATGTAGTCAAAATCAGAAGGGAAACAACAAATTGGGAAAAAATCTTTATAACGAAAAACTCTGACAGGGGTCTAAT